>NC_059338.1:123872683-124185183 GCF_018350155.1 Leopardus geoffroyi | reverse complement strand
TGCCTCTGAGCTTTTGCTCCAGCTGGTTCTGCACCTCCACACTCTCTTTCTCAGCTCCTCAAAATACCATTCGCATTTCCATGTCCATGTAGACTCCTTCTCCTCTGAGGCATCTTTCTTGAGCCATCTATTCGGGATGCAGCACCCTCCTTTTGTGTTAAAACGGCATATTGTGCAGATGTGTATTTGGCACGGATTTCATCTTACTTTGTCTTATGTCTTTGCTTCAAAAAGCTAGGGGACGGCGACTATATCTCTAGGACCCTTCCTGAGTCTTACACATAGGAGGGGTAAATCGACAAGTGTTTACTGAAAAGAAATGAATCCAAATGTGGGAAAAGACATTTGTTTGTGAGCAGAGAGGATGGGGGAAGAAAGGTGGCATTATCTAAGTGATCCCCAATACATTTCTGCACACGTGCTTGCTAAATTCTCTTTGCTTCTCATGGAGAGATAAAATATCCCCTTCCCAGAAACCTGAAGCACATAGTGTCTAGCAAAGTCGAAAAATAAGGGGCAAGGAAGCAGATGGAGATCCCTTTTTTATGCAGCCCTTAGAGGGCTCAGCCCTAAAGAAGACAATCCAATCTGTGTTTTCCTGTAGAACTCTTCCTTTTCTTACTTGGTGTATCTGTGTGGTCTAAGATTCCCCCACCTAGCTCTTACGTGAAGGCCAGACAACGAGGTTTCTCATGCCTTCTCATGTTTATCTTTGGGACCCTATCACCCAGCAGAGGACCTGGCAGAGATTTTGTGCAGAATAAACGACTGCAGCGAGCTGCATAAGCGTGATGTGCGCGAAGCAAGAAAGCAGGCACTCTTACAGAAGCAGAGATCTAATCGGCAGAGGTGGTTGCCAAGAAATCACATAGAGAATTACAGAGACAAAACCGGTAGCAGAAGGTGAAGGCACAGATGGCGGCAGGCAGAAAAGAAACAGAGGGGAGACACTTGGCTTTGCAACGGTCAGCTGGATCGGGCTATTTCTGACCCCAGTAGAAATAAAAATATTGATTGAATTCAAGTTAGTAAGTCTTTGTTGTGGGCTCATTTTTGCAAAGGGCCATCTTCATTTCTGTAGCTGAGACGCCCCCCCCCCCCAAAGTAGGATATAATTAATTTCTGGGTGCAAAGTAATTACAGTCCAGTTGAGAACACATATATAAATGCACATTAAATAGCTTAATTATGACAGGATAGAAGACATATTTGAGTTTCTTTACTCTTCTACATTTAATTTACCAGTAAATCCTGATGGCTTAACCGACAAAATATATCCTAAATTTGTCAGCTTTTCTCCATCTTCACCAGAAAACCTTAGTCTAAACCTCAGTGCCCCTGACCCGCAATAACCTCCTGGCTCTGATTTTTGTCTCCCTCAAGGTCAGTAGACAAAGAGATTTTTTTTTTTTTAGTTTATTTATTTATTTTGAGGGACAGTGAGAGAGAGAGAGAGAGAGAGAGAGAGAGAGCACAAGCAGGGGAGGGGCAGAGAGAGAGAGAGAGAGAGAGAGAGAGAAAATCCCAAGCAGGCTCCACATTGTCAGTGCAGAGCCCGAGGGGGAGCTCGAACATACAGACTGAGATCATGACCTGAGCCCAAGTCAGATGCTTAACTTGCGCGCATATGAGTCAACCAGGAGCCCTGACAAAGAGATATTCTAAAAACCATAAGCCATATCCTATCTTCTCCTGCCTGAAACCTTCCATGGCTTCTGGATACACTCAAAGTAATAGCTGAGGTCCTTATGTGATCTAGCACTAGTCTTCCTCTTAGAGCCGTCTCTACCCAACTTCCCTTTGCTCGCTACCTCCTATCCATACCTTCCCTCTTTCTGTTCCTGGCAACTGCCATGCGTGGGTTCTCTTTAACACATTGGTAGCTTTTGTTCATTCTGCCTGGACCATTTGCACTCCATCTTTGCAGGGCTAGATGCATTTTTATTCAGGTCTCAGCTCAAATGTCATCTCAGGGAAACCCTTCCTGACCCCTTAATCTAAGCTATCAATCCCCGCTTCAGGCACTTTCTATTATCACCCTGTTTCTAATGGATCTTCCTAACACTGAGCAGCATACAAAGTAATCTTTTGTTTTGTTTATTGTCTGTGCGTCCCCCAGAGAATGTGAGTTTTTCAAGAGCAGCAGCCTTGTTTTTTGGTTTTTTTTGGTTTTTTTTTTCATTTCTGTATCTCTTTTGCCCTAGTATCACAATGCCTTGTGCATTGTCCATTCTCATTAAGCAGTTGTTTAATGAATGGATGAAAAGTACGAGCTATTGAAAGACAAAGAAAGGAGATTGTAGCTCAGCCCAGTTGGAAGGAAGAAGTACTCAAAGGAGTTCTTGGAGGAAGATAGATTTTTTTTAGCTGTGAAGAATGGTATGGGGAGCCAGGACTCAGAGACATGCACATGTTTGTCAAAGGGAGGACTCCGGGCCTGGATGGATCAGAAGGTACACAGAGATAAAGGCAGGTGTCACGTCAGGCAGTGGAACCTGGAGGGAATCAGAAAGCAAAGGAAAGTCATCACAGGGCCACATAGTATATGTGCATTTTGCCTCAGGTGGCAATGTTCTGGAATCCCACGGGGTGCGTCAGAGTTAAGATGTCTATTTATCATCTTCCTTCCAATTGCAACAAATATGGAACAAATGACGGTCCCCGAATCACAAACATAATGAAAAAGATTTAGTAAGCCCTGTATACTTCATATTTATATTAGCAATGGTGTTTTTATTTTATTTTTTGGCTCCTCTGCTTCTCATGAAGTGGTTCACTATTTTGATAGAGCTGCTCCCTGAATTATTCGATCTAAGAATAGTTTTCATTTACTTGACATTTTATTTTCTCTCAGGAATGGCCCTTATAGAATATGCATTTCTTTTCCTTGAATGAAATAATATATGTGAAAGTACTTTGCAAGCCATCAGGCACCTCCGAAATAGAAGGTAGAATGATTATTACCGCTAAAGGTCTTAAGGGACATTACTGAAAGCGGCAAGTCTCACTGCCCTGGTTTCCTTGCTTTTTATCGCAATAAGGTGGACTATTTCATTATACCTGGAGATTATTTTCTGTTACAGTCAGGAGGCAAACATGTTTGTCTGTATATCTCCCAGTTATTAACTCAAGGAAATTAACAAAACCCGAGTATTTTGAGAAAAATCTTGGATGCACAATCGATCACATAGTATATTGTTGTTCAGAACAAAAAAGAACAAGAATTCTGCTGATTTAAAAGACCACTTATTCCTCGCATTCCCACTTGACTCCTCTCTCATTAGTACAGAAGGTCTACACGCAGAGTCAAGAAGAATGGCAATTGCTGTGAGCACCTGAGGTGGCGATGGACGACTGTAGAGATCGGGAGACTTTAGTTTTCTGTTCTAATTAATAGTGAAACGGTTCCATTACAGATTTTAAGGAACGTACTTGAAATACGAAAATGTCTTCTGAAATAGGATCCATCTCTCTCTTTGTCCTCCATGTTTAGCTCAATCATGGTTCCTGAGCGTAGTATTTCTGTGGTCACACTGATGCTGTCTGTGCAATATTTTATAAAGTGATCATTTTCTCATTTTATAGATATCATAGGGGAAATGAGTTCTGTGAGATCCTGGGGCTCCCGGGGCCTTCTCCAATAAAAAATAAACCTCGGCTTTCGGTTAGGAAGCAAAGGTCAGTTAGAGATAACAAGGAAAAGAGTGGTTTGGAGTCCTGACCTGGATCAAATTCCAATGAAATAAGCTGCAGTAGCAGCAGAAGGTGGTGGGGCAGATCTAGCTGAAAAAAATTAGGGAAATAGGGACGCAGAGAAGGGTTTCCATTGAAGAGTCAAGTCAAAGGAAACTGTAGTGTTTTGGGTGGAGAAGTAAATGGAATCTAAGAGCAAATGCAAACTTCTAAGAGAATAAGGGGGACTAGGATCCTACCTACTTTAAGAATGGACTGGGTTAGGGGCGCCTGGGTGGCTCAGTCAGTTGAGCGTCCGACCTCAGCTCAGGTCATGATCCCCTGGTTCGTGGGTTCAAGCCCCGCATCGGGTTCTGTGCTGACACCTCAGAGCCTGGAGCCTGCTTTGGATTCTGTGTCTCCCTCTCTGTCTGCTCCTCCCTTGCTCACACTCTGTCTCTCTCCCTCTCTCAAAAATAAATAAACATTAAAAAAAAATTAGAAAAAAAAAAAAAGAATGGACTGGGATTAAAATTTGTCTGATAGGGCCAGATAAACCTGGACTTTGAATGCAAAATAATAATAATAATAAAAATAACAAATATCTACTGATATTATTATTATTAGATTATTACATTTTTTGATTTCTAGATTATTATTAGATTATTAGATGATTATTATTAGACTTCTTTTTATTACACTATACGTTTTCATGAATCATTCTGCATTATCTTATTAATCTTTACTAACTCATGATGTAAGAACTAAAGTTATTCATATTTTATAGTTGAGGAAGGAAAGGTTTATGAATCTAGGATGCTCAAGTGATGGAGCCAGGACCCAAACTATGCCTGCCTGATTCCAACACTCATGATCTATCTATTTGCCAAAGGTATAATACAGTTTGGGATATATACTCACTTTGAAAAAAAAGAGAAACACATATAAAGAAGTTAAAATTCACCATAATTTTACCATGTAAAAATAATGTGACATAATTCTTCAGATAACCCCTATTTCTAAAAGTAGCTGCTGTTAACACTTCAGTTTATATAACTCCTGTATATATATGCAGTTGTTTGTTTAGTGTACATATTTCTTTTCTTTTTTTTCTAACTTTAAAATTTTTAAATTTTAAATCCCAGAGAGAGGGAGACACAGAATTGGAAGCAGGCTCCAGGCTCTGAGCTGTCAGCACAGAGCCTGACGTGGGGCTTGAACCTGTGAACCGTAACATCATGAACCAAAGTCGGATGCTTAACCAACTGAGCTGCCCAGGCACCCCCATATTTCTTTTCTTAATGTAGAAATGTTTTATGTTTTTCTTATAAACAGTGTTCTGCAATTTTATATATTGAAAATGTATTATAGTAAACCCTTCCATATCTGTGTGCCTTTTTCCCCTGAGGAAAACGGTGCTACAAAATATGTACATACACATGTGTACATTATGTATATGTGTGTGTACGTATGATATAACTATATTTGTGCACACACAGTACATATATATTTTAATTGATACTGCTATAGGAAGTGGTACCAATTTATATTTTCCTCAGTGTATGATGTAAGATCTCCCCTTTTCTCACATCTTTGTGAAAACTAGTGGTTATTATTTAAAAATTTTTTTTTCTCATACAGGGGGCGCCTGGGTAGCTCAGTCGGTTAAGCCTCCGACTTCGGCACAAGTTACGGTCTCATGATTTGTGAATTGAAGCCTGTCCTTCTCTCGCTGCCCCTCCTCCTTTCTCATGCACACACTCTGTATCTCAAAAGAAATTTTAAAAACTTAAAAAAAAATAAAATAAATAAAAAGCTTTCTGATTCTAATAGTGGAGAAATAGCTCACGTTTTGCATTTTTTTGATTACTATTGAAGATGAACGTTTTTCACATATTTGATGACCTTAACATAAATGTTTCTCTTAAATATACTAACATAGTTATATTTTTTCTCTTAAACCTGCACTGTTCTGTGTATCTGTAGTTTTACACATGTGCATAATATGTAATCTGGGAAGTAGGGATGGGTAGTATTGGGAAAGAATGAATGTGGTGGAGGTTGGTGTTCGTACAAGGGCAGGAGGGCATCGAGACAGTACTTGACTATTTTATAGAGCTATCCCAAATATTTGACGGAAGGTAATAAAAGAATGTTTAAAAGCACTGTTTCCAATCTTTGATCATTTATACTCGTTGGTTGTGATGTGTTTTTTTTTCCACATCTATATCTCCTTTCTAATTTATAAAATGGGGATAAATTTTTATTTCCTTTTAAAAGGATATTTTGAACATTAAAAAAAAAGACACGAAAACACTTTGAAATCATCATTACTCCATAGTATGATAACTACTTTTATTTTATTTTATTAAAAAAATTTTTTTTAACGTTTTTATTTATTTTTGAGACAGAGAGAGACAGAGCATGAACGGGGGAGGGGCAGAGAGAGAGGGAGACACAGAATTGGAAGCAGGCTCCAGGCTCTGAGCCATCAGCCCAGAGCCTGACGCGGGGCTCGAACTCACGGACTGTGAGATCGTGACCTGAGCCGAAGTCGGACGCTTAACCAACTGAGCCACCCAGGCGCCCCTAACTACTTTTATTTTATTTTGTTTTATCAGTGACATCCTCTCAGGTCTGATCTAACCCATTTCAAATCCACCTACACACTTTTTTTTTTTTATCCCTCTTATAAAAACACTTTTTAAAATGGTGAAAATAACACATCTTTGCCATTCTTTTGGATTGCCGTTCAATTGTCTTTCAGGCTTAAAGAAAGATGTCTTATTCTATTTTTAAGTATTTTTATTTATTTTTGAGAGACACAGAGAGAGAGAGAGAGAGAGCTAACAGGGGAGGGGCAGAGAGAGAGGGAGAGAGAGAATCGAAAGCAGGCTCTACACTGTCAGCATAGAGCCTGATGTGGGGCTTGAACCAATGAACCATGAGATCATGAGCTGAGCTGGAATCCAGTTAGACGCTTAACCAACTGAGCCACCTGGAATGCCCAAAGGATGTCTTCTTCTAAAGTCAAGAGTGAATTATCTGAGTTATCTTTTAGTTAAGGATGAGAGTAGGAGAGTTTTACAAAGAAATGTAAGGCTCTGGAATATTGATTTCTTTTGATTCAGAAAAGTCTAAACCTGGTGTCCTCCAGGGCATTACACAAAGCCTATCTGTTAAATCAGGATTTTCCTGATAAAAATGGATATAAATGGGCGCTCTTGACAATTTGACCTATTTGTATTCTGCTGGGCTGCTAAGCATATGCCTGGAGGGTCCACCAAAGAGTAGGTATTATAAATCAAAATTAAAAAAAATCTCCTTGGCTGTATTAGAACCATTATCCATGATCCATTAGAAATGATCCCCCAAATCTTCATCTAATCAAGTGCAGTTTTATTAACGGCTATACATTCTTAATAGCCAGCTCGCTCTATTCATTGTAATTCAAGGTTGTGCCTCTGCTGCCATCGTAAATCACTTGTTATGCTCTCCTGCTTTATAATACCAGTGTAACCTTTTGCTGTATCTTGCTTTCAAAACATTCCAGTCTGATTTGATGCAGTTTTATTCCACACGCATCCTTCTCTAACCTACAGGATAGCAGACACGATCGAGCACATCTGAGAAATTTTTTTCCCAAACACCTATAATAATTGAAACTCCAAAAGAAAATGGAAAATTCTTGACAATTGTGTTTATCATTAAGAACTTCTCTTCACAGGCATAGCAAACAAGATCTGGACTGTGTACAATAGCTAGTCAAAGATGGATGAATAATTGCAGCTTTATTTCCCGAGCATTCCAAAGGATCCCATTTATGAGACAGCTAAAACATGATTCATTGGATCCATTAGTGGTTCCCACACCAGTGGCAGACTGGCAAGAAAGACCCACATTTCCAGGCCTTATGAAATGGTAGTCTTTATATTGCTTAAAACAAAAATGGTTTCATACTACTTTTCATATAGATTTGCAGACTTGCATTGATTTTTCCCGGGTTGTTTTGCAAGACATAGATCTTCTCCAGATGCTTGGGTCACACTTGCCGAATAGGTGCTCAATCCAAGGGTCTCTGCCCTTCCATACCAGCAGTTATTAGGGAGATACTCTAAAAAGCATGCAAACTGAATGCGTATTAGAGATTTAACTAATGGTGTAGCCTTTTTTTCTCTTACCTCACGCTTGAAACACAATATGATATATTTTGGCTGAGAAGCGTTTTCTCTTACTTTCTATTTTTATACACAAACTATCAGACAGGGGCACAGGAAATCTATGGCAGCCCAACCCAAGCTGTTCTGAGATGAGACTAGAAATTAAGCTTCTAGCAGGAAACCACATGCGTTTTGAAATCCGGTATAATATGCAACAAAAAACGTCTCTTCCTCTTCTCTTTCCCATACCAATGATCATTATCTTCTTTTACTGGAGAAATTGGCCCTTCGCTTCTTCTCTTGTTCATGGGGGAGCATGAGGTATCGTTAGAATGAGATGAACTCTCTTGGCTGGTACTGAAGTATTTGCTCTCTTGATGTACTTTCCCACCGTTCAATTCTCTGCGAAAAGCTTAATTTTCTTTTTAATATCCCTTCTATTAGTATAGAGTCAGATTTCATTATTTTTCTTATCTATAGTTTCCCTAGCCATATCAAAGATGCTACCCGGGAACCAATTCTTTAAGAATAAAAAAAGGGCTTAAGGCCTTTTATTGCTTCTCATATTGGAAAAAAAAAAAACAAAAAAACAAAACACTAGAAGCCATGAAAAAGAAAGATGTTTTGCTTTTGCTTATCTAGGAAAGCAGTGTAATGTCACTGAAGAGAAGGACCTCAAATGCGTCACAGTATTTCTGCAGGAAAATTGGACTTATCCCTGATGCATGGCTGGGTGCAAAGGACCCAGATTAGAAGTACAAACTACTCCATTTCTGGATCCCTCGTACAGAGTGGAGAGGGATGTTGCTTTGCTAGAGAGGCCAGGCAAGACCTCTTTGAGGTGACATGTGAAGTGATCATGAGATCAGGAGAGGCAGGAAGCCAGGCGGACAAGATGTAGGGAAAGAGGGCTGCAAGGGCAAGGAGGAGCAAGTCCAAGCCTGAGAAGGAAATGATTGTGGTGATTCTCAAAACCAGATGGGCCAGGGCACCCGGAATGAATTGTCAGAGCAAAAGGTGAGGGTGTGGGAGATGTCAGCTCACAGGAGACCTCACAGGCCGAGGTAGGAAGTGTGGCTTTCATCAAGGTCTCAAATGGAAGCCACCTGAACATTCTCAGCAGAGGACTGGCATGATGTGACTTGGGTTTTGCAAAGTACATCTGTGGAGTGGTTTGTGGTTACTGTGCAGGACGTGGTCTGGCAGGAGGCTCAGGGAGACCTGGCCGAGGAGTCTGTTAGGAAGCGTAGGAAAAATGTGATTGCAGCTTGGACTAAGCTGTAGCAGTGAGGTTGGCCAGAAGTGCTTGGAGTTGGGGTATATTATGGAGGTGGAACGGGCAGGACCCGGTGAAGGATTTAATGAGGGGCTTGAACAGCTGAGTTAGTGAGTGATCAGCAGAGGTTGGACAAACTGGTTGGTTTTACTGAAGTGGAAAATATAACCAGGACATTATAGGATATGAGCACAGTGAGCTTCCTCAAGCCCGTTCCTTGGAAGTTTGAGTCAATGAGCGAGTGAAGAGGACTGATCTGGAGGTCACATACCTAAAGGAGACTGGAATTTGATTCCTCGTGGCCGAAATGGGCAGAGCATATGGGAAGCTAGCATGTGAAGGTGGTAGCCTGAACTTGGGGAGGATAGAAAGGAGCGCTGGAAAGCATAAAGCTGAGACATGTTACAGGAAGTTGGTGGCCCATCCGTTGTGCCAGGAACTTCCAAAACAGTGGTCTCATCTATCAATTCAGAGAAAAATCATTTAAACCTGGTGGAGCATCATATAGATGGGCAACCAACTGATTGACTGCATTCCCCACATGTTGTCTACTTGTCTCTATACCTACGGACACAAAACTTTTTTAAGGGTTGGATGGAATAGATGAAGCAAGGAAAAAAATCTGGATTTCATTTCAGACTTGGTTTCAAATCCGTGCTGCCTTCTATGACCATGAACAACCCTGGAGGGAAAAAAAAGGAAAGTCAATGGATGTCCTTTCATATAATAGCTAATGAAAAGCCTTTACCTTCGGCTTCTGCTTAGGGAACATTTTTATGTTTACATTTAAAGACAAGTGGGTGTGGTTTTCTGGAAGTATTATATTTAAATATAATAAATCAGTGGAGTACAAACCAGACTCAGGAGATGCTGGGAAGCTACTTCGCTTCTCAGCATCAGTTCTGCACTGGAAATAGATCGCTCTCTCAGTTCTTCTGGAAAGATGATCTTTCTTGAGCCTTCCTGTGAAGATTACGGGAAGAAGCTGTGTGTTGTGTTTAACATCATGAAAAATGAGTTGAGAGGTCAACAAAGCTATAATAAGCTCATTCGTGTATTCACTTGACACATAGGAATTACACTCAAATCCAAAAGTATGTGATAAATATTCAAACGTCTTTGAGGTCAGGAATCCTATCTGGTGCATCTTTGTATCTCTTATAGCACTAAGCACCAGTTGGTGAATGAAATGAGTAAGACTGGCCAAAGGAAAGGCAACTGTGGTTGGAATGTTTAGAGAAGCCTCATGGACGAAGTAGAATTTTAACTTGTCCTTTAGCTGAGGGAGAGTCTATCTCGAAATGAACAGAGGTAAGGAGTTATAGGAATTGATAAATCTGTAAGTAAGATTTGTCTCCTAATCCAAATGTGAGCAGACGGACTTAAAATCATTCACTCGCTTATTCAACAATTCATTTAGGATCCACTATGTTTAAGGCATTGTGCTATGTCCTCAGCATGCACTATAAAATAAAATATTCATAGTCTCCGTCCTAATGAAACTGAGGATCTAGTGGGGGAGATAAGAAATAAATTAGTAACTGAATTGAAAGATAAAAACAAATAAGCCAAAATAATCCAATTTTTTCCTTGTGATGAAAACTTTTAAGATCTACTTTCTTTGCAATTTCCAAATATATGATACAGTAGTATTAACTATAGTTACCTGCTGTACATTACATCACCAGAACTTCTTTATTTGATAACGGGAAGTCGGTACTTTTGTTACAAAAAAAATTTGTAATGGCGTGGGGTGATGAATGTTGAGTAGACTTATTGTGGTCATCATTTCACGATATATAAAAGCACTGAATCATTATGTTGTATACCTAAAATTAATATGTTGTGTGAAAAAAAGAAAAGAAAATCTAAATTGTTCTGATAGAAAATAACAAGGGATTGGTTGATTGGTGGGGGGGAGCGGGGGAGGGGGGGAGGTAGGGGAGGTTGTTGCTGAGGAATTGACATTGCATTTCGATGAGAAGCAACCAGCCATCTAAACAGCAAAGAATTTGGTGGGAGAAGGAGGGAGTCGAGGTGGTTGATGTTCCCGGCCGAGGAAACAGCAATGCAAGAGCTGTGAGACAGCAAATATCTTGGCTCTTTTGGGAGCTGAAAGGAGGATTTGTAGCTCAATTTTTGAGGCTTGGTTTTGAATAAAAATGCGATATCTAAGTGGAGATCTCCTAGAAAAGAGGAGGAAATGAACAGCCTAAAAGGGAGTGAAATGTCACTGGTAATATTCATTCATTTCATAAATATGCACGGCGTCATATCTGGGCATTCTGGAGGTAGTGGTAAGAAGAGCTGGAAGGGGATGACAAATCAGAAGACAAGTAACTCAATAAACAATTTAATTTCAGATCACGATAAGGTGCTATGAAGATGGCACACGACATGGGAGTGATGGTAACTGCTTTAAGTAGAGAAGTCAGGGAAAGCTTTGGAGGAAAAGACACCAGCTGCATAGGCTGGAGTAAGAGCATTTCAACAGAGCATGTGCAAAGGCCTGGAGATTTGTGGTTCTGTGAAGCTTTTTCCAGTGTCACAAAGGCTAGGAATATCCTCATGGTCCCTCTGTCTCACAGCATGTAGGTACATCTCACTCCTTTGTGTCCAAAGGCAGCCTATAAGCCAAGGTTGTCCCCACATGCTGCATTTCCTCTCTCTCCTTGAGCTTGGTCTTTCTTCCTGTCACCCTGTGCCACTTATCTCCCTTCCCCCCACCCCCAGCTACACTTCCAGCAACATCTTCTCCTTCTTGAAATGGGCACAGTGAAGAGCTGTGGGCTATAAGCTGGGAGGGGCCCCCAATAGCCAAGAACAGGAACCCTGTGTGGCCAAGGAGTCTGGGTCAGGAAATGAGTGTATGTAAATGTAATCATGGGCATTGCTCACTGACAAACCCAAGATTCAGTTCAACAACATGTCACTGAATTCCTGCTGTGGGGGCTCGTGTTTGCATCACCCTAATGTATGTATGCACGTGTGGCTGAGAATGTGAGGTCTAAATGTGGGAACAAGTGCTGTGGTAGACTGAAGTAAAGTAGAAAATTATGTTCTCAGAGACACTGAGACTTTATCAAGTTGCAATTAAGGATGAACTGAGATGTTATCAAGATGCTATTTAATGAGAAACTATATAAAACAGGCAAATATATTTTCTTTATAGAATTAAGTCATACAAGAGTCAGACTCAACAAACATTAAATGAGCATCTATTATATACCAAGTACTCTGCTTAGAAAATAGATTTGATTCTGTCCTTTGCGATAAGTTTAATTTCCCCATTTTACCAGCTGGGGGGATGGGGGGAGGAGGGGACAGCCTGACACATTGGTCATGTACTAGAAAGAGCAGAACATCTTGTGAGAACAGGTCTTTTGATGCCAGATCCTGGGGTCATCTCGTGAGGCACCAACTGCCTATTCGGCATAATGGCGGCAGGTTGGAAGGGAGCCTGGAGCGCAGTCATGTCCAATGCTGGGTGTCCCTGGACTACAAGCGTGAGTTACAGTCTGTTTTATCTCTTTCTAGCCATGTATGATTGGGCCAGTAACTTTACCTTCCCAAGCCTCAGTCTCCTGATCTTAAAATGGGAATAATAATAAAACCTACCTTGTAGGGTTGTTCAAGGATTAAAGGAGCTTCTTATATCAAATATCCGGCATCACGTCTGGCACATTTGGCACTAAATAAATGGCAGCTACCTATCGTATCAGAGGACAGAAGTTAGCGTTTAGGGTGGTCTTTTTTATATTTATTTATATTTGAAGAGAGAGAGAGAGATTGAGAAGGAGAAGGTGAGCAACAGAGGGACAGAGAGAGAGGAGACACAGAATCTGAAACAGGTTCCAGGCTCTGAGCTGTCAGCACAGAGCCTGATGCGGGGCTCGAACTCATGAACCACGAGATCATGACCTGAACCAAAGTCTGACGCTTAACCAACTGAGCCACCCAGGTGTCCCCTAGGGTTCTCTTTTTAAGCTTGATGACATCCACTAGCCTATTGTATCCTCCCAGACTGGAGGGGGTGGTTCAAATGGAGCTAGCTGATGGAGGAAGGGGTCTCTCAATAACACTGTCCCCAAGCAGGTGCTCTTGGCTCTCCCACCCTCTGCATGGAGGGTGAACATCCCAGTTGCCCTCATTAAAACATGCACTTCCCACCACCCAGCCTCCTGGTGACAGACATGTCAAGGGGACATGGGTGGCAGTCAGCAGTGACACTCATTATCTCAGAGCATATCTGCAACCTGAAGTCTCTTGTCAGAGAATGTTGAGGTTTCCAACAACTGAAAGTCCTCATGTTTGAATCAAGGTGCTGCCTTCTAACATAATCGTCACTCCCCTGTACCTTCTAGATGGCTGAATAGGACGATTTACATAAATATCCTGTGTGCTATGTCAGAACATTTAAATGTGAGTGTTTGAATCAGGCTCTTATTAACAGGAAATTCGTTGCTAATTTAATTTAATTTAAATTTTTTTTGCACGCTAACCTCATCAAGTATCCTGCCTAATAAATTATTGAACAAAAAAGTTAAATATAAGTGAGTCACATGACGTTTGCAGTTAGAAAATAAATCAGAGAAGAAAAAAAGGGAAGTGAATTGTTGTAAGTATACTAGAAAGGCCTTATGTATTCAGAAACTCATTTACTTTTCTCCCAATCAATATGCAGTGCTCAGCACAGAGAACTATCCGAGACCCACTGAATATAAAGCACACCAGATAACAGCAGTGATTACAACATGCAATTGTGCAGCTGTGATCCAGCTCCTCCCCTTCAGCCCGGTCGCCTCCATCAGATTGGCTGCTATGTTAATATTTTAGGCTTAAAGGACCAGAATTAATGCATTCGGTTTTATCTCTGATGTGTTCGTTTTCTGTCAAAAATTCCTGGCAGAATTAATAACCAAGGAATCAGGATAATTAGATGGAGTGATGTACCCCATGTAGTCCTTGGAATCACCGGGCACACCATCTTCTCCTGCCTGGTCATGGAAACTTGGCACAAGACGATATCCCCTCCTCATTTTTCTGCAGGGCAACAATTTTCAGCTATAAATAGGCTACCATTTTTTCCCCTCCAAATAATGAAGATAGAGGATAATTTTTCTCTGTTTTGATGAACAGCAACTACAAAATCAGATGAAATCTGGGGAGGAAACTGGAAGAGGTGTAACAAAGTCTCTACCACTGACAAAGTTTAAATTAAGAAGAGTATATATAGCCTGATCATTTTACCGCCTTTTTTTTTTAATGGTGATGAAGTAGTTGTCTATTAATAGAGAGCCTGTGAAATAGGCAAAGATCCTCCAGAGAATGTTCTAGTTCATTCAGCCCAACAGTTAAAAAAAAAAAAAAATAGGGAAGTTTTTAGGGGAAGACAACAGAAACACAGGAAACTGACAGCTGGAGAAGATAATATAAAACTATAGCAATTTCACCCCCCCCCCCTTCCCACTCCATCTCCTTCTTTTCTCTGATGCTCTTACTCTCAAACAGGAATGTGGAGGAAGAAAGAAGGGGAAAGAATTATAGAAGTATCTGGTGGCCAATAAAATGAACACCTACTTTATGGTCAGAAATGATTAATCTTTGTGATCTTTCTTTCCGCCATTTACCCAAGAACGGTAGAGAATTCAGAGTCCTGTTGCTGTCACAGGCTAAAATCTCCCTAATCCGGTTCTACTTCCGGTTTCTAATCTCCCGTGGTTGCTCTGAGCTAGATTTCTTTGCTTGCCTCTGAGAAATTTACTTAATCCTGAAGACGTTCAGAGGGAGAAAATGCTACCACAGATCATTCTGTGTCTAAGCTTGTGACCACTGTGGAAGGTGCTTTTGAAGCTCCGAAGGGAAGGTCACATCTTAGGTGGCCTCTGACCTGAGCCTCCAAGAGCGTTAGGCTTTGTCAGGAACAGCTTGCTGAGGTCAGCTGAGGAAGTCAGCATCAAGCTGTCTTCAAAAAGGAGGTGAGGGGCCCCTGGGTGGCTCAGTCAGTTGAGCGTCCTCCTTTGACTCAGGTCACGATCTCACGGTTCGTAGGTTTGAGCCCCCCGTGGGGTTCTCTTCTGTCAGCCTGGAGCCTGCTTCGGATCCTCTATCTTCTTCTCTCTCTGCCTCTCCTCCACTCACTCATGCTCTCTCTCTCAAAAATAAATAAACGTTAAAAAAAAAAAAAAAAAAAGGAGGTGAGCTGGGGGAGCAGGAAGGTGAGAAGCAGATGAAACTGAAAAAAGAAGATCTCTCTCTTGATTATTTCTTCTTAAATCAGCAGAGATGGGTCAGCAACAAAGGAGACAAATACTTGGTACGTCAGAAACAAAGTTAGTGTAAGAAATTAAGAAACTGGCTCTAGCAAAAGTCCGATGAAATATACCACCCACCCTTAGAAAGATGATTTCCCTTTGCCCTGGGACATTGTTCACAGTAAGAAGTTGAGTAATACCTACGCTTTAAAGCAACCCATTACAAGATTTCCAAATGCCCCGTCACTGTCCCAAAGCATCTGGCCCTATCTACTCTGATTTACTGTCCTGGGAGCAGTGACTGACATAAATAATTAAATAAAAGTACCCACATAACTCTTGTCTCCAATCCCTTAACTAAAATTTTCACTTTCCCGGGGCACCTGGGTGGCTCAGTCAGTTAAGTGTCCAACTTCGGCTCAGGTCATGATCTCGTGGTCTGTGAGTTCAGGCCCCATGTCGGGCTCTGTGCTGACAGCTCAGAGCCTGGAGCCTGCTTTGGATTCTGTGTCCCCCTCTCTCTCTCAGCCTCTCCTCTGCTCTCTCTCTCTCTCTCTCTCTCTCAAATGAATTAAAAATAAAATAAAATAAAATTTTCACTTTCCTAAAGAGTGGAGAAGCTTAATTTTTAATGTTGTTAAATTAGTTAGAATAAAACCTAAGAATAGGCACGTTTGAACATTTGGTAGAATTGTACTTTCTTCCACTCATTATGAGAGTAGCATCTAAGGCCCCCTTCTCATTCAACTGTTACTAAAACTTTAAAGGGAAAACAATCCATTAAATAAAAAGGGCTAAGTATTGAGAAAGTATCAATTGAATTGTCCCTTCATATTACCAAATTCAGTTAATCAGAAATATGGTCAAAAATAAAATATACCTCCAATTCTTGGTTATCCACAGAAAGCAAAGCAAAGCTGAGAAGTGAATCACAATATAGTGACCACATGATTCTAAAATGTGTTTTTATTTGATTTTTAAATATATTTAGATATATTTTCATTGCAGGAATAGAGACTATGTTGTTGGACCATGTTTGGGGTTAAATCAGATGTGACTGGCAGATCTCATTCTAAACCTTTGTACTTCCCAAGATCACTTTTTTTATTTAAAGTTTTTGTTATTTTTAAGTAATCTCTACACTCAGTGTGTGGCTTGAACTCACAACCCTAAGATCAAGACTCGTGTGGTCTTCTGACTGAGCCAGCCAGGCTCCCCCAAGATAACTCTTAATTATAGGACCACCAGACTACTAAAGACTCTTAAGCTCTGGAAAAAACTTATGGGTGGTGTGTGTGTGTGTGTGTGTGTGTGATCACTCAGAATAATTTCGAAATATAATTTTTCCCATACCATTTCCTATTGTGGTAACAATATAACACCTATGTATTTAAACATTTTTGAGTGAATTTATTTTATTAAGTATGATTTAAAGTATTTTAAAATGATAACAACAACAAGATAATAGGTTTCCAATTCTGGCCATTCTAAAATCTCCATCTTAAAAAAACATTCTGGGAACTGTAGCACCAGTCTCAATACACTAGTGAGTCCTTTGATCTTTTTGTTTATTTAAAAAATCTAGATGGAACTAAAGTGTATTATGCTACGCGAAATTAGTCAGAGAAAGACAAATATCGTATGACTTCACTCATATGAGGACTTTAAGATACAAAAGAAATGAACATAAGGGAAGGGAAGCAAAAATAATGTAAAAACAGGGAGGGGGACAAAACATAAGAGACTCTTAAATATGGAGAACAAACAGAGGGTTACTGGAGGGGTTGTGGGAGGGGGGGATGGGCTAAAGGGGTAAGGGGCATTAAGGAATCTACCCCTGAAATCATTGTTACACTATATGATAGCTAACTTGAATGTAAATTTAAAAAAATAAATTAAGGGTGCCTGGGTGGCTCAGTCGGTTAAGCGGCCTACTTCAGCTCAGGTCATGATCTCGTGGTCCGTGAGTTCAAGCCCCGCGTTGGGCTCTGTGCTGACAGCTCAGAGCCTGGAGCCTGTTTCGGATTCTGTGTCTCCCTCTCTCTGACCCTCCCCCGTTCATGCTCTGTCTCTCTCTGTCTCAAAAATAAATAAACGTTAAAAAAAAAAATTAAAAAAAAAAATAAATTAAAAAAAGAAAAAAAGAAAAAAAATCTAAAAGAAAGTGAAACTGGTAAGAATGGGAATACATATTCCCAAGCATATCTTACTAGAGCAATATTGTCATCCAAATTTCTGATAAAGACATTTAAATGTATAAAAATAGACCACTTGTTTTACAAAATATTGATTTCCACAAAGTTTTTGTCAGGAGAATTTGATGAACCCACCAAATTTCATTCGAACTGAATTTGACTAGATCCTAGCCGGAAAAGCTGATTTCTACTGAGACAGAACTGCTATAAACTGCATCATAATGTGTTCAAAGTACCGACTCTCCCAGATGGGACTCAGGTAGCAACATAGGCATCTAGAAGCAATTTAAGAAGTGATGAAGGCCCAAGGGCACAGTGAAAACAACACATAATGAAGTAATGGCTGAATAAGATGTGTTCTTCTTAAGTCCATCAAAGGTAATGATAAAAAATATCCTAGGGATGGAGTTGATTACCTCTTCTTAAGATTAAATTCTTTCATGAAAACATCTTTAAAATATTTATTATTTATAAATGTTTTAATATAGATTAACTGGGGACCTACTCATTTTTTAAACTGATAGGAGACACCAAATGTTTACAAATTTTCCAGAATTTCATATTAAAATAATTTAATGATAAGGCATCTAAAAGCACACCTTTTCCACTCAGCGGCAAACTCCGAAAGAAAAAACAACAACAACAAAACCAATTCCTACAGAACAAGTAAGAACGGTAAAGCAAAAAATAGCATGGACAATTTGGCTTATAATGTCATTCACTGTAGTCTTGTGACTCCTGGAGATTATTTTTAAAATGCATGAGAATTTACGCATTTTATTTTTTAATTTATATCAGTTTTACATATCATTTTTAAACTATTAAGTCTGGGGAAAAAAGATTAAGTCTACAGGGGGAAAATTTTTGCTGGTTATTTAGTTCAGTGCAATAAAGTCATTTCATTTAATGTCCCAGATCTAACTCCAGGGAAGTCTGTGCATTCTTTTCAAGGCCTAGGAATAACATTCCAAATAAGCAAGGGGACCCTAGCTGCAATTTTAACTACCGGTGCTCAAAAGTCCACGGTGATCTTGATTTGCTTTCCCCTCTTTTTTTCCTGCTCTGTGGTTTCCATGATGGTGAGTTCCTTTAATGCAGGTAGACCAGTACCCTCTTCCTTGGACTCCAACAGTTCCAAAGGTGCCATATCTCATCAGGTCTCTGTGAAATCCAATCCCAGCAGGGAGAGATCTAGAAATCTACCCCCAGAAAATAGATAAGCTTCCAATAATTAAAAAAGGAAATCAGGTTAAACGATTTAATGAGGTTTTGTTCTCGAAATTAGTCTCGTCGTTTTAGGAAAAAAACAAAACAAACTCCAACGAGCCTTCTGTGCCATAAAAACTCAGATTTGCATGCTGTGTGCAGGTTTACAAAGTTTTTTCACAGATAATTTTATGTTAAATTATATAGTGCCTGTTTAATCTTCCATCAGATTACAGAATTCTGTCGTGATCACAGTCTGAAGTTCATGGCTGACTACAGGCACGACCTGGTCAATAGCGGTTGAGTTGTCTTGGATGAAATATAACACAGACCGATAATGGAAGCCCCAGAAGGGACTTGTTCGTATACTATTCCCTCTCTAGCATGATCTCAGAGCCAGGACTTGAGAGTTAACATCACTGTGAGACTTCACTGTACCTAATTTGATTTTTCATTATTCAAAATCATTTCCTGGGAGACCACATTCTTACTTAAGTTTAGTTTTTAAAACCCCTTTGTCTTCACCACTGTTTCTTTTAAGCTTTCCAGATTGAATTCTCACAGGAAAGCCTCTTTGCAGCCAACATCCACAGAGAGGAAAGAGGAACAATTGATACATGGGTTTGATTTTGAAACATTGATACGTTAAGGTAAAACCAAATGCTTCACATTGTGAAAGTAGCTAACATTCTTATTTCTAAAATTCAAATAAGCATTTCCTAATCATTTGTGTAGATCCAGTTTTGACTCATAATTTCCAGACTGCCACCTGGATGCATTCAAGCTGTTCTGTGACACAGTTGAGCTAATTTTGAAGGTTCCTCCTTTGTCTCTGGGCTCCTTCTCTTTTATCCCCCTAGGACTCTGCCTCAAATTATTTTATCTGAAGCTATGTCTGAACATGAATAGACAAACGGGGAACTGAGGCAATTATGCTATTAATTCAAGCAGAAAAAGAAATACGCTTTGCCTGAGTTATCTGGAAATTCCTGGCAAACGTCTTTTTCTGTTTCATTGATCTGGAAGATTGCCTAACTTCTTTTTTGGGGAGGTGGAGATCTGGTTGATGTCACATGGCTCTGAGCATTCAGCGTCCACACATGATTGCCTCATTTCCTGCTGCCTCAGACTGTATCTATTCTAGGAAGGCTAGGCCATGATAGAAGGGTTCAGCGGTCCTGAGGTATACAGTGCTTATGAAGATATCCCTGTGACCACTTGGACTGATATTTTAAGTACTTAACTAACCTCAGGGACTGTTAAACCACTCATGGTGAACTGGACCAAGTGACATTTTTATTCATTCATTCTCTCATTCTTCATTTATGGGTGCTCTGTGCCAGGTCCCGAGGTTATGAAAATGAGGCTGTCGGCACAATCACTTGCAGTGTTCAAAGACCCATTAAAAGGTAGGTACGATACAATGTAATAAATGTGAACAATGAATCTACTGTGCGCAAAAGCACACACCCTCTAGAAGTTTCAAAGACGGAGAAGCAGAAGCCACAAAAGCAATTTCCCATGAATCTATTTTTCATGCTTATCTTGTTTTATCTTTCTCCTACAATCCCTTAAGAATGAGATAAATCAGTCTTACTGGAGACTCATTTGCTACTTCTCAAAAAATATTCGGTCTCTGAGAGTTCTGGGGTAGACATTCTCAACACATGGGGGCTTGGCAGAGGTTTGTCTAGTTATCTCTGCCAAGGGCTCTGCCGGGCAGATGGCAACAGCTGTTTGTGATAGATTCAAAGAAAGTACAGGAGGATGTCCTTTTTATTACACGAATGACTTTTTCCCCAAGAGTGGTTTCTCACTGTATCAGTGCATAATTGTTTTTGCTAATGCATTTGCTCCAATCATACAAATATGTAATAACTCTGTGTAATGAATCATTAACAATTTCCTTAAATTCATTTCAGTGTTTGCATGTTGGTATTCAGTTTATGCTAATAAACCTAAAATATTCATGCCTTTAAGTCTAAGATTGCAGACTGTGTTAAAAAATTTGTTTTAGTAAATGTACATTTTAAATCTGCATTTGGTAGAATCATAAAGTGTCAACTCTGCGGGATTATCCTTGAAAACAGTATTCTAATTTTCTATTCACTTTTTAAGCAGAATTCTTTTATTTCCTTCACACCCCGTGATCACTTAGCTACAACAAAACGACACATGGTCATGTTTCACTTAAGAGCATGAATTGGTGTTTGGTAATGGAAGAAGATCAAAAGTGATTGATGTTGACCTTTTTTCACTTTGATTTATTCACATTGAGATGCAGGCTCTGATGCATTTGCTGAAACAGATATTGGGAATAAGTACCTTATTATCATTGCTTTTAATCAAAGAAGGGGAAAATAAACTTTGAATTCAAGCCATAAAACGACACCACTATGAAGTACAGAGGTTTTCTACATTATTATTCTTATTAAACATAAACTGTGTGTCGGGTACTCTGCTTAATACTTAAGGTTCCCCATCTCATTTCATCCCGCCCCCCCCCCCCCCCGGAAGTCCAAGTGGTCCACACTATCCCCTCAGTTGTGGTGTTGCAATAGTGTGTCTCAATTGAAGGCGATGTTGCCTCCCTGGGGACATTTGGCAGCGTCTGTAGATGTTTTTATTGTCACAGCTGGGGAGGGGACAACTGGCATTTCAAGAGAAAAAGCCAGGGGTACTACTAAACGCCCTGCAATGCACAAAGCAGCGTCCATAACAAACAATTGTCTGGTCCCAAATGTCAATAGTGGGTTGAGAAACCCTGGTGTGGCAGCAGCTGGGTGGGATGCCCGCGTCACAGTTCCTCGGAGGGCTCACTTCAGAGCAGCTGTGCCGGACAGCTGTGGTGGTCACTGGGCCACGATGGCCAGCATCTCACCACCACGAGACGTAGTGGCTCTTTGCTTTTCTGCCGCAGGGCTTTCTCTGAAACACCCGTGCAGGTGCAACCGGGGGTGGTTCAGGCATTAACACCTGGAGACAATTCTGTATCTATGTGCAACCTCCCTGTTCGCCGGCGGGATGATTCTGAGGGCCCTCTATATACTTCCTCTGCACGTCCCCGGATGGACTCAGTCTTAGTTGCCTACAGTGGTAACCCTAGCGGACAGCAGGCACTTACTGACCTAGTGCCATCTCCCACCTGCTGAGGGTTGCCCCAGGGTTGATAACCATCTCTGCAGTTCCAGGCTGTGTGTGTTGCTGAACCTCAGAGAAAGCTTTGGGGGCAGCAACACAAAGACACTACCACCTGAGCTTGAGGAGGAACGCTGGTTACTGCACTGAACCGTGCATTAGCTGGGGGAAATCAGGAACATCCATGTTGTGGGTTTTATCACTTCCTTGTCTCCCTTCCCATACACTTTCTTCTTAGACTTGCCTCCCAAATAAAATACCTATCACCGGAGTCCATATTTTAAGTTCTGCTTTCAAGGAAACTCAAATTAAGACACCATGCTACCACGTCTGCTATGGTATATGGAAAATCCAATAAAAATAGAACCAAAAGCTGGCTGTATCCCCGGATGAGCAAGGGAAATCAGTACATTAGCACCTTTTGGCTTACAAGCCCCTCTCTACTTTAAATTTCATAGTCAACTACTTAATATTGCTTTACTAGGGCTCTAAATTCTGTCAGTAGTTTATCTTTTGCAAACCCAATAACCCATCTCCAGTGACGGAGTCAACCTTGTTGTTGTTGTTACCTGTGCAGAAGTCATATTAGCCTGTGGGAGGAAGCCAGTTGGCCTGACCTATTGCAGATTTATGCTTGAAATTGGCTTTTGCTACAGTTTGGAAATCTTTCGTGAATCTTTTAATAACCTTGTCACCTATTTCTCATTCCTTTTTAGCCCCTAACCTGACTTTGTTAGCTCTTTTCTCCATGACCTTTTTGTACCATTTGACATCTTCTTCACGATTTTTTTCTTCTTTCAACTGCCATTTCTATACTACATTTACTACTCCTTTGATATCTCTGACAGCTCTCTCTCTCTCTCTCTCTTTTAACCCACTAGTTTCTCTTTTTACTCCTTCCTCCAATCTGAGGACAAGACCTATCATCTGCCTTTTTTCTACACTTACTCTCTGGGTGAGCTCATCCACTTCTATATGAGCGACATCTAAGTATCTGTTTTCAGCCCTGATATTTCCCCTAGGTCCCAGGGTCATTTCTCACTGTCCACTTGATTAACCTGTCAGCTAATCTTCTCCTAGGTGGCTCATATGGCTCAGAAGAAGTTAAATCCTCTCCCAAGGGAGGGTGCATCCAGGAATGCACCAGAATGGTCTAAGGAGATTCTCTTTCTTTTGCCCAATTGGTCCAGCCGTTGTCATGCAAACCAGTTCAGTTCCCTGAGATTCAAGAAAAGATTTATTGGGGCTCTGGGGGAAATTCTTCTTTTGTCTTCTGAGAGAGCTTCTAGAAGCAATTCTTTTTCCCTTGCTTTTTTTTTCAGGGTATATTCACGGGAGGATGTGACATCTGGAGTGAGGGAGGTACAGAGAGAGAGAGGGGGAGAGAGGATCTGAAGCGGGCTCTGTGCTGACAGGAGTGGCCCGAACTCACGAACCGTGAGATCATGACCTGAGCCAAAGTTAGGGGCTCAACCGATTGAGCCACCCAAGTGCCCCCCACCCCCTCCCCCGCAACCAGACTTGTTTTTAAGACTTTTCGTAGTCAAACTTCTTTTTATATACTCAATATGGTTTCTCTGTGTTCCCCGGTATTCAATGACAAACTTTCTTCTGAATATTCTCTTAGCTGGGAAGTGTTTCTCCAGTGAAATTCAATACGCGCTTTCAGTCTCGATTCAAGTCCTAGAATCTCAATAAACTCCTTCTGAATAGAGCTAGCCTCTATTTATTCAAATAGTCTTTATTAGGTGCATATTATATGTTTTAGGCATTCAAGAGGCAGTGGAGCTATACAGACAAATGTCTGGAAAAAAAAGTGTCCAAAAAAGTCTCCCTAGGGGAGCAACAGAAAAAAAGAAAAGTTGAGAAGCACTATTCTAGATACTGGGTAAATAGCAGCGAACAACAAGGAAAAGAAATCCCTGTTTTTATGGAGCTTATACATGGGAGGAGGATCCACAGGAAACAGCATAATAAGTAAAATGCATAATGTAGTAAAAAAGCAGGAAGTAACAAGGAAAAAAGTAAAGGAAGGAGATAGGAAGTAGATGTATGGAAGAAATGGCATTGACACTTGAGATAAGGTGGCCAAGAACATTTGAGTCAAGGCCTTTTTGAGTGAGGGAGTGAGTGAGAATGTCCCTCCACAAATGGAACAGACTGTGCAAAGGCCCTGAAGCATGAACAAAGCTGGCATATTGGAGGAGGGGCAAGCCAGTGTGGTAGGGGCGGAGTCGGGAAAGGACGTTAAAAGGCCGTGTCAAAGTGTTCACCGGGCCCAAGTCACGAAGGACTTTGTTTTTAAACTCTAATGACAAAAGAAATCATTAGAGTATTCTGAAAAAGAAATAATGTAATTGGATTTACACTTTTACCGGGCTCACTGTCACTGCTGTGCTGAGAATGGACTGAACAAGGGAAACAGGGCACCAGGGAGATTAGTTGGGAGGCATATGAGCCTGCTTAGGCTGCCATAACAAAATATCACAGGCTGAGCGGCTTCAACAACAGAAATTTGTTTCTCACACTTCTGGAGACTAAAGTCCAAGATCAAGGTGCTGGCAAGGGTTTATCCTGAAGCCTCTTTTCTTGGCTTGCAGGTGACTGCCATCTTGCTGCGTGCTCACACAGCCTTTCCTCAGTGTGTGTGCGCGCACTGAGCGAGAACAGGCTCTTGCTCGAATCTTCCCTGTAAGGGCACTAATCATCCCAGGGCTCCACCCTCAACACCTTCTCCACACCTAATCACATCCTAAAGGCCCTAACACCAAATACCATCACCATGGGGTTAGGAATTCAAGATACGAATTTGGGGGGTGGGTGGGACACAACCATTTAGTCCCCAGCAGGAGGTTACTGCAATAACTTGGGTGAGAGGTGATGGGGAGTTCCTATGACATGGTGTGGTAGTAAAGGACAGAAATGAATACAGTTTTAAATATATTTTTTTAATGTTTGCTTATTTTTGAGAGAGAGAGCACACGCAGTGTGCGAGGGCACACACAGACGCACACACACTCATGGGGGAAGGGCAGAGAGAGAGGGAGAGGGAGAATCCTGACGTGGGGTTCGATCCCACGACCCTGGGATCATGACCTGAGCCAAAATCAAAAGTCTGATGCTTAACTGAGCCACCCAGGCACCCTCAATACAATTTTAAAGGTGGAGCAGACACAACGTGTTGTTTGATCTGCTGTGGGAGGTGAGAGAGAGGAGTAAAAGATATTCTAAGGGATTGGATATTCAGAGTGTTATATTTTTACTGAAGTTTTCAATATTAATACGTTGAAGAAAACAAACCAAAGCCAGTAAGATTCTTGGGAACACTGGAATTTGAAAACATTTGGTCTAATGAATCTCAATTTGTAAATCAACGTGTGGGGACGTTTTATTTTTTTATTTTTTTTTATTTTTAAAAATTTTTTTTTCAACGTTTATTTATTTTTGGGACAGGGAGAGACAGAGCATGAACGGGGGAGGGGCAAAGAGAGAGGGAGACACAGAATCGGAAACAGGCTCCAGGCTCTGAGCCGTCAGCCCAGAGCCCGACGCGGGGCTCTAACTCACGGACGGCGAGATCGTGACCTGGCTGAAGTCGGACGCTTAACCGACTGTGCCACCCAGGCGCCCCAGTGTGGGGACGTTTTAAATGAAATTAAATTTTAGGGGTGCCTGAGTGGGTCCGTCGTTGTGTCTGACCCTTGGTTTCAGCTCAAGTCATGACCTTACGGTTTGTGAGGTTGAGCCCCATGTCATGCTCTGTGCTGACACTGCGGAGCCTGCTTGGGATCCTCTCCCTCTCTCTCTCTCTACCCCTCTCCCGTGCTGTCTCTCTCTCTCTAAAAATTTGGGGCGCCTGGGTGGCGCAGTCGGTTAAGCGTCCGACTTCAGCCAGGTCACGATCTCGCGGTCCGTGAGTTCGAGCCCCGCTTCGGGCTCTGTGCTGACAGCTCAGAGCCTGGAGCCTGTTTCCGATTCTGTGTCTCCCTCTCTCTCTGCCCCTCCCCCGTTCATGCTCTGTCTCTCTCTGTCCCAAAAATAAATAAACGTTGAAAAAAAAATTAAAAAAAAATAAATAAAATAAAAATAAACAAATCAACTAAATAATTAAATAAATAAATAAATGTAAATTTTAAATTAAATTGAGTTAAATTTTGTTTAACACAATAGTTAGGTGCATTGGCATTTAAAAGACAAGGGCCTGGAATTGAAACCATCTTGCAGGGCATGGGACACTCCTGCACAACTGAAGAACTCTTTGCCAGGGATTCTGTCACTGCTGTTAAGAAATATTGGTGCAGTCTTTTTTTTTTTTTTATGTGTGTATTTATTTTTAAAATCTGTTATTGCACGTCAAGGCAACAGGAGACAGAGTATTTTATGCCAGCTATTTAGGTCCATTCCCTCCCCTCCCCCACTCAGCTGTGGTCTCAGTGCCTTGAGGGCAGATGTGACCTCGTGTATTTCTTTCACATCCTCCTAGAGAGAATGGCAGAAGATGCCTTTACTTTGGTGTGCCTCTCTCTGTCTCTTCCCTTCTTCCTCTGTCTCTCGTTTACTGTCTCTGTCTCTCTCTCCACATACATGCGGTATATACTCTCATTTTATACTCTAATTTCTTACCGGAGTGCATGGAATGATATATGCAAAGATGATTCTAACCATGGTTAAGGGCTGACTTTTGCTTCAAGGACTTAGCATACAGGAGATGGCAAATAAATATTAGCTTTTATTTATTATTATTTTTTAATGTTTACTTATTTTTGAGAGAGAGGGACAGACAGAAAGAGGCAGAGCGTGAGTGGGGGAGGGGCAGAGAGAGAGGGAGACGCAGAATCCAAAGCAGGCTCCAGGCCCTGAGCTGTCAGCGCAGAGCCAGACATGGAACCTGACCCCCATGAACTGTCAGATCATGATCTGAGCTGAAGTCATGCTTAACCAACTGAGCTACCCATGCGCCCCAATATTACCTCTTATTAATGGTAATAACAGGAGACATCTAAAATGATTTGATGGAAGCAAACGCATGCCTTACTTAAAAAGTCTTCTAGCCGCTATCACTTTGCCTACTGTCTTAAACTCGTATCTTAATAATAGAATTTAAAAATTATTGTCAGAGTGCCTGAATGGCTCAGCTGGTTAAGCAACCGACACTTGATTTCAGCTCAGGTCATGATCCCACGGTTCGTGGGTTTGAGCCCTGCTTTGGGTTCTGCACTGGCAGTGCGGAGCCTGTTTAGAATTCTCTCTCTCTCTGCCTCTGTCTCTCAAAATAAATAAATAAGCTTAAAAAATGTAAAAATTATTGTCAAATTAATGAAGTTTATTTTCTTAATCTTAACATAATCTCAACTCGTTAATATTTATTTCTTCATATTCTCTAACAAATTTTGTTCATGTGTAGTTGGTTTTTTATTAGAAATAATACTATTGAATATGTATTATTCACTTATCATTTTGTAAGTATGTTTCGATATTTCTACCTGATTATCATAGTTATCATTTTAACAGCTGCATAATAGCCCATCAGATTTACTGATAGTTCCTTCCTTTTGTGTTGGACCATTTGTTTCTCATCTTTAGTGAGTTATATATGATGTTTCTGCCTAGGCTTTCTGACATTGATTTTTCTTATCCTCTATTACACATAACCCCTCCTCCATGGATTATTGTCTATTTTCTTGGTTTCTGACAATTGTGATTTACAGATGCATGCTGACATCAATTCACCTATCTGCTTTAGCTCTGATCAATAATGGTTGCTTGATCCTTCTAGCTTTTCTTCAATATTTACATTCCTGGCTCCCAATAGCTAGTGCTTAGGATCTCTGTGGCTCAAGAAGGATTTGTTATAGCTTGAGGCATGTGTGGGAAATCGGTTGGATGTTTCATGGTAGGAGAGAAAACCTATCCCAGAATAATTGAAACTTTTTAAAAATAAAAGCCACATATTTCTTCTTTCAATGAAGTTCTAAATTATAGTAAATATACTTCCAGGGTACCCATGAATTGCCTGATGATAATAAAAAAATAATAGCTGAATATTGTTTTCAATATTGAAGGAAAGCAAACAAATCCGCAGCAATCATAACATTACTTCATGTGCCTAAATTAGGAGAGAGTAATGCTTTCATAGAAGATGTGATCTGGGCTCAAATAACATTCATCAGATGCAAAGGATTTGCTCTTGACTTCAAGGCACATTAAATCTCTCAAAGTTAAGGTTCAATATAGACATAGGTCAGATTCCATGACAAAAACTCAAAGAAAGCAACCAAAATAAGATAACATAGTAAGGTTGTAGGTAAATAGTCTACAGAAGTCAATTTTATATATTTGATAAAAAGGAGGAAAAAACTCTATTCAACAAGCAAGATGAAATGTTTAGGAATAAGTGTGCAATCTATGTAAGGATCTACATAAAGAACATTAAAAAAATTAATGTCTATTTATTTTGAGAGAAAGAGAGTGGAGGAGGGGCAGAGAGAGAAGGAGAGAGAATCCCAAGCAGGCCTTGAGAGAAAGAGAGTGGAGGAGGGGCAGAGAGAGAAGGAAAGAGAATCCCAAGCAGGCCCCACACTGTCAGTGCAGAGCCCGATGTGGGGTTCGAACTCATAAACTGCAAAATCATGACCTGGGCCAATATCAAGACTCAGACGCTTAATGGACTGAGCCACCCGGGCACCCCAATAAAGAAAATCTTAAAATGCTACTGAAACACATAAAAGAAGATGAATATATGGAAAGGTATTGCACTTCTTTAGTAGGAAAAATCCATATCGTAAAGATGTGATTCAATAAAAATAGCAGTGGCATGTTGGAATTATTTTGGAATCAAACAAGCTAGTGCTGAAGTTCAAATGGAAAAAGGAAAAACAAGAATCGTCAAGAAAAATCTGGAGCAGTCTTGAGGAAGGTTAGCTCTTCCCCGTATTGAGACATACTTTAAAACTTCAATAATAAAAATAACGTGACACTTGAGCAGAATGACAGATCAGTGGAACCAAAAAGAAAAAAAAAAAAAGAGAATTTAATATATAAAGAAGGTGGCGCCCCAAATCAGTAGGATGAAGATAGAGTTTTCAGTGAACGATGATGTTCGGTCAATTGGTGACGTCATAAGCAACGTATAACTTGATAGCGCGTCTTTGTATTGACCTTCCTCCTGTTTCTCTTCTCCCATCGCTCACTCCTTCTCTAGATCACACTTTACAGTAAAGTACTTGCATGAAAGGCTTTGTTGCAAGTTCTGGTTTCTAGGAAACGTAGGCCAAGGCACCTTTTCATCTCTAACCTCTTCATCCCTCTCCCATCTACACTCTTTTCTTCTTTTATAACTTGTCAGAGGTTATACGTTTCCCATTCATCGCTCCCTTTCCTGTATTTATTTAAGTCTTGGTCTTAACAGTCATTTAGATGCAGTGCTCGCTGTCAGTAACTGGCTAAAGATTTTTCTCTAGCTGGTTCCTTAGGAAGGGTTTCCGGGGACGATATTCCCTGAATTCTCAAGAGTTCAAAAACAATCTGTCTGTGGTCCTTACACCTAAAACCCAGTTAGACTGGGTATAAAACGTGGAAGTCACAATTTTTCTCTGAAGATTTTGTAGGTGTTTTGTTTTGTGTTTTGGCATTGGAAGGTGTGGAAAAGTCTGAAAGTAGTCTAAGGTCTTTTTTTCCTGAGTGCCCAAAGAGTTTTCTTTCTTTTAAAAGTTTACTAACTGTGTTAGTGTATTTCCCAGTATGGGTCATTCTGGGTTGGTTTACTCTGGGAAGTGGGGCATTGTCAGTGTGTGGAAAGTCATTTATTTCAGAGAAGTCTTCCTGATTTTTGTTTTCATTTTGCTCGTTTAAAATTTTTTTTTTACCTCTGTGCTTATTGTGGGACTTTTACCATGTTTACTTCCCTGAAATCCCCTCCAAATTTTACATTTATTTCTGTTGTGATGATAATTTTTTTTTCTAAATTTTTTTTTTTTCAACGTTTATTTATTCTTGGGACAGAGAGAGACAGAGCATGAATGGGGGAGGGGCAGAGAGAGAGGGAGACACAGAATCGGAAACAGGCTCCAGGCTCTGAGCCATCAGCCCAGAGCCTGACGCGGGGCTCGAACTCACGGACCGCGAGATCGTGACCTGGCTGAAGTCGGACGCCCAACCGACTGCGCCACCCAGGCGCCCCGTCTGTTGTGATGATAATTTTATTTTACGTCATTCCTAAACTCCTCTGGCTCACGTTGCACCCCTCTCTGTTATCTTGATATCTCTTTTCGAAGTTATTGTATTTCTGTCTTATGCCCTTGTTACACAGAGATGATGGCTTCATTGGACTTCTTCCCCTTGCTTTAATTCATTGCAAAATATTTGTCCATAATTTTTTTCTGCTCCATGGCAACTTCCTTCTGGTGAGATTTTCATCTTCCATCTGTTTTTCTGTTCCACTTCTTATTTATTTTTCCTCCGAAAACTTTTTGGTATGGATTCCGTTTTAGTGCTTTTTTAATTCCATACCAATAAAGTATGCACATTTTTCTCAGGTAAGTTATTTGTAGGAGGCTCATGATATCATGATATGGATGAGTCAAGCCTATATATCAGGCTAACTTGAATTTTTCTTGTGATCTAATACAATAAGTCCTTATTTCTTCCTAGCTTGTGGAGATAAGTTGATAAGCTGCTATGCTTTTTTTTTTTTTTTTTTTTAATCATGAAAGGTCTTTCTTTTCTTCCACCGCAAAAGAAATGGACTGCTTCCTGCAAATATGGCAGTGTGTATGATTCCCCATCTAATCTCATGTTCTCTGCCTCTTGGTTCCAAGCCAGGTCCAGGAACCTCATGCTGCTCTTTGGTTGCCCCTATTCTCATTACAGCAAAAGGTTTACATTTAGCATCTCATGTGGTCTCCCCAACTTCAGGAAATTTATTTTGCTGGCTCTTTGTGAGATCTGCTACTACTGAGCTCCTTCTGTGTGGTATTCTAAATCTGCTCCTTCCCCCAGTCTCTACTGCTTTGGGCAGTCTTCCCACTTTTTAGAGCCTAGAGTTTTAGCTGTCTCCTAGTTTTACTAAAAATGGCACCAGAAATAGAATTTGAGCTGTTTTGTTTTCCTTCCCCCGTATTTCTTGGTTTTTGGATAGTTTTCAAAAAGAGAAGAGGTAAATGCTGACTTAATGTCACTATGTTCCAAAAGAAAACCTTAAGTTTCTCTATAAGCAATTTCCTCATGAATGCCATCAACAAACGTTTGATTCTATCTACACGAAAATAAGCTTTGTTCAAGCGCCCAAAGAGTTTCCTTATCCAGATTCCATTATGACACTCTTTTATGCCCATGTTCTTATTACATGAGTACTATGTGCATAGACTGTATGATCCCCTCGTGGTGCCTTAACTCAGGTGATCCACTCATGCACCATAGTCTATGGTGTCTCGTGTTCTTTCACTTCATATTCCTACTACAACTATTCTTGCATCTAGCTGATATCTATTCCCTTCAAATTTAATTTTCTCCCAATTTATCACCATGATAGATAGAAGCTTCGTTCTGTATCCAGCTTAGGCCTGCACGTGATGTTCATTTTAACAGTCTCTTGGTAGTACATGAGTTCCATAACCATCTAGTATATCTGCCAAGAAAAACCCAGTCTCAGATTAATCTAAATGCATCTTCTCTTCTCTAATACTGAGAACTGAGAAGAAAACCAATATCACACAACCAGTGAGATGTGTTACCAACACAAATATATGGTTCCTACTCTCAGCCAAGCAGTAGTTATGGTAATCATCATCATACTAACACTAACTGGTTAATTTATTTAAAGCTTTCTTATGGGAAGGAAGACAGACTCTGCAGTCTTTCCCATTCCCTACTCATGTTGCTTTTATTTGAAATCTAGCTCCATATCTTTCTAGCTGTGTGATTTAGGTAAGTTATTTGACCTCTTGGTCTCAGTTTCCTCATCTACAAAATGAGTAAAATAAGAGCATCTACCCCTTAGTGCTGTTGGAAGGATAGAGTGAGATAATATGATTAAGGGAGAAGATTAGTATATGTGGAATTTAAGAAACAAAACACATGAACATATGGGAAGGGGGAAAAAAGAGAACGTGAAACAAACCATTCATAAGAGACTCTCTACGATAGAGAATAAACTGAGGGTTGATGGAGGGGAGTGAGTGGTGGATGGGCTAAATGGGTGATGGGCATTAAGAAGGATGCTTATTGTGATGAGCACTGGGTGTTACATGTAAGTGGTGAATCACTAAATTCTATTCCTGAAAACAATATTGCGCTATACGTTAACTAACGAGAATTTAAATAAAAATTAGAGAAAAGGGATAAGATTGGTGTCACACACACAGTTTATACTCATTAAGTGGTAGCTAGTGTCAGTATAATTTCTATATATTTTTAAGACACGTTTTCAGACAAGACAAACTGAGACACAGACTAAGTAATTTCCATGGAGTAAAATTCCACAAAGGCAGTGTTCTTACTCTGTTTGAGCTACTATACCAAAATACCACTTGGTGGCTCATAAACAACAGAAATTTATTTCTCACAGTTCTAGAGGCTGGAAGTCCAAAAATAGGTTGCCAGCAGGGACAAATTTTGGTGAAGGCCCTCATCTGATGTATAGACTGTTGACTTCTCATGCGCACTCACATGGCAGAAGGGGTTAGGGAGCTCTGTGGGGTTTCCTTCATAACAGCACCAATCCCACTCATCAGGGTTCCTTCTTCATGACCTGAGCATCCTCCCCAAAGCCCCACCTCCTAATACCATCACACTGGGCCTTAGGATTTCAACATATGAATATTTTGCACAATACCTGGCACATATGAGAGTCTATTACTCAACAAATATGTGCTAAATGAAAGAATGAATGAATGAATGAGCAAATACACTTTCCACAGATCATACAGCTAATAAGTGGCAGAGCTAAAATTTGAACTTGGATCTTGTAGGCTTGTTAGTCACGTCTATTTCAGCTACATTCTATTGCTCAGAGCAAGGCATAAGACCAACTGGATTTCAAGGGTTGGGGAAAGAGGCTCCAGTCCTTGCTAAGAAGAACTACAAAGAATATGTGGTCATAAGTAAATAACCACAGATATTCTCTCCCATTCCCTACTCAAATCTTTACCACTCTCCTTGAGTCTCCTTGTTCTTCATATATGTCCACTTTGAGAAGGTAAATAATCTCTAACTTATGGAGAAAATGGAGAATCTTAGACAGAAATTACTTTTGTTTCCTGTTTCTACCTGGCACTTAATTCACTGTAGATTGTGCCTCTCCTATCCCCCAACTCCCCCATCCTTGGCCCCACTCCCAGGAATTAGTTGTTCTGATACTTACCTTTTTATTCTTAATTCCAGGGTCACAGATGTACAGGTCTTATTCATGAAAAAGGCTAGTCTCTTTACTGTTATGCCTGTTCCCTACTTCCACTTTTTCTTCAAGAAACTTCCATCATTGCTAAAATCTTGGAATAATTTAAATATCTGTTTTTAAGTTTCATGCCATTTTATAAACATGCTGGTATCTTTTTCATATTTTGGAAAAAAACACTCCAACTTTACTTTCTCTTTGGTTTTAGTCACATGAATGTATTTGCAAAGAGATATCTCCACTCACCATCTGTTGTTCTTTGCTTTCTACTGATGTGTCAACCCGTCAACAATAGGCTTTTACACCAACATTCCAAAAAACACAAATTGTTTCCACAAAGGTTACCCATGACTTCCCGGTTGTTTAACATAATGGATTTGCTTGAATCATTACTGGATGCTTCTTATAATTTCACTAATTTCTTTTCTCTACTCATGTCTTAAATGTTGGTTTAAATTAATGATTTTGCTCATGACTGAAATAATATGATCTCATACTGGATGATCTCATACAGTCCCTGGTACTGACCATCATCATAATGGCCATATTATCTCTGATATGTGCTCATAGACTCATATCCAACTCCCAAATGGACATTTTCCTCTGGATATTCTACTAGCAATATATCAGTTCTCCACTGCTGTATAATAAGCCATACTAAAATAATATCTTTAAAAAACAACAATTTATTTGCTTATGATTCTGTAATTTGGAGCTCAGACGGGTGGTTCTTCTGCTGGTCTGACCTGAGGTCACTTAGGTGGCTGCAGTAATCAAATGGGTTGGCTGGGGATTGGCTAGTACAGAATGGCCTCATTCATGTATTGGGGGATCTCATCTCAGAATGCTGGGATGGCTGCAACTCTCTCTCTTTATGTTCTCTCTAGTCCTCAGGAGGCTAGTTTCTTCACAAGGTGATGGCAACCTTCCAAAAAGTTGAGAATAGAAACTATAAGACCACTTATCGTGGGGACTTACCAGTCACATGTTACTTCTGCCATATTCTCTTGGTCAAAGCAAATCATACAACCAGCTATATCTTAAGAAGTGGGAAAATAGACTCTATGTCTTGCTAAGAAAACCTGTAAAGAATTTATAACCATATTTAAACTATCACATACACCTTATATTTAACATCCCCTAACCACTGCTCATCATCTTCCTTAAATTTTCTAATACTCCCAAATTTTCTTTTTTAATTCACATGGTCTCCCAGGCCATAAATCTAAGAACATTTATTGACAACCCTCTTTTGTTTATCAAGTCCAATCAATCTCCAAATTCTGTCAAGTTTATCACCTCACTTTCTCTCAAATCCATTTTTTCCTTCCTATCATGTTAGCTTCAAGTTTTGTATGGATCTTCGGATTGAAACTCCAATTTGGCTCTGTAATCTACTTGCAAGATTCCTGCTAGGGTGATCTATCTGAAGTGCAAAATAATCATAATGAATCAAAGTAGATGTATACCCTTTTTTAACAAACTTATTTTTTAATGTCTGGCATCTGAATCTCATTCCCATGCTTGATTTGTTTTATCTCTTTCTACATTTTTCCCCCCTCTTGCTGTTGAAGCTGGAAAGAATTATCACTGTTTCCCTAGCCTGTGGCTGCTGGGGTGCATAACCATAGCAGACATGCCTACTACAGACTTTGAATCTAAAGCAAAAGTGGCAGCAACACCCAGTCTCCCAGGCAACAGTACCGAGAGTGGCCTCCAAAGTCCAGTGCTGGGAGTTCCAACATCTGACCATCAGATGTAGGGCATCGGCGTTTTTGTCCAAACAGTTTGATGTCATGGTCCTGCCGTGTTTTGTTCCTGCCTATTTTCTGAGCCTCATTCTAGTCTTCTACCTAATTCTATGTACCACCCAATGGCTTTTCAACATATTGGTTTTTCTTTTTCTCTTAAAATTGGCCAGGGTTGGTTTTTGTTGCTTGCAAATCAGAATTTTGCATGCCTCCTACAATTTTGCCTCATATCTTTCAATGAATCATTCAAAAACTAATGTCGAGTAAACATTTATTGAATGAATTATTGAACCTGGTGTCTGACTTGGAGGGGCAGGCAATCTGTAGAGGGAGAAGAGACCCATAAACATGAAAAAGTTCCATGATATTGTTGTCAGTAGTTTGTAGTTGGATAAATTGTAAATTACTTTATGAAGTTCTCTCTGGGCTTTGGCATGTGTTCTGTGTTGGTGCTCTTAAAGAAAAACCATTATATAGGCTTGGCCCTTAGGACTAGCATTTAAGAGAGTTCAAGGACACATAAAATTATTTTAATTTTAAGAGAAAGACAGTGGTGCTCTCTTTTCTTAATAAACTGTTGGTAGAAAGTATAATTTAATCAGTTAAGCCTTGGACTATTATACAATGGCAAGAGAAACAAACAGCTACATTCAGTGCCACTCTGTATTTTATTTATTTATTTTTTAAATGTTTATTTACCTATTTTTGAGAGAGAGAGAGAGCAGGGAAGGGACAGAGAGAGAGAGAGAGAGAGAGAGAATCCCAAGCTGAGAGCACAGAGCCCAACACAGGGTTCGAACCCATGAACTGTGAGATCATGACCTGAGCTGAAATCAAGAGCCAGACGCTTAACCATCTGAGCCACTTAGGTGCCCCTCTCTATTTAAGAGTATAACAAATTTACTCTGACCCAATCCTCTTGGCACAATATGGTTAGAATCAGTTAATTAGTGACCGACATTCATTCATAATTCTAAATGACATTATGGGATGTCCAGAAGTTTCCAGTAATCTCATTCCATTTTAGCTGATTCCTGCTGAGTTAAGTTTTCATTGGTAGAAAATACAAAGATGCATGTTATTTGTTACTAAATAAATGAAGCAAGTAGCAAGTATAATAGTAGTTCCGAAAACTTTTATAAATAGTATCCTTCACTTTTCATTCCAGACTAATATGGCCTTTGAATTCATTGTGCCTTTGAGTATATGTGCTGGCAACACTTTATGAACCAAAGAGATCAGGGAAAATCTATTAGAAATGCAAGACTTGATCTGGGTTGTGACACATGACAAAGATTTAGATACGGATATGCAGAGAAAGACAAAGGAGGTCATTAGTGAGTGGAAAGACAAAGGAGGTCATTAGTAAGTGGAGAATGGAATGGGCAAGATATATGGAAGAGGGACTGTATTTGCCATGTTAGAGTGAAAGGAAAATCCCAGTTCAGTTGAGGAGTATTAAAATAATGCAGTAATTAGAGAAGGGGTTGGGGAAGGTAAAGTTAAGGATAAGGAATAGCCATCGACAATTTGTGAGTGGAAAAGGAATAGATGTAGTGTATAGACAGATTAATTTGACAGTCATGTGCATGATGGATGGAAATAAAGAGATATTGGAGTCAAGAAGAGTAGGTAAGTTGGTTAGCGCAATTATTACTGCACGGAGTTATTGTCATTATCAGCTCACAAAGATCTGGCAGTGAGTCAGGTAACAGTAATGGAAAAAAAGCCGAGAATTTTAAAGATGTTATGAAGCATAAATTCACAGAATTTAAAGATCAGACATGGAAGGAAGGCCAGAGAAAAATAAATGAAGAGTTAGAGAATTAGTAGCTTGTTGGTTTATTAATGTAGAGAAGCATGGCTTCACTAACACATGTGAAGTCAGAGGAGGACAATTTTAAAGGCAAAAAGACAAATCTGTTTGCAGATATGTTGACTTTGAACAGTTAAGTGGAAATGTTCAAATTCCATTTGTATATTGTAACCTAAAAGAGGCACTCTGGGCTACAAATTATCCTCATAGAGAAGATGGTTTGGTCTGGGATGAACGAACTAATGAGAAAAGTAGATCTCTGGGAAGTGGCCATTCATTAGAGATTGGAGGAGAACAAGAAAGCAAAGAGAACTGAGAAGGAGCTATCTGAAAAAACAATGGAAAAGTGAAAATGGAATCTGGATTTGGAGGGCTAAGCAAGAATGGATACATTAGTACTGTTAAATTCTATTCCAGCATTCCCCAAACATCCTTAAGTTTATTGCATTTTCTCTGTATGAATTATCTGCCACTATAGAACAACACTCCCTAAAACAAAAACAAATATTTGCTATAGCAAACCATTTCTGCAGGTTAGGAATTCAGAAGTAGCTTAGATGCAATGTTTTGGTTTGGGGTCTCTCATGAGGTTATAAACATGATGGCAGCTGAGTTTGTAGCTATCTGAAAGCTTGACTGGGGTTGGGGAGTTTTGCCTCCAAGATGGCTCACCCACATGAGTAGAAAGTTGGTACCGGTTGTTGACAGAAGACCTCAGTTCTTCTCCACATGGATCTTTCCAGGGGGTACTTTGCTGTCTCTGAAGCATGGCAGTGGACCTCATCCACAGCAAGTGAGCCAAAGAGAAAACAGGAGAAAAAAACACAGTGTCATTTATGACCTAAGCTGAGAAGTTGCACTCCATCATTTTTTGCAATATCCTACTGATTAGGCATATCAGTCCTATTCAATATCACAGAGGACTAGACAAAGGTATGAATAGCAGGGGGTGAGGATCGTTGAGGGCATTTTAAAGGTTGGCTACCACAACATGCCTCTTCCTGTCACCAATCAGAAACTTAGAAATATTTAGCCTTTCCTATAAAACTACTGACTTCTAAGAAATCAAGTTGATGAAAAATTTCCTAAAATAATGAGAATACCCTATCTTTTATAATTAATTCTTTTCTTCTTTCTGGCTCATTCGTTTTTCATCAATACCTGCTCTGAACTTGTAACTTGGAATGCAGTATTATGAAGTAATCGGTTAAATCCATGGGGTCAGTCACCAGATGCCAACGTTATCCTCCTTTTTTTTTTTTTTAATTTTTTTTTTTCAACGTTTATTTTATTTTTGGGACAGAGAGAGACAGAGCATGAATGGGGGAGGGGCAGAGAGAGAGGGAGACACAGAATCGGAAACAGGCTCCAGGCTCAGAGCCTGATGCGGGGCTCGAACTCACGGACCGCGAGATCTTGACCTGGCTGAAGTCGGACGCTTAACCGACTGCGCCACCCAGGCGCCCCGCCAACGTTATCCTCCTTAATGAGACATTTAATGTAAAGCAGACGGATTAGTGATGTTTCCAGGCTCATTTGTTGATTATTAATGCTTGCTTTTCCTGTCTTCCTAAAGCATGTAATCTGCTTTAAAGGCACATTGATTTTTGAAATTTTATTGTAATTTTATATTTATCCTTTTATCATTTTTTTAAGGAGACTCCACACCCATCACGGAGCCCAACATGGGCCTTGAACCCACGAGTCCAAGATCAAGACCTGAGCGGAGATCAAGAGTTGGATGCTTAACTGACTAAGCCACTCAGGTGCTGCTATCCTTTTATCATTCTTAAATGCTCTTCCAGTATGATAAATAAATAAGCAAGGCCTTAATTAATTAATTAATTAATCAATTACATTAATATTTAGTGAAAACACAAATGGCATTTTCAAAATAAGCCATTCTTCTCAAATTTGAATGTGCAGAAGAATCACCCAAGAAGCTTCTTTACCAATGCAGTTTTCAGGGCCCACCAATAAAAATATACTCAGTAGGTCTGGTATAGAGCCCCGGAAATGGAATTTTAAATGATTAGTCAAGATGATTCTGAAATAAAAAAAAAAAAAAGATGATTCTGAAATAGGTGATCCATAGAATGATAAAGTGTTGCATTCTTATGAAACACTTTCATTAACTTATAATGTTTATATCCAGCATTTTGCCAAATAAATTGGAGAGAATAAAAGATTTCTGAGAAAAGTAGCTACCAAATATTAGTTCTTAAAATAATATATTTTAGGCACATACCTAAGGGAAGAACAGAACTTTCCATAGTTACTAGCACAGGCCTGAAGAAAGAGGTAATGTGCAAAGCAGCAAGGTGTGGAGATAATACCAGTGTTTCTCCCAGGGTAATTGTAAGGATTAAATAATTAACATGAAGTGCTTAGAACAGTAACAGTCACAGAGTAAAACTTTCATAAAATTTTCTTCATGATTTTGACACTCTACATTTTATCGTTTAGACTGGACCAGAACATATATTATTCTTCTCTTGGAAACAGTGGTTAAAGATGACCACCCATTAATCAGTTAGTAGGAACTAAATATTGCTGTCAGATTCTATTGTGTATATACTCTTAATAGTTTGCAGTATATAAATATGAAGAGTGAAGTGTACGTAGTTCTTATGTCCATGAGTTCAGACATCTTCCAAAACTACCTAGCTGCTTCAAGCTGAAAAACACAAGAGAGAAAAACAAACAAAAGATCTTCTGTATTAGGGCTTCCTAATACAGGTTTCCTGGGGCTGCTGTGACAAAGCACCACAACTTTGGTTTTGGTTTAAACAACACCAATGTATCCAAGAGTCACATGCTCTCCCAACTGAGCCAGCTAGGTGCTCCTCCCCTATTATTAACATACTAGTACATTTATCACAACTAATGACTTGTTACTGATACATTTTCAGCAAGTAAAATCCATACTTTATTCATATTTTCCAAGTTTTTATCTACAAGTTTTTACCTAATATCCTTTTTTCTGTTCTTGGATGCTATCTTAGGTACCATACTACATTGGGTCCTCATGTCTCCTTAGGCTCCCTTTGGTTCTGACAGTTTCTTAGACTTTAGTTTTTCATGATACAGACAGTTCTAAGGAGTACTGAGCAGACGTTTTGTAGAACCTCATTGGAATTTATCTGATGTTTTTCTCATCATGAGAATATGGCTGTTTGCTGAGAAGGAACCTAACAGGATTTTGAGGGTCATCTAAAATGTACAGGGGGGAAAAAAAGCCCATCAAGTAGATTATATAGTCTCACAATTCTGGAGGCTGAAAGACTAAGATCAGCCTGTTGGGAGTGTTTGTTCCTCCCGAGGGCCATGGGGCCCGTTCCAGGCCTCTCTCCTTGGCTTGTAGATGGCCTTCTCCTCCCTATATATGTCTGTGTTCAAATATCCTGTTCTTATAGGACATGCGGAATTAGGGTTCACCCTTGTGACTTCATTTTAACTTAATTACCTCTGTAAAGATACCAGGGGTTAGGATTTCAACATATGGATTTGGAGAGGACACACAATTCAACCCCTAACAGCCTCTCTCCAATCTCCTTGCAAGGTTTCGTCTTGTTTACAAACTTTCAGATTGGGATTGAGGGTCCCTAATGAGTAGGTTTAGAATACACACATACACACATACAAAGATAGTCAAAGCATGCTTTTCCCACATACTGCTTTTTTTTTTAATGTTTATTTATTTTTGAGAGAGAGAAACAGAGCATGAGCCGGGGAGGAGCAGAGTGAGAAGGAGACACAGAATCTGAAGCAGGCTCCAGGCTCTGAGCTGTCAGCACAGGGCCCGATGTAGGGCTGGAACTCACGAACCTTGAGATCATGACCTGAGCCAAAGTTGGACACTCAACTGACTGAGCCACCCAGGTGCTCCCCACATACTACTTTTGTAATAAAGCTTTTTTTTTTTTTTTTTTTTTTTGAGTAGGTGGAGGTGGTAAAATTGGCGATATAAAGGAGTGAAGTATCTTGTCCTTGCCCTAGCAGGGCTTACACTCACAGGGCACACAAGGATTAAATGTGTAGAAAAAAAATGAAATAACAGTACAGAAACGTCTATGAGCTGAATTGAATTCAGCTGAGAGTGTGGCCGCATGATTTGGGTGTAGCACAGAGGAGGTGCTCAGTAAACCATACTTATCGCTACTTCACCACTAACTTGGTGTTCTTTCAGAAAGACTTCATATGCAGTAAGAATGGGCTCTAAGCAGGAAGAAAAAGCCAGTAAAGTAAAACTCGTAGGGTATATTTGTCTGGAGTCGGTTCTTTTGTATATAATCTTAATAACAGGGACTAAGTGGTCAATCATTTTCACTTTTTAAGTAAATCAGATTAGAAAGTCTTCCCTTTCGTTATTCTTATTTTCTTTGGCTCTGAATTTCTGTCTCTTTTAATATTGTCCTACTACTATACATCACATTGTAAATCTTTCATTTTTTTTAATGTTTATTTATTTATGAGAGAGAGACAGAGAGCAAGCAGGGGAGGGGCAGAGAGAGGGGGAGACACAGAATGTGAAGCAGGCTCCAGGCTCTGAGCTGTCAGCACAGAGGCCGACACGGGGCTTGAACCCACAAACCGTGAGATCATGACCTGAGCCGAAGTCAGATGCTCAACTGACTGAGCCACCCAGATGCCCCTGTAAGTACTTTCAAATAGCTTCTGGAACAAGATGAGATATAAATACAGTAAAAGGCTCTGAAGGAATTGTCTTATTTTGTTTGCCATAAGGAAAATACTTTTAGAGGTCAAGCTTTCAAAAGCTTGAAACTATAAACAAGAAATATGAGCTAAGGAAAGGTCAAATACTGGATAAAACTAAATCATGTAATTTGGATAAGATGTGTGTGTGTGTGTGTGTGTGTGTGTGTGGTGTGTATTATGAGAGAGTAGAATTGTGTCAATTTAGTCGAGGGTAGGTTTACTAGGAGAAAAGGTCACCAGTCCATAGCTGCATGCACTTCATAATAAACTAAGAAACGGAAGTGAATAATAGTGATTTATGGGATTCCTGTTGATCCTGACATTTCATTATTTTTATATGGAAATAACGTTTCTAGTGCATGCTTTTGGCATTATGTTTCCTCATCCTGCTCTGAAATAATATATACATTGCCATGAACCAACTCATTTTATAGTTTTCTGACTTCTATCAGGAAAATAGTTGTACCATAAACAAGGTTCTTGATCTATTTTTAATTGTGTTTCTGAAGGTATGAAAAGGAATGGCATGAATATGAAACCTAAGACTCAAACCTTACTTCTTACAAATTACACACACACACACACACACACACACACAGCATTCCACTAACTGGTAAACACAGTTTTGAAAGAAATAACAAAATTAAAATGATAAACTTTATTCTTCCTCTTTAGCTGAGTTTTTACACCAAAAATTTAATTATGCTTTTTTTAGATTTTTTTTTAATGTTTATTTTTGAGAGAGAGAGAGATAGAGAGAGAACATGGGAGGGGCAGAGAGAAAGGGAGACACAGAATCTGAAGCAGTCTCCGGGCTCCAAGCTGTCAGAACAGAGCCCGACATGGGGCTCCAACTCACGAACAGTGAGATCATGACCTGAGCTGAAGTCAGACACTCAACCGACTGAGCCATCCAGGTGCCCCTAATTATACTTTTGAAACAGTATGATTACTTAAGAACTAGAGAACAGAGCTTTATTTGTAGCAAGATTTTAATATGGTTCTCCTCATTGCCTACCAGTTTTTTGTTTAATATGGAACTTTGTCATAAATGATTCAAGGCACAGAATTTTAAGAAGGATGGAGAAAGTTTGTTGGGTCTGGCAAAAATCTGTGGCCTATATATTATGATTTGGCTACAAACTCATCATATGGTTATGACTCTGACCTCTAGTCTACCATTTCAGGATAGGAGTGTTGTAGTCAGATTGGACATGGGATTAAATCTTTATTTGACACTCAGTTGGAAGAGGTACTTTATCTCTCTAAGCCTCAATTTCTCCATCTGTAAAATGAAGACAATGATACCTATCTTGTAAGACCTTGAAGAGAATAAAATGAGATAATAATATATGTGATCAATGCTAGGCATTATCTCTTGGAGCACTTTCCAAGCATAGTTCAAAGGCTAATTGAATGAAATTAGAGTGTTTAAAAATAAGACTTATTGAAAATTAGACTTGGAGGGAACAGTGGTAGTTAGATTGGCCAATGCCTTCCCCAAGTAAACATCTTTTGACTTTATAGCTTCTGCTCTAAGATTGTCGGTAAAGAAGTACTCGCCATCTGCCAGTGTGGTTGGCTCAAAGCTGAACTGTTTTAATTACTACCACATTTGCTATGTCATTTTATGAATAAAATATTGACATGCTGCCTCTAAAATCACATTGGAAAAGGAGATCACGTTATTGCAATACAAGGCTGTGGACTTTACACTCGTAATGACTATGGTTCACATGGCAGGAAAATATGGCAACACCATGGTATCTAAATGAAATATCTCATGCCTGGGAGTGCATCCTTTATAAAACAGATGGTTCTTTGTTGAAAACAAAATATGATTATGGTGTTTGCATGCAAGAAATTTTATACTATCTAATTATAGGAATCAAACTAGTTGTAACTGTTTTGGAGTGCAAAGCTTCTTCAAATCTGTAGGAAAATTTTGTACTCTTAACTCTATACAATTGAGAAAAATGAGATACAGGTAAACTATCACTTTAATGAATACTATTATGATGACCAGATCTACAAAACAAGACTGTTTGCAGGTTCAGACACACGATCCATTGTTACTGTATCCTGTTAATCTGGCTAGTCTGGCTTCAATATATACTACTGAGCCAAAAAGTTAGCATAACTGATGCTATGTTCACTAGGCCCTTTCTATTTAAGACTTTATATTTATTAATATTGCCTTGACATTTATCATTGCATTGTAAGTGGACTTAAATGCGGCAAATGTTTCTTTAACAGATATGAGGCAAGAATGACTATCCTTGGTTTTAGAGAGAGTCTAGGGATCAGGTAGATCAGCAGAATCATGAGTGGGGGTGGGAAGAGGGAAAACGGAGAAGTTTCTGAGTGAGCTATCTTTAGCTGATAAATGAAAGGAAATACCCTCTATGTCAGTACTTTCAACAGAGGTAATTTTTCCCAGGGGCACTTTGAAATGTCTAGCGATATTTTTGGTTGACACAGCTCCAGGAGAGGTGCTATTGGCATCTCTTGCATGAAGGCCAGGGATGCTGCTAAACGGGACAGCCCCTCACCGCAAAGAATTATCTGGCCCCAAATGTCAATAGTGCCAAGAGTGGGCACCCTGCAACTTGCAAGTCTGAATTACATCCCCTTATATACATTGTATGAATCGATATATCTATTTCAGTTGGACTTGTAATGTAATAAAGCAATTCTTATATTTTCTCAGTTTCATTCATATGGGATTCTACTCAAATTGTATAATTTAAAAAATAGTTGCTTTCTGAATGTCACAAGAAAACAACATTTCACAGTGACAAAACCTATCCTGAACAAACAGTAACCTTAGTCTTTCTCTAAATATAGCAGAAGAGGAAAAATACGCAGACACCAAGTTTGTAAACACCTTAAGCCCGTTTGCATCCCTGAAGATTCTATGGACGGCTCTGGGCAATAACAGAAAAAACCAATCAACCCATGGGACACGGAGGTTTTGAGTTGTAAATACTGGGGCAATAGTAAAGACAATTAAACTGGGTGCAATATTGATTGGAGAAATGGCTGGGAGCTGGAGCAAATCAGCTTAGCCTGGGGGGAATTAAGGCTCACGAGTTAAAAATAGGAAAAGCAGCTCCAGAAACAGCTGAAAGGAGATTAACCATCAGACCCTAGGCTGTAGACTGTAGTCCCCATAATTCTCATGTTTGGTCAGTTATTATTACGCAACCATAAAATCTTAGTGCCATTCAACAATAAGTGCTTATTTTCCATGCGTCAGCTTGTTGACTGGAGTTGGCTGATCTAGACTCAGATGGATGGTTCTGTTTTAAGCTCAGGCTTGGCTACGGTTGGCTCCACTTGTTTTTAATCTGGGGCAAACAGGTACGCAGAAGAATCTCTTTTCATGGCAATGACGGAGACTCAGGAAGATAATTGCACAAGCACATTTCAAGCTCTCGCTGATAGTGCATTTGCCAACAGCCCATTGGTCAAAGTAAGTCGTGTGGGCAAGCCCAAATTCTAAAGACAGGGAAGAATACTCCTGTGGAGGTAGAAAGGGGGATGGACACTTTAAAACAATAATGTAGTTTGCTGCATCATTTATAATTGAGCCCAGATTTTTTGAAGCAGTATAGCTTTTGTGTATTCAACTGCAATATCTTACTTTCAATTCTTGGAAAGAAGAGATGGCCCAAGTAGTGAGTAATGGATTCCCGGGTCTGAATATTACTCCCTCTTTCTACCACTGATTGAGAAGCTGAGCATATCAGTTTTTCTGCAGTCTCATCTCTACCATCTGTTACATGTAGATAACATTTGCTGTTGATTTACTATTGCATGTCTTCCAAGAAACAAGGTAACTCAAATTTGCTAGAAAACCTCCGTGGAAGGCAGTAATGAAGGACTCATCATTATTCGATTCTTGAGCCCCGGTCGTTTTTCTGCACATCCTTTGATGTTATTTAGAATATTTTCAGAATGGAGGAAAAAATTTGTCCAGACAAGCGTTTGATGCTTTTCCTCATCTCTCTCTCCAAAGGATACTGCTTTGAATTTGTTTAGCGTTTTAGTAAATCCATTAACCTTTCACCTTAGACCTAGAGAATGGGTCTGATGGTTTAATTCCATTTCCCGAGGAATTTAAAACCACATCATAAACGGCATCGTGTTAGACATTAATTGTGATGCATTTTCACACCAAATTCAGAAGCAGGATAATGAAAGTATAGAAAATAGTTACTGGAGAAAGCCAAAGGAATTTGTCAGTCTTGGCTCTTGCTAATTTTGGCACAGCTGGGTTAACTCCTGCTGATGGAAATGGTATGTACTTTTACAAATATCCACTTAAAATAAGCTTGTTCTGGATGAACTTGCCTGTATGAGTTTGCCACCTATAACCTTTATTTAATCTGTGACAGTCTTAAGTACTATTGGTTTCTCCATATGCTCTAATGTTCACAGTTTGGAATTAAAAGGAATACCACAGAAAGAATGATCTCAGTTTCTGAAAAGAAGGGCTAGTTGTAAAAGTCAGTCTGCTTTTCTGTTGCCGCATTTCATTGCCTGAATCAATCCTGAAAAGCCAGGAAAAACATTAACAGCCTCAGCAGGTTACGCTGAGGCGAGAAAAAAAGAGACTTTGTTTCCTTTATTCCCCACACAGGTGTGATTATCGCTGGGAACGGACACCCCAAGAGACAAGAGCTGACTGGCGCCTGACCTGCTATCTACCACCTGGATAGCACGCCTCACCTCCATACTTTCCACCACTCACATCAAACCTAGGATAGTGCCTACCTTGTGCCTTGGCTCATGTTCTGCCTGCTCTCTAGCACCTGAACATCAAGGTCCACTTGAGGGATTTCGGCATTGTGGGTGTCCACGGCTCATTGTTCTGCTAACCGACCTTACAAAGGTTAATCTTATAACCAGGTTCATTGCCTCCATTTTCTTTTATTTGATCAAGGATTTCTCTCCAGTCCAATTTCCCATATTGTTGAGGTACCAGAGGACCTTATCTGGTTAAGGAATTAAAGTCTCTGATGAGCAATAACTTTCAGGAAAGGAAAAATGTGAATGCAAATTCCAACATTTCTCGCAGATGTCATTTTATGAAAACATCGTTTTATTAGAATTATCTTAGGGGCACCTGGGTGGCTCAGTCGGTTAAGCATCCGGCTTTGGCTCAACTCACGATCTCCTAGTTTGTGAGTTCAAGCTCCGCATCGGGCTCTGTGCTGACAGCTCAGAGCCTGGAGCCTGCTTCAGATTCTGTGTCTCCCTCTCTCTCTGCCCCTCCCCTGCTCATGCTCTCTCTCTCTCAAAAATATAAATAATAAACATTTTTTAAAAAGAATTAAATCATTGCCTAAGTAAGTAAGCCTTTATTATTTGTGAGATGGAAGTAGGTGAGATGGGAACAGACAAAGGCTAGTGATAATACGACCTCCACTCTGTGGTATTATAGTGGCCTTTCATCAAAAGGTATTACTTGGAATTTCTTGTCTACTAAATTGGAGACAAGAATAAGTTTGGACAGAGAACTGTTATTTACCTTAAAAAAAAATCCGAGTTACTGGTTTTCTATTTGAACTGGAGTAATAGTTTGTTATTTTCCTAAATAATATTCACCTTTTTGTATATAGCGCACATGGTACTCTGTTGCTTTTCTAATTCTTTTAGGTATCTGTAGTTTTATTATATTTTTCACTTACAATACTATTTACTTCTGTTACTGTCCACTTTTTCTTGATTTGACTTACTGAGGGTTTCTTTCACTCATGTCACTCTGTAATTATTTCAAGCACTTACGTTAAGTGATTGATTCTAAATTTTCTCTGTTTTCTGACACGTTTGTTTTTTGTTTTGTTTTGTTTTTTAGAGAGAGAGAGGGAGAAAGAGAACGGAAGTGGTGGGGAGGGGAAGAGGGAGAGAGAGAAAATCTTAAGCAGACTCCATGCCCCAGCACAGAGCCCAATGCAGGGCTCAATCTCCCAACCCTGAGATCACGACCTGAGTTGAAATCAAAAGTTGGATGTTAACCCACTGAGCCACCCAGCACCCCTAACTCATTAGTTTTTACCTTTACTTTTATTCATCCTGTTTGATGCTTTCCTAGAAGTTGGTCTCTTATTAATGTGTTTTGCTTTATATTACTTTGTTTGATCATGAATCCTTTTATGCCTAATGAAAATGTTAATGTATGTATTTTGTCTTTTTAAAACAATAATAGCAGTTAACGTTATAAATTTATACCTGAATATTTAGAGATGTAATCAACATATTGGTCACTTGGTCTGTACCACATATTCTTTTCTAATAGTGTTCCTGCACAACCCTTAATGAGTAGGAACTTGGGGCCCTATGGTCCCAACTGATTAGACAACGGTGGGCGTCTTATTCAGATGTACCTGTTTTCATCTTATTCTCCAGCTCTCTTCTCTATTTTTCTCAGCTTGAAGATCATATTTGAAAAAGTGACTCCAGTCAGTGTCTGCTAGACTTGAAGTGGGATTTAAGAAAAAGCCAGAATTGGAGCTACCATGTTGAACTCAGGATCACCTGGAATGGAAAAAGCTAGGCTGCAGGTAAGCCTGTGCACAAAGAGAGGAAGAACCATGCAAGGTGAGGCAGAAAGATAGAGAAAGTGGCCACTTTGATTCTTGGAAGATTTCCTCTTCTTTCTATAGTTTGGCTTCTCTTCTAGACTTTAGTTTCCATTTTACTTAAGCTAGCCAACAAATGCTTCCTAGCACAAAATGATTCCTAGTACAGTAGTTCTCCCATTTTATTTTAAAACAATTTAGTCATTTTTAAAAATTATTTTAAACTTTAAAAGAAATTTTTTAAATAGTGACTTTTGTTCATATGTTAGCCTGTGGGAAAACTAGTCAATGAGTTCATCTATCTGTGCTACAGTTTATCTAGTAACAGTAATTTGAATTTTCAGTAAAGTTCCTGGATTTCTCTGCTCCTTTCAATAACACTCATGATTATTTTAATGAAATGAAGTAAGCAGTTTAGATGGAAAGGCATGTATTAGTTTCCTATTGCTGCTATAACAAATTAATGCAATCCTGGTGGCTGCAAACAACACAAATTTATTATCTTACATTTCTGCAGGTCAGAAATCTGAAATGGGTTTTATGAACTAAAATCAAAGTGTTGGCACAGCTTCATTTCTTCTGGAGGCCCTAGGAGATAATTACTTCCTTGCCATTTTTAGCTTCTCAAGTTCACTTACATTCCTTGGTTGTGGCCCTTTCTTCCATCTTCAAAGCACATTACTCCGAACTTTGCTTTCACCATTTCATCTCTTTTCTGCTTCTCAGCTTCTGTCTTTCTCTTACAAGGACCCTTGTGACTGCATTGGACCCATCCAGATAAACCAGGATCATTTCCCCATTTTTATAATCCTTATCTTAACCACATCTGCACAATCTCTTTTAGCATTTAAGGTAATGTAGTCACAGGTTCTGGGGATTATGATGTAGACATCTTTATACTCATCCTGTATAAGAGCATTAGATTAAAGGCTATTTATTCAATGTCAGTTCTATAGCTTATTGATCTTAAGCATGATACTTAAATTCACTGTGCCTCAGTTCATATATCTGTAAAGTAAGGGACTTATAGTAATCACTTTTTACAAACTCTCTTCCTAGGCTAAAATTCTTTTTCTGGGCTACCATGAATAATACATAAAATAGCACTAAATTGCCAGCATAATTTTGAAGATGGTTACTTTTTCTCAAGAGTATTTTAATAATTTTAACTACTAGGTTTCTTAATTTCAGGAAAGCGTTTAAATGTTCCTTCTCATTTGACAAGAACAGCATTCTGCTTCACTGTATATAATCATTTTGTACTTAATGACAATTTTCTTCATTCTTATTCAATACTTCCTTTCCTTCCTAATGCTTCTTTTATTCCTTCCCACTCTTACTATCCCACCTCCTAATTCTTTTGGCTAAAAAAAAAAAAAATCTTGATCTAGAAAATCTAATAGATGGTGTCATTTTTTTTTTTTCGACGTTTATTTATTTTTGGGACAGAGAGAGACAGAGCATGAACGGGGGAGGGGCAGAGAGAGAGGGAGACACAGAATCGGAAACAGGCTCCAGGCTCTGAGCCATCAGCCCAGAGCCCGACGCGGGGCTCGAACTCACGGACCGCGAGATCGTGACCTGGCTGAAGTCGGACGCTTAACCGACTGCGCCACCCAGGCGCCCCTAGATGGTGTCATTTAAGAAAGTTTATTTTAAATAAATATTCCATTGTTTTTCTATTATCACTAGCTTTTACCTATTCCCTACCCACCCCTGGTACCAAGGGGACATACGTTTGATAGCATTTTTTAATTTTTATTTTTTAAGTAATTAAAAAGCCACTGGGTTAAAGCATGAAGAGCACTGGTTAAAAGGTAACATTAAGGAGTTAACATGCTAAGTTATTATTAACAATTACAAAATTTTCTCATAGTGAGTCTATTAGATTAGCCAATCTACTATCTAGTACCAAAGGAAAGGGGGAAATAAAGCAGACACATTTCAGGGGAGGTGGAGTGTAAAATATTCAGGAAAGCACGATTGAGAAAGGATGTTACCGTGGAAAAATCTAAGAGAGAGCTTTAGAATCAGAAGAGGGTCTGACTATCAAGAGGCTGGCTACGGTCTCTGAATAAATCTCCTTCACTGCCCCATTTTGCTTAGAGTTGCTGGGAACATAACACTGTCCTACTTTTGTCTTCATGGTTTCCCAAGGAATGTCTGCGAGGAAGAGCAGTCATATAAAACATCTGGTTTTCCTATTTAAATTTCAGATGTGAACTAGATAATCACAACCAACAAATCAAACAACCTAGGAGTAATGGATACATTTCTAGAAACATACCATCTACCAAGACTGAATCATGAAAAGATAGAAAATCTAAACAGACCAATTATTGGTAAGGAGATCGAATCAGTAATCAAAACCTCCCAACAAATACGAGTCCAAAACTGAATAGTTTCACTGGTTAATTCTACCGAACACTTGAGAAAGAATTAATACTATTCCTTCTCAAACTATTAAAAAGAAATTGAAGAAAAAGGAACACTTCCAAACTCATTTTCCAAGGCCAGCATTATCCTGGCACCAAAACAAGACAAGGACATTACAAGAAAATAAAATTACAGGTCAATATCCTGATGAACATAAATGCAAAAATTTTCAACAAAATATTAGCAAATTAAATTCAAAGTACATTAAAAGAATCACACACCATGATCGAGTGGGATTTATTTCAGGAACATAAAGATGGTTTAACATCCACCAATTAATGTGATCCATCACATTAACAAAACGAAGGATAAAAATTATCTGATCATCTAAATAGTTGCAGAAAAAGCACTTGACAAAATTCAACACGCATTCATAATAAAAACTCAACAAACTGCATATAGAGGGTATATACCTCAACATAATAAAGTCTATATATGACAAATCCACAGCTAACATCATATTCAATGTTAAAAAGCTGAAAGCTTTTCTTCTAAGATCAGCAACAAGACAAGGATGCCCACTCTCATAACTTTTATTTAACACACTACAGGAACTCCTAACCAGAGCAATTAGGTAGGATATAAAGAAATAAAAGTCATCCAAACTTTTTCTATTTGCAGATGATGTGATACTGTATGTTAAAAAAAAAAAAACAACCCTCTAAGGACTCTACCAAGGACCTTTCAGAACTAATACACTAATACTAATAAATTCAGTAAAGTTGCAGGATACGAAGTCAATTTACAAAAAAAAAAAAAAAAAAAAAAATCAGTTGCATTTTATATGCTAAAAACAAACCATCAGAAAGAGAAATTGAGAAAACAATCCTATTTACAATTGTACCTCAAAAAATAAATACCTAGGAATACATTTACCCAAGAAGATGAAAGATCTCTACACTAAACACTATAAGACATGGATGAAAGAAATTGAAAAAGACACAAATAAATGGAAAGATACTCCATACTCATGGACTAGAAGAACTGATGTGAAAATGTACTTACTACTCAAAGTAATCTACAGATTCAATGTAATTCCTGTCAAAATTCCAATGGCATTTTTCACAGAAATAGAACAATCATTCTTAATTTGTGGGGAACCACAAAAGACTGTGAATAGCCAAAGCAATCTTGGAAAGAAGAACTAAGGTAGAGGCATCACACTTCCTGATTTCAAACTATGTTAAAAAGTTGCAGGGGCACCTGGGTGGCTTAGTTGGTTGAGCATCTGACTTTGGCTCAGGTCATGATCCCACAGCTCATGGGTTTGAGCCCCATGTCAGGCTCTGTGCTGACAGCTGGGAGCCTGGAGCTTGCTTTGGATTCTGTATTTCCCTCTCTCTCTGCCCCTTCCCCGCTCGTGCTCTGTCTCTCTCTCTCTTTCTCAAAAATAAATAAACATTTTAAAAAGTTTTTAAGAAGTTACAGCAATGAAAACAGTTTGGTACTGGCACAAAAACAGATATAGATCAATGGAAGAGAATAGAGTCCAGAAAGAAACCCATGCATACATATGCTCAATCAATTGACAACAGAACCAAGAACATATAGTGCAGGAGGGTCATCTCTTAAATAAACGGTGTTGGGAAAACTAGACAGTCACATGCAAAAGAATGAACTGTACCCATATCTTACATTGTACACAATAATAAACTCAAAATCGACTGAAGACTTAATGATTAGACCTGAGATTGTAAAATGTTTAGAGAAAAATACAGAGAATAAGCTCCTTGCAATTGATCTTGGCAATAATTTCTTGTTATTTGACAGCAATGCAAAGGTAGCAAAAGCAAAATAGAAGAGTGGTATTATATAAAACTAAGAAAACTTTTGCATCGCAAGGGAAACCATTGAAAAAGGAAAAGGCAATCTATGATGGGAGAAAATATTTGCAAACTATGTATCTGATAAGGGCTTAATATCCGAAATATATGAAGAACCCGTACAACTCAATAGCAAAACAAAACAAAAACGAAACTGATTAAAAAATGGCTAGAGAAGCTGAATTTCTCCAAAGGACGCATATAAATGGTCAACAGGTACATGAAAAGATGCTCCACAAGGCACCTGGGTGACTCCATTGGTTAAGCGCCAGATTCTTGATTTCGGCTCAGGTCATGATCTCAGGAGTCATGAGTTCAAGGCTCTGTGCTGACAGTGTGGAGCCTGCTTGGGATTCTCGCTCTCTCTTCCCCTCCCCTGCTTGTGCTCTCTCTCAAAAATAAATAAATGAGCTTAAAAAAAAAAAAAGATGCTCCACATCACTAATTATCAGGAAAATGCAAATCAAAACAACAATACTATCTCCCTCCCATTAGAATGGCTATAATTAAAAGCCAAGAGATGACAAGGGTTAGTGAGGATGTGGAGAAAAGGGAATTCTCGTGCACTGTTGGTACTCCACTATGGAAAACACTGAAGTTTCCTAAAAAGTTAACAAACTAGAAATACGACACAACTCCACCCCAGGATACATCTCTAAAGGAAATGAAAATGAAAATAGGATGTTGAAGAAATATCTTCACTCCCATGTTCATTGTAGCACTATTTACAGTAACTAAGACATGGAAACCACCTAAGTGTCCATGGATGAATGAACAAAGATGTGAGATAGACAGATGTATATCTGTATACATCTATCTATCTCACATCAATATAGTGAAATACTATTCAGCCATAAAAAATAAGGAAATCCTGCTGTTTGTGGCAATTTGGATGAACTGAGTGGAATAAGCCAGACAGAGAAAGACAAATATGGCATCGCTTATATGTAGAATCCAAAAAATCAATAAAATTTTTAAAACAGTCAAACTCATTGACACAGATTGTAGAAAGCTAGTTTCCAGGGTTTGAGGGTGGAGTGGAAGTAGGCAGAGGTTGGTGAAAGTGTACAAACTTTCTGCTATAAGATGAGTAAGTTCTGAGGATTTAGTGTAAAACATGGTGACAGTAATTGATAACAATATACTGTATAACTGAAATTTGTTAGCAGAGTAGAATGTAAATGTTCCTACTGGAAAAAAGAAAGAAAGAAATACATGAGGGGATGGATGTGTATGTTAATTAACTTGACTGGGGGAGTCCTTCCATAATGCATATGTATATCAAATCACTACATGTACATTTTAAATATCTTACAGGGTTATATGTCAGTTATTCCTCAGTAAGACTAAAATAAAAAAAATTATCAAGCTTATAAGAGTAGTTTGAACACTTATATATTTACTATTTTTGCTTCTAAGTGGTCTCTTAATTTAGCAGTTTCCCCATTCTGTCAAATCATAGTGACCATTCATCAAAAGATATTACTTGGTAGAGCGGATATGTCTGAATCAGTTATATCCTCCCATCCCTCCTTTAGATTGGTCTCTTTTCCTCACAAATCTTTATCGAAAGTGATTTTCTTCAGCTGCTTGCAAATGTTACCATCATGAACACGTGAACATATAATGTGTCATCTGGACTATGAACCAGGAAGAAATTCAGCCTATATTTACAGTTGTTAATCAATAGGGTTGCCCTGTTTAACCCTTACGCAAAAATAGCAGTGAAAATATTCATCCTAAACATCAAGAATTTATGGTTTAATAAAATGAAGGTATAATTAAGAAACTTAGGCATCAACATTCTGGGGGTGGCTCAGTCTGTTAAGTGACCAGCTCTTGCTTTCGACTCAGGTCATGATCTCGTGGTTCGCGAGTTTGAGTCCTGCATAGGGCTCTGCACTGACAGTGCGAAGCCTGCTTGTGATTCTCTCTCTCTTCCCCTCCCCTGCTCTCTCTCTCTCTGTCTCTCTCAAAATAAATAAATAAACTTAAAAAAGTATCAACATTCTGAATATAAACTAAAAAGGTTAAGGTAAATAGGCATAAATATTTCAGCTGCTATTTCTTCAGAAATGTGTCTTTCCCTGAAGAGAAAAGTGTCTGTAGCCACCGAGAGACTGAAGTGTCTGAGCCTCATTGCCCAACTACCATTCACATGTGGCCTTCTCTTTTGGAAGAAACTCAAAGCAATTCTGCAGCACGAGAAAACCATTCCCACAACTGTCAAGATGCTATGTCACAGCTGTAATGTCCACACTAATTTTTCCAAGGAAATTATGCTTTTATGGAGAAATTAAAGCAAATTTTTTTTTTACAAAAAATCCTGAAGAACTTGACAGAATTTATGTAGCCAATTAATTCTGAGATGTAGCTACAACCAGGTTCATTGCTTTCTCTTGACTATCTTTAGGACCAGTAGTTTCTACTGAGTCTAATTTTTAAGCCATGCAAATTACAGGAGGCTTCAGAATGCCAATAATAGCATGCTGGGGTTAATTATTGACTCAGAAGGGAGAATGTCAACTACTGAATCATCTACTTATCTCTTGCCACACCTGGGGTTTTCTCTGGACGACTTCCACCCAAGTGTTGACAAAACTTGACCTTGGATACTCGCTAAGATTTGTTGGGACTATTGCCAAAGGTACTTAGTGCCAATAGGACAGGCTCCACATACATGAGCCAGGTTATTCTGCTCCACATATGGCAAGAAGAGTACTTTTTGAGTTTTCCACATTAATACTGATGGAAAGCTTCTAGACAAAAAGGCTCTTATTGCTGTAATCCCATGCAGTGCCCTGGATCCTACCCTCACGTAAACTTTAGTGCATAGCTAAGTCGAAAGACTAAGGCTCATTGATGAGTCACCTGGGAAGAATAAGCATGCCCATTTATTAAAGGTAAAATACAGGCTCACAGCCAGAATACTACATTTATACCTTCTGAATGGTCTTGGCAGCAATCCTAGTGGGGTGGGGGTGGGGGACAGGGGGTACATTATTTTCCAATTGAATTAACTGGAGCCAAAAGTACAGTTCTGACCCCAGCTGTGCTACTGATCTGTCTGGGGAAAGACACTTAACCTAGAGTCTCCCAATTCTCCTTGGAACATAAAATCATTAAGTAACTGACCTTGAAGGTTATTGTGAGGAATGATGACATTTTAAGGAAGCTTGGCTTTCGCAGAAAGGGTGCTTCACAGCAGCCTCAAAGGCCTTGGTGCTTCCACAAGGGGTGGTAAATAGATTAAAGAGAGTGAAATAACAGTAATAAAAAGGGAATTATAGAAAAAGACTAAATAATGTTGTCTAGCCTGTTAAAACCATTTCTTGCTGCTATTATCTATAATTTCTAGGTCAATTATGCTAATGTCAACCCAGGGCCTAACTGAGTTAAGGAAAGAATACAGGAAGATTTGTATTGACACGATGTCAAGAGAAGAGTGGCATGGGGTATGGAAATGCCTCATCATGCCTCCATTTGTATGTGATAGTCTGCTTTGGTGCAAGCTTCTAATAGAGCCTGATGGTTAATCGTATCCCACGTGGAGTGAAACTTGTGCCTCACTAGACTACACATCCCAGAGATACTAGTTTCACAAATGTGAGGTTGACAGTAAACTTTTCACAACTAATTCTCTAGAAAGTATGCTTTAAAAAAGTCTAGAAAATTGGCCAACAGTATTTATTGAGTGTTTTCTGCATGCCAGGTCTGGAGTAGACTCTTTAGACTTAATCACAAATTATTGTCAGGTCGTAAAGCAAATTCAACGGATGAACAGAAAATATCTAATATAAAAATTGAAATGTATTAATTTTAAAAGTTAACATATAAATAAATTGTCCTGCCCATTGTCCCCTAGGAAGTCTTCACAACCCAGGAGAAAAGACTTACTCCCTAATTTCCACACCCCTTACACCTGCCATATACAATGATGACACATATTCTTTTTTTTTTAATTTTAAAAATAGGTTTTATTTAATACATTATATCCAAGATAATATCATTGCAACATATAACAGATATTTTAAAAATTGAGATATTTTGTATCTTTTTTTTTTAACTAACCTGAATCTGGTGTGTATGTAGATGTCACAAAATTTATAGTCAAAGCAAGTAGATTCGAATGTCCAAGTTGTTCCAAATACAGTTAAAATTTTTCTAATAACTCAAACCAAGAACCGATTTTTAAGTTTAAATTTCGATTGATTAAAATTAGGTAAAATTGATGAGCACTGGATGTTTTATATAAGTGATGAATCACTAGATTCTACTTTTTTTTTTTTTTTTCATTTACATCCAAGTTAGTTAGCATATAGTGCAACAATGATTTCAGGGATAGATTCCTTAATGCCCATTACGCATTTAGCCCATCCCCCCTCCCACAATCCCTTCAGTAACCTGCTGTTTGTTCTCCATATTTGAGAGTTTCTTATGTTTTGTCCCCCTCCCTGTTTTTATATTATTTTTGCTTCCCTTCCCTTGTGTTCATCTGTTCTGTGTCTTAAAGTCCTCATATGAGTGAAGTCATATGATATTTGTCTTTCTCTGACTGACTAATTTCACTTAGCTCTAGTTCCATCCACATAGTTGCAAATGGCAAGATTTCACTCATTTTTATTGCTGAGTAATACTCCATTGTATATGTATACCACATCTTCTTTATCCATTCATCCATCGATGGACATTTGGGCTCTTTCCATACTTTGGCTATTGTTGGTAGTGCTGCTATAAACATTGGGGTGCATATGTCCCTTCGAAATAGCACACCTGTATCCCTTGGATAAATACATAGTAGTGCAATTGCTAGGTCATAGTGCAGTTCTGTTTTTAATTTTTGAGTAACCTCCATACTGTTTTCCAGAGTGGCTGCACCAGTTTGCTTTCCCACAACAGTGCAAACGAGATCCTCTCTCTCTGCATCCTTGCCAACATCTGTTGTTGCCTGAGTTGTTAATGTGAGCCATTCTGACAGGTGTGAGGTGGTATTTCATTGTGGTTTTGATTTGTATTTCCCTGATGATGAGTGATGGTGAGCAGTTTTCCATGTGTTGCTTGGCCATCTGGGTGTCTTCTTTGGAGAAGTGTCTATTCATGTCTTTTGCCCATGTCTTTTGCTTCGCTGGATTATTTATTTTTTGGGTGTTGAGTTTGGTAAATTCTTTATAGATTTTCGGTATAGATTTTGGCATAGATATGCCTTGTTGATGGTCGGTTTTTGTTGAATTTAATGGGAGTCCTCTGTGCTTCCTGGATTTTGATGTCTGTGTCTTTCCCCGGGTTAGGAAAGTTTTCTGTTATGATTTGTTCACATAACCCTTCTACCCCTTTTTCTGTCTCTTCTTCTTCTGGGACTCCTATGATTCTGATGTTGTTCCTTTTTAATGAGTCACTGATTTCTCTAATTCTTAAATTGTGCTCTTTTGCCTTAGTTTCCCTCTTTTTTTCTGCTTCATTATTCTCCATAAGTTTGTCCTCTATATCATGGATTCTCCGCTCTGCCTCATCCACCCTTGCTGCGATGACACCATTTGGGATTGCAGCTCAGTTATAACGTTTTTTATTTAATCCTGACTAACTTTTACTTCTTTTATCTCTTCAGAAAGGGATTATAATCTATTTTTGACTCCAGCTAGTATTCTTATTATCATGATTCTAAATTCTGGTTCAGACATCTTGCTTGTATCTGTGTTGGTTAAGTCCCTGGCTGTTATTTCTTCCTGTTCTTTCTTTTAGGGTGAATCCCTTTGTTTCATCATTTTGAAGAGAGAAAAGGAATTAATGAGGTAAACGAATTAAAATAAAAATGTTTTAATTAAAATTAAAATTAAAAAATTAGAAACAATACACACACAAATCAAATAAATGATGCTAGATCCTAGGTGTGTTTTGGTCTGGGTGTTGAAAGGTGCTTGATAGATTAGAGAAAAAAGGGGAAAGGAAAAAAAAGGAAAGAGTTTGAAATTTTGAAAAATGAATACACTGAAATAGAATAAAATGAAATGATGGAAATAAAATAGAATTTGAAAAATTTTACACAAAAGTAAAAAATATAGTAGAAAAAGTAAAGAAAAATATTTTTAATAAAAATTGAAAATTAAAACGAAATTTTTCTCTTTCTGTATTCAAGAAAAAGAAATGAAAAAGAGAAAAAAAAGGAAATTGAAAATATGGAATAGCAAACAGACTGAAATACAATTGAAATTACTTCGTTTTCCCCTAGAAGTCAAACTGTGATTTATAGTCCGTAAACTAAGCAGGTGGAGAGATTTGTGTTCCTGAAGAGCGAGGTTGGCCCAGTTGGGTGGGGCTTAGTGTAAAGGCTCCATTATGCACTAGATGGCGCTGCTTAGCTTACTGGGCTGGATTGTGGTGGTGCTTGTAGGTGCGTATGGGCGTGCACGGGAGCGGTGAAAATGGCGTCACCTAGCTACCAATCTCCAGTATCTGAACTCTGTTCTCCCCGATCAGTAATCACGCATCTGTCCTTTGACTCTGGCTTCTGTGCACTCCCTGCTTTTACACTGTCCATGACCAAGCCCCAGGCAGCACCTCCCTCCTGTGTTTTATCTCAGATGCGGCTGTTTTTCCCGACCCTTATTTCTGAGGGACTGTGGCTCTGACCCATTTTGTCCCTCTGTGGAGGGTCTCACCAAGCAATGGCTGGATGCCAGCCACACCCCAGGAATGTTTGCAGGACCGTTCTGGTGCCGATGCCCAGAGACTGGGGCTGGCTGCCAGCCCACCCCAGAAAAAGTTCATGTGATCGTGTAGCAGCAGCATTTCAGGGATTATGGAAAATCACAACACACATCTGGCACCAGCTTCACTCCTAGCGACCTTGTTCCAGCACCAGCGAATGTGGCTGTTCCGTGGGGTCTGCTGGCACCTTTGTCAGCTGCATGGCCTCTACCAAATGTCCTCCCAGCAAGGGAACCACCTTTCCCCTTGTGGCCTGACAACTGCCTGGGCTTCACTCTGCTCCTGGGGATTCGCCCTTCTCATCAGAGCATCACCAGGTATCGAGCTGCGGAGTTGCAGACTCTCCGCTCCCCTTGTTTATAGTCTTAGTGGAATTTAAACCCTCTCTTTTCTCCTTTCTCCCTTTTCAGTTCAGTCCCTGTGACTGTTTCCACTTCTCCACTTTCTCTCCAGATTTTTTTTTTGGGGGGGTGCTTTTCCCAAACTCTCCCCCCGCACCTCCCCCGTCTCCTTCCTGTCTCAGCCCGCAAAAGCACCTCCCTTCCCGCGACTTCTCTCTCCCCCAGTTCACCTCTCCGTGCCACATACCTGCTGAGTTCCGTGGTTCAGGCAGTGCAGATTGTTGTGTTATTCCTCAGATCAGTTTTCTAGGTGTGCAGGATGGTTTCGTGTTGGTCTGGCTGTATTTCATGGTCACAAGACATAAAAAAAACTGCCATGCTGTTCTGCCATCTTGGCTCCTCTCCCTGATGACACATATTCTTAAACTCAGGTACATGGGTCTTTGTCCTGAGACAGGCTTCCCAGCACACAAATAAATTTCCCTCCACATAGGAAGCTATCTGCATAGGGTAAAGAATTCTTCCCTAATAACTGGACACTTGAGACTGGGTAGGACAATTAGGCCATTCCTTTTGGAAAAACCCTGTCTTCCTTACTATGGGGCCCAGCATTGGTGTAACTTTATCTGAATGTGCACAAGTTTTTGTTGACTCTTGTGTAACCTGGGAAAGGAAAGGAAAGGGATGAGGACCTTGATATGTCAGCACCATGTTGGTTCAATTTTGACATGTAATGTAGTATGCATAGTATGCATTCCTAACTGGGATCTGTAAGCACGGCCTCCATGTTCAGGGTGAACACCCATTGACGACTGTCTGGGTATTGTGGATGGGGAGACAGTCCTCTGCTCACACCTTTCTCTAAGAGGTAAATCCGGGTAACATTTGGGTGGACAATCCCTACACATCCTCAGCCAAAATAACTATTTGTTCTAGCCTTTTTCTCCCTTTATTTCCCAGCACTATCTGGCAACTGAGTAGATGTATTTCCAAGAAGTCTAAGCTCCATTCTCTGATATCTCTCTGGATTCCCCAAACCCCCACGAGTGTGTTTAGCTTCTTCGTTATCGGCTGTAGATTTTCTTCCTGGGAACAATTTACCACGAAATATCAATTTTCCAGACAAGCAAAGCAAAAAGATGTGCACAAGTAGAAAATAGTAAAAGGTATTAAGGTAGAGGATGAATAGTATATTACAATTAGTTGTACAAAGAGATTGACCTAGAATCACATATTATGACTTCAAATATAGGGAGGGAGGAGAAGAATAGGGGGAAAAAGGTAATGCATGCTGATTGATACAAAACTTTATTTTTGGAGTTGATAATGTGAAAAATCTGGTTAAATATGTTCTTAAAAGTTTTAAAGCAGCCAGTGGCATACCACAGAATTAGACTAAAAATGTAACACAAAAGCTATTTATTGTAATAATCAATTTAAAAATTAAGTGACCCTATTAAAAGAGATTCTCAGATTGAGTCAATTAACTTAAACTATTCTGTTTACAAGTAGAATTCTGTGAATGACTACACCTAAAACAAAGCTACCCATTTAGAATAAAATCACAAGATGAATAAGAATGTAGTAGACAAATACAAACACAAAGAAATCAGACATGCATTAAGATGGACAGAGTGTGCGAGTGGGAGTGGAGGAAGAGGGGAAGAGAGAGAAAGAGAGAGGGAAAATCTCAAGGAGTCTCCATGCTTAGCATGGAGCTTGACACAGAGCTCGATCCCACGACCTTGGGATCATGACCTGAGCTGAAATCAAGAGTTGGACATTCAATCAACAGAACCATCCAGAACACACCCAGAGGGTCTTTTTTATTTGATGTGAAGTATAACTGATTTACTAATTTCAACATTTATTGCATGCCCACTATCTGCCATATACTCTTCTGGATGCTGAAGATACAGTGGTGAGCCAAACAGATGAATGTATAAAGGACAATAAAACAAGCCAAGAGGATAGAGAATGCTGAGAAGTTGGGGTGGAGGGAATGAAGATATAATAAAGGATTATTTTTCCTAAAATATATAAAGAAAACCACTGGTAGAAGTATAAGCAGAAATAGAAATACAGTTCCACTACATCTCTTTAATACATTCACTCACTTTTTTGACAGATGAACAGGTAGATATAAAAGGAGATATAGAGAACTTTAATAATGTGCCATTAACATCTTGACTTATTGATATATATGTATATATTGTGCACAATCTCCGTGCTTTACAAAGAGAAAACATTTTCCTCAGGGTCTGTGAGTATTTAAAAAAATATATATCATCCACTATGTCACAAAAAACACAATAAATTCTCCAAAGCAAAAATTACACAGACTATATGTGAAATAAAATTAATCATTAAACAAATTTTTTTAATGTTTATTTATTTTTGAGAAAGAGAGGGAGAGAGAGAGAGACAGAGCACAGCAGGGGAGGAGCAGAGAGAGATAGACACAGAATTGGAAGCAGGCTCCAGGCTTCGAGCTGTCAGCACAGAGCCCAGCACGGAGCTGAAACTAACAAACCGGGAGATCATGACCCGAGCCAAAGTCTGACGTTTAACCCACTGAGCCACTGAGGTGCCCCAAATTGGGCTTTAATTTTAAAAAGTATTAACCCATAGCCTGTGTGAACATTAAAAACTCCCTTATAAAATTCTTGAATCAAAGAATTTAAGAAAATGACAATGGAAAGTGTTATATATTAGAACATGAGATAGAGTCAAAGAAGTATCCAGAGACAAATTCATATCATTAAATACTTTTATTTACAAGCAAGCCATAAGGAATACAAGTGACCTAAAGCCAGAATTTCCTGAACTGTCCACAGCACCAAACCACAAAATGTTAGTAGTATACTGTAGAAAGTATACTGTACTACAGAGAGTATACTAGTCTATATGATGTATATATATTATACTATACTATTCTATGAAGTATACTATACCATAGAAAGTGTTCTGAGGTAAAAATAGTTTGGAAAATGCTGTGTTAAAAAAGCTAAACATTTTTTAATTTGAGAATTCCTCAGTATCTTTCATGTGATAATGAGGGTTGTAAAGCACTAAGAGGAAATACAATATTCACTGTTTCCCAAACTATTTGATCAGAGAAAATTTTTTTCATAGTATACATATTAATATCTAAGGGCAATGCTCTTCTGCGTAGTTTAGGAAACATAGAGCTGAGCATTCAACTTAAGAAGCATTAAGAAAGAAGCAATAGTAAAAGTGAAAGTAATAAAACCACAAATTGTTCAAATTAATAGATAAATTCATAATCTGGTTCTCTAAAAATAAAATAAAATGGATTATACTTGATAAACCTAAATGTAGAAAAATAACAATACTATTTGTTATAATAAAATTCAAATACCAATGAAGCATTTTTGAGTAAACTATATATTGCTTAAATTAGCTCAAAAGGAAAACAGAAAGTCAAGAAAATAAATATTATGATAGAATTGGGGGAAAAAGTCACTTAAGTGCTTTTATTGAAAGGTCACAAATTACATGATTAGTTATTTTGGAAGTTAAACAGATAATTCACTTATTATATAAATGGTTCCAGAGAATAGAACATCATAGAGGCCTTACCAGTTCATTAAATTTTTTTTATGTTTATTCATTTTTGAAAGACAGAGAGAGACAGAACACAAGCAGGGGTGGGGCGAAGATAGAGGGGGACACAGAATCTGAAGGAGGCTCCAGGCTCTGAGCTGTCAGCACAGAGCCTGACGCAGGGCTCGAACTCACCAACTGGGAGATCATGACCTGAGCCGAAGTCAGATGCTCAACCGACTGAGCCACCCAGGAGTCCCCTTACCAGTTCATTTTCAATATCTAGGGTAATATTTGTTTTAAAATGAAAACAGGATTGTACAAAACAGAAAAAGAAAGAGTAATTTTTGTGCAAATAGATTAAAAATTTCTAAATAAATTACTGATAAACTGAATGTCTTATTTCAAGTGTATATAAAGATATATTCTACTTTATTTATTTAAATATTTATTTTATCAAAATATTTATATACTGTTTATTAAGGAATGCTACCATTATTGACAACTAAGAGATTATTTAAAATTTTTTTTAATGTTTATTCATTTTTGAGCAAGAGAGAGAGAGAGAGAGAGCGCGTGGAGTGGAGGAGGGGCAGAGAGAGAGGGAGACACAGAATCCAAAACAGGCTCCAGGCTCTGAGCTGTCAGCACAGAGCCTGACATAGGGCTCAAACTCACCAACTGGGAGACCATGACCTGAGCTGAAGTCAGACGCTTAACTGCCTAACCAACTGAGCCACCCAGGTGTCCCGACAACTAAGGGATTATTAACATAATCCATCAATAGCAAAGACCAAAAGGTGATAAACTTGGGGCCCCTGGGTGGCTCAGTTGGTTAAGCATCTGACTTCAGCTCAGGTCATGATCTCACCATTCATGAGTTCCAGCCCCACATCGGTCTCTGTGCTGACAGCTCAGAGCCTGGAGCCTCCTTTGGATTCTGTGTGTGTGTGTCTCTCTCTGCCTCTCCCCCATTTGCATTGTGTTTGTCTCTCAAAAATAAAAATAAACATTAAAAAAATTTTACAAAAAGGTGATAAGCTTGATAGATGTTGACAAGGCATCTGAAAGTATTCAAAATCAATTTCTGATCAAAAGCATTTAGTTATTTTAAAACAGAAGAATTCTTTCTTAACAAAGAATATTATCTCAAGTTCAGTGCAGAATTTTCTGATAGGCCAACTAAATAGGTTATGTAGAGAACCAAAGAATTTGAACTTGGTATTTGCGAAATACCCACTGAAGTAGTCACCATTAGAAAACAGAATTCACCAGAATTTCTTGATAATATTTTGCAAGTTAATGCTGGTTCTGTTTTGAATGGCATATCGAATCATAATCTTTTCATACTTTAAGCCTCTATATTGTCTTTATCTGGCTCTGCACATGAAATAGCCAACCTCATTCTTAAGTGAGGTTGCTTAATGCTTAAGCAATTAGTATTCATATTAAAGTCAATAACAAAACAATGATAGTCATCATCATTTGTATTTTAATAGGTCTGCCAATGTAGTAAGACAGGAATAATAAATAAGAGATATAATTATGAGATTCAGGGAGGCAAGATTATCACTTTATGCTAAGGATATGGCTGTTTACTTTGACAATGCAGGAAAGCAATAACAAAAAATTATTAGATATGGTGAAAGACTTCATTAAGGTGATTGATTATAAAAGAAATATACCAAACCATTCATTTTTCTATTTAATTATAATAACAAGTTTGAAAGCATAATGAGAATAAATCTCGATTACAATAGGAAACAAAATTATAATATCATCTTGGCATAAATCTAATCATAAGAAGGGCCTAGGGCACCTGGGTGGCTCAGTCGGTTATGCGTCCGACTTTGGCTCAGGTCATGATCTCATGGTTCATGGGTTCGAGCCCCGCATTGACCTCTGTGCTGACAGTTCAGTAGTTCACAGAGCCTACTTCAGATTCTGTGTCTCCCTCTCTCTGTCTCTCTCTCTGTCTCAAAAATAAATAAACATTAAAAAAGAAGGGCCTACATTAGTAAAATTATATATTTCTTTTCTTATAGACATAAAAGAAGATTGAATAAATGGGGGCATATACCTTAATCCTAGAAGGAAGTCTCAAAGTTTTATATATTGTCAATTGCAACAAATTATTGGTACAAATTTCGTGCTAATCCAGTCAAAATATGGCTAATTATTAGATGTTTCTGGAAGAATAAAGTCTGTCTGGATTAAATATTTTAGATAATAAAACAAAAGTGGGGCAAGATGAGAAGAGGTCTTTTAAATAAGGTAGGAAATTGAGAAAAGCTATAAAGGACAAAATAGTTTGACTACACAAAGAATTTTTAAATGTCTTATGGCAAATTATATCTTAAAAAAGTTATAGAGAAACCAATTTGACAATAAATTTCATATTTAAAAAAGTTATAGAGAAAGAATATTTAAAATGCACATTATTGGTAAAGGGTTAATTATAATATACAAACGGCTTCTATGCATATATAAGAAAAAAAAACCAAATAAAATAAATAGGTAAAACAAACAAGGTATAAATGTGCAATTCATAGAATTGTATTGTAATAGTATTTAGCCATGACATACAAATTCTTATCCATTATGTTAGTAAAATTAAAGAAATCATAATACCTAATGCCTGCAAAGATTTGGAAAAACAGTACTCCCATGGTCTTCTGGCAGAAATGTAAATTATAACACCCCTTTTTTTGGAGGAACCAATCTGGTTATATCTATTTCCAGATACTACCCTTCAACCTAGAAATCCTATTATTATGAGCTTACCACATAGAAACAAAGCTTTGATGCCTTAGAACTCATGCTCAAAAATTTTTTCTTATGGGACTGTTTGTAGAAGACAAAGGTCATCAAGGTCAGTGATTGTCCAGCAGTGGGAAGTTGACTGAATATATTGAATAGAATATAAATCCACATCCATGCGTGGATTTATGCAACCATGAGGAAGAATGACTTGAATCTATACCTATTGAATTATATATTTCTATTATTCAGTGAGAAAATCAAGATGGAGAAAAATGCTTACTTGCAGGCAGTGAAGCTGATAAAAGCCCTGTATATGAAAGGGTGGGTTGTATATGTTTGTGACTGTTGCAGGAGCATGGATAAAGAGGAGGAACAATTCACAGGCTGCTAGTGCTTATGGTCAAGGTGTAAGGAGAGGAACAGGGGGAGAATGAGAAGTAAGGCTTTAAAGAGTCTACAGTGTACTGGAAAACAGTTCCGTTCTAGACAACATGGAATTCAATCTACATTATTGGTTCACATTGTAAAAACCAAATCTATGCATGAACGAGAAGGTAACATGAATGGATTAAAGCACTGATTCATCCAGGACTCTTATTTCAAAATACTGAAGTTTTGAATGAAGAAAGAAAAAAAAATTCAGTGAAAAAAGCCAGGAAAACTGAAGTAACAATAAGGAGGGGAAAATTGTCACAGCCTGTTAATTAAAATTTGCTGTGCTGGTTGTGTTTGTTCAGATGTCATCGCTGCTGATAGGGAAATAAAGCTGAGGCAGAGTAAAGGAGGAAAGGAAATGATCTCTGAAGGTCTCGTGGAGATCTAACGTGTTGCTTATTGCTGTTCAGGATAGCAAAGTGACTATGGCCCACTGAGAATGCAGAATTCCAGTGTCCTCCACGCTTAGCTACATTTCAGGGGAATACAACTGAGGTCTCATTTTCAGAGGTGGTAGGATCCATCATGTTTAGTGTATGGGTGGGAGCCAGAGGAAAAACAAAATTCTTGTAGAAGTAGAGATATACCCCACTGGGAGATGCCAGGGACCAGCTATCCTTTTGCAGCAGTCGTTTATTCTTTTTTTTTTAATGTTTATTTATTTATTTGGGGGGGGGGTAGGGGCAGAGAGAGGAGGTGGGGGGGAGGAGAGAATACCAAGCAGTCTCCTCACTGTCGCGCAGAGCCTGAAGGGGCTCGATTTCACAAAACCCAAGATCAAGAGCTGAGTTGAAATCAAGAGTTGAACACAACTGGCTGAGCACCGCCCCCCCCCCCCCCCCTGCCGCCCCGGTGTTCTAATTTACTCTTGATTCCAATTCATATGGTAACAGAAGTTTTGGCACCCAGAGGAAGCCTACTGTGACACTGCCTTTTCTGGAAGCTTACCTTGTCCCTTTCCGTGCCCATGTTCTTCCACCTTCATTCCCTCGGAGTCCCCAGTCATTATCCCATAGAAATAGGGCCGTGTCTTGTCGTTGGTCTTAAGGCACATTCCTTCACATCGTTTATAGGTTGTTTTCATATAAAGCAGTGACAGACACAGGTTCCCAAGTCATCTAGGTCTTGGACTTTAGAGGGGCTCTGCAGATAAGTAGGAGTTGCCGGTCACTGATGACCATGTAGTTCTAGCATGAGATGTTCAGGATTTGGGGAGAAAGAAAGGTAGGTCACGAGAGTCTTTCTTTAGCTTAAACTTGATGGGCTGATAACATGTCTTCAAAAAACTTGTTCCTCCAATTTCTTAAAGTCTTCTAATAAGTAATGCATTATGTCTCAAATTTATCTTCTTTCTGGAATTTACTAAATGCTTTCACATATTTCATGCTTTGTGATATGCAGCTATGTCTTACAGGCAAATTTGATGCATTCCAAGCTTTATACTCTTCATAAATATTTTAATTCAAATAAAGTAAATTTCAGAGTGTTATTTTTTCTCAAGACCAAAAATATCGCTATTAATAATTTCTAACTTTAGCAGTGTTCTCTAAATATTATAAACAAAATTAATATTATAAATCTTGGTTTAGGTTGTTAATTTTTAAAATGGCTCTAGTTTATATTGGAGGAACTTTTAAAATTTTTGAAAATATTTGTAAAAATGGTTCATTTTCCCTGAAAATTGCATCTCCAGTTGTGTATCTCTACGTGTTGGGTTTTATCAACCTGATATTTTTTCTACATCCTACCTGCCTAATTTATCATCTATGGCTTGTCACAACTCATTACTTCAAATATATCACTCTTTTGTTCCACCAATTAGAAATGCTTATTTTGTTTCTGAGGCCAACGATCCCCTGTAGGGAAAGGTACAAATAAGAGAAACACAAAATGTGAAAAAAAATGTTTTCTCTCTCTTTTTTTTTCACTTTGGCTGGGAGATATGTACACTTAATAAGGTTCATAAATTTTGGTTTCCCTCAAAAGGAACTTGAACACTAATAAAATAGCTTCACGTGAAATACTCCGAATTTTGCAAGCCATCCTAAATTCATTCTCATTAGCAAGCAAATGATTAAGAAAACCCACCTACAGACAATTTTAATTTCCCTGAAGAGGGTGGTTTTTTTGGTGTGTGTGTGTGTGTGTGTGTGTGTGTGTGTGTGTGTGATGAAGCAACTGAAAAACTCTGTAGTAAGGCAGAGGTATTGCTGATATAACCCTGCTCTGGTTCATTCACTCAAAGATTTTAGAAACAGAATATAGAGGTTTTTTCTTTATTCTACATTCTCCTACCCTGTCATTGTCATTTGGAACCTAAGTTTTCTCTTTCTTTTCTCTTTCTTTCCTCTTTCTTTCTTTCTTTCTTTCTTTCTTTCTTTCTTTCTTTTTCTCTTCTCTTCTCTTCTTTTCTTTTCTTTTCTTTTTTTTTTTGGGGGGGGGACTTAGTTTTGAAAGGAAATATTAACAGGCTGTGCAGAATGCTAAAGTTACAATTATTTTCTGAGTTCCACCCTATATATTTTTTTTAAACCAGAAGACTATACTAGATAATTCGTATGGTTTAGGAAAATATAACAAATAAATTGAACACACTTGGATTAATTCCCAGATGTTAGTTCATTGGGAATGTATTTACTAATCAAACAAACATCTTCAAACCTCTAAATACCGTTGGATACCAAGCTATGAAACACTTCAGTAGTGGGCTTCCTTAGTGCTTCCATAGTAGCACTCTGGACCCTGAAATACCACAGTATATGTCACATTGTTACTTCCATTGGTACCTTGGGGGGACGAATTAGCATCTTTGATTGGATGTCTTGTTCCTGCCCAGAAAGTCAGTTTAGTTTGGAAGCAACCTTCTCAAGCCTGCCTACCTCTCAGTATCACTGGATCTTGGTTCCATAGGCTTATATTGTACACAGATGACAATAATTCCTTTTTTTCTTTCCCCAACTTTTCCTCAAAATGATGTCTTAGAGTAGAGGGCATCTCAATGACTCAATACACCCGCTTTTTCTTCCTGTTTGAGTCACTCATTATCTTTTCTTACAAGTATTAATTGGGCACCTACTATTGGGTATCACTGCATAGGGGATTCAAGATAGTTTTAAGGATTCAAAGGTAATTTCTTCATGATATTTTTCCCCAGAAGACTTGAAGACTAATAAAATATATGAAAGCCATGCCTATGACTAGTATACGAGCAAGAAAATGAGAAGGACATGAGAAAGGGACAGGTGAAATCTTAGGAGTCAGAGGAGGCAGCAACTGCTCTCAGCAGAGGGATTAGAGACAGTTTATTGGAGAAAGTGAAGGCCAACTGTTTCCTCTACTGAAGCAGACTACACAGATGCATGTGGATTCACACGTAAGTCACCATGCTGCATTACTCTTTAGTTGTTACCCTAATGCCCTCTTCCCCACTTAAGCTTCTCTAAAGCTTCTAAGCTTCTACCCTAAAGCTCTCCTCCCCACTTGGAGCTGCCTCACTTAAATCATGAGCCCACTGCATCCATGGTAGACAGGTCTGTCCTTACCACTGTATTAATGGCCCCATCCAAGTGCCAACTGGTCCCCTGATTGTTACTACCGCTAGATTCTTTTCAAGCCTGATTTCATTTGATCTCTCTCTCTCTCTTGCATATAATACTTTTGACCACTTCTTTCTTCCTTTGACATCTTAAATACCACCCTCTCTTGATTCTATTACCCCTCCAAGCAATGTTCCTCAGGATTCTTTCTAGCTTTTCTTCTCCTAACAACTTCTTTAAGTGTTGACACACCTCAGATTTCTCTGACTCTACTAGCTAATCACTCATTCTGTCCTCCCTGAATGAGTTCATTTGGTCCAATGGTCTCAGTTAATATCTTCACTCAAAATCAGTCATGTTCTGGGCTCAAAAGTGCTATAGGACATTTCCACTTTTGTTGATCGAAAGCACTATTGTGGGTTGAGGTCTCTGAAGAAGCACACCGGGAATTTGTGTGTAGGGTGTTTGGTAAGGAGTACTCTTGGGAACATCTTTAGATGGGGAAAGAAAGAAGCATCTTGGACAGAAGGAGAAATTAACTTCGGTAACTTCTTGAGGAGCTCTGAAGCTGAGATGATTCTACAATATTGTCTGTAGTTGGAATGTACCCATGCACTGACCCATGCACTGACCAGCAATGGATACAGGCTGCCCCTAGAGAGGGGACTAGACTTGGACAAGAAGCCTCTCACTCCCAGCAGTGCAGAGAGTAAGTCCTTCAACCCCACAGGGGTACCAGCACAACGTTTACTACAGGCACCTAATGTGTCTATAAAACTGTGTTCATTATTTTTTCCATAAATGTGTTACTTCTCTTGCATTTTTATGTTTGTTGAATCACTCTCCCATCTAGCAACCCATATCAGATCCTGAGGGATCACTGAGTCCATTCACTTAGTTCTCACTGGCAGCTAACTCAAAATCCAGATCTTTCCAACCTCCATCCTTAATTTTCTCTTTTTCCTCCTCACCCAGCTTGTTGTTAGGGGCCTAACGCAGACATAGCATCTCCCACCTAAACATCTGCGTCAGCATCTTCATTGGTATCACAGGTTCGTGTCTTTCATCCTTCCTATCTTTTATTCTCTTCACCTCCAAAGTGATATTTCTACATTGTAAAACTAACCACATCGGTCCTCTGTTTATTCAGTTGCTCCTATTGTCTTCCGTATAGTGATCAAATTTCTTATCATGGCATGAAATTTCTCCAGCCTTGTCTGAGGCCCACAGTTCAGCCATTCAGAAATGCTTGCAGTCCTGCAAGTACATCAGGCTATTTCATATCTCCCTGCCTTTGATCATGGTGTTCCTTCTGCCTGGAATATTCTTTCATCCCACTCCCTTGCCACTTGAGAATGCCTATTCGTCTTTCAAGTCTTAGTTCAAGAAGTACCCCTCTGTGAAACCTTTCCTGGCTTGTTTTACTCCCTTGAGTCACCCCATTTTTTATTTATGGCCCCACTATGTCCCAACATACTGCTATCTTTAAATCTATAATTCGTAATTGCACTCTTTGTACTCATGACTATCTGTCTTACTATTTGTGTTCTCCTGGAAGGCAGAAATTATGTCTGATTTATTCCTGAGGAGTGTGGCAGAAAACACATTAATTAATGATGACTGAAAAGATTGTTAAGTGGAAGGGAGGGGCCAGTTGCTAACAGACAGGATGAATCTGAAAAACAAAAAACAAAACAAACAAGCGTGGTTTTGTGACTTTCTTCATTATACCAAACAGCCTCACAATAGAAAGGGAAGAGATCATGTGAAGTGCTCAGGGTACAGAACTGAAAAGTTGGGTCCGTTGGAAGGATACAGCATGGAAGAGATCAAGGGTTCTAGTGAGAGCTTTACTGAAATAGGGAGTGGTCTGTGGTCTGCAGGCAAAAAAAGGAAGAAAGGAAAGTTCTGGACCTCAAAATTTTAGAGATAAAGCAGTTTGAGGTGTTGACAAGGGCCCAAGTCCAGTCTTAAATTCAGGTTGCTTATGGGGAGGGGAAGAAAGATAAAGGTTGTTATCACTAAAGAAAATGAAAATCTTTGAAGTCAGGAAGCTATGTGGGTTATTATTAGAGTGGCCATATATCCTGGTCTCTTGGTCCCTTTCTGAGTTATGCCTGCTGTTCCAGCATAATTATTAATGGTGTTTCTCTCCCTCTCAAAACTGTCCTTGTTTTAATGATAAAGTACCGTCATTCTAGTTATTATTAACTTCCCAAAACACCATGATAATACTCTGTGTAGCTAAGATAGCTTTCTGGACTTTTAGAGAAAAATTAGGCTTTCAAAATTAGAATGTTCGCAATTAGAATGAAAATATAGTAGGGGATTTAAAGAATAGTTATTGCAATTTACCATGGGAAGATAATAATAATAAATGCATTTTTAATTAAAATGTATATCACAATTAGGATTTTTTAATTTCACAGTTACATACAAAAACTTAAGTTTTCTGTGGTATGGGTCTTATCTTTTTATGTTATTTTAGAATAGAGTGCATTTAAACAAATAAATAAATTTTAACATGTAGCTTAATAATTTACACTTAAAGAGGAGTCTGTAAACTTAGAGATGTTTCAAATATAATCGCTCCATTGTGTAGAGGAAAGAACACAGGATAAAAATCAGAGGTTGTAGTTCAGTTTCTTACCAGCTAACATGAAAATAACCAAGTTAATTATTCTAAGTCTATTTCCTCACTGGTAAAAGGGGATAATAATAGTCATCTGACTTCTTAAAGGGGTTGCGGTGAAGACGAAGTGAAATAATGGAAAATTCTTTTAAAAACTGTACAAATGTAAGTATAGCAAATGTCCTTACTGAAAACAAAACAGAAACAAAAACAAGAAAAAGAAAGAGGCCAGGTCAGTTATTGATATTTTTGTTTTTAATTAACTTGAATATTTTTACATAAATGTAGAGTTAACAGATTTGTCGCTGTTAATATATAAATAGATGAGTTGTTCAAGATTTAAAAATTCATTTCATAAAATAGGATGTAGAAAGAACACTGAGAATAACCGGAAACCATAGTAATCTTGTTAGAAATCTGTCTTCTCATTTTACGTGAAAGACAGAGTAATTAGGGAACCGAAGTTCTGATGAGAAAATGAGGTAATTTTTGGAGACAGAAATATCGAATTCATTCTTTTATAAGTGTTTTACCTATTAAAAGCCCTCAACCTAGCCATCAGAAGGTCAACCATTTTATAGATTAACTCACTCAACCTATGTCAGAGGTTAGGAACTCTCTGGTGAGAACAGCTGTTTGTCATTTGTCTTTCCACATCAAAGACACAGGGAGATTCTTTAGTAAATTAGGGAGGTCTTAAGGAGATGAGATTAATTCCTGGTATAAAGAAAATGCATACAACAACACTAGTTTCCCTATAATGAAGGTAGGAAATAATAAACATTAATTGGAGCAATAAAGCTTCGTAGAAAATTTGGCCTAGGATATTTTATTCTAAGTTTGCAAGTATGTCAAAACTTATTTGTAAAACACCACATATAAGTTTATATGGGAAAATTCTTTATTTTTCATGCAAAATATAGATTTTTCTGAGTGTGAAATCAACTTTATTAAAAACAGTCAAGTTTATTTTTGCATACAGTTTGCAGTAAGTTCATAGAATAATAGGAAGAGAATGTAAATACTTGTGAAAATGAATATACTTTGGCAAGAAAAGAATTTATTTTGAACTCCAACTATGGTCTAGGATCTGTGCTATACATATTACATGAATAATGACATTTAATTGCCATAGCTATTGATGACGTAGGGCTAATCCCCACCCTCATTTTTGATAGGGAAAACAAGGTACAGCAGCTAGGTTAAGTCAGAAGTCATTAGGCAGAAATCTAAAGATTCTCCCCACTTTAGCCCAGGATTCCCTGGTTATTTAATCAGATATTAATCTAGGTAATTCTGTGAAGAGATTTTGCAGTTGTAATTAAAGTCCCAAGTCAGTTGACCTTAAGATTATCCAACTGGCCTGGTTTAATCACATGAGCCTTTAAAAGACAGATTCGGAAATCTAGAGAGAATTAAAGCATGAGAAGGACTCAGACTTACTCTCGCAGCTTTGAAGATGGAGGGGCTGTGTGAGTGTGGGCAGCCCCTACAACCAGAGAGTGGACCCTGGCTGATGGCCAACAAGTAAACAGGGACCTCCATCCCCAAGGAAATGAGTTCTCTCTACCCTCCTTAGTAAAGAGCCCATTCTGGTCAACACCTGGATTTTGGCCTTGTGAGACCCAAAGCAGAGGACCCAATTGAGCCATGCCAGACTTCCGAATTACAGATGGTGAGGGAATAATTGGGTGTCCTTTTAAGTTGCTTAGTTTGTGGTAATTTGTTACAGCTGCAGTAGAAATCGAATACAGAAACTCAGTCATAGAGTAAATAACCAGGAGATCTAATATTTAACCCACTCAGCACGAAGTATAGTCATGAAAATAGAAGTGAGCAAGGGCATTGATTTGAAGAAACTTTTCTCTCTCTTTCTCTCTCTCTCTTCCCTCCTTCCTTCCTTTCTTTCATCAACTATCAAATATTTTTGGACTACCTTTCACATAACAAGTGTATCTCTATAGAGGCTACACAGATAAAAGAAAAATCTAGTCCCTTTCCCCAAAGAGTTTACAATTTAAGGGTTGTGGACAGACAAGCAAATGGGTTGGCACAGTACAATATATTCTTAAGTAGTATACAAAAAATAGGCTAGAGGTTATGGTAACACAGATTCTTTTAGTCTGATTTCTTAGCATGTTCCCAGTGGTAGGCAGAATAATGGGCCTCCAAAAATGTCCTTGTTCTAACCCTCAGAAGCTGTGAATATACTGTATTACAGGGCAAGAGGAAATTGAGGATGTAAGGTTGTTAATCAGCTGACCTTCAGAAAGGGAGATAATGCAGAATTATCCAGGTGGAACCAATTAATCACAAGGGCCCTTAAAAGTGGAAGAGACAGGCAGAGAAGTAGGTCAAAATGAGTTTATATGAAGAAGGTCATAAAAACTAGACAGCTGGCTTTGAAGATGGAGGAAGGGACCACAATCCAAGGCATGTGGGGAGCTTCTAGAAGCGGCAAAGGACAATGAAAAGAGACTTCATTGGGGTCTCCAGAAAGAAACACCCCTGCTGACACCTTGATGTTAGCCCGGTAAGAATCATTTTTGGACTTCTGATCTCCATAATTATATAAAATAATAAATTTATGTCATTATAAGCCAACAAATTTACGGGAGTATGTTACAACAACAACAGGAAGCTAATACATTGCCTGAATTTCCCTAACAGGAGATGAATTAAAACAGGAATAGAGTGGGAGAATGCATCAGGTTTGTTTTATTTTAGCTAGTATTCAAGAGGCATTTCTAAACGTTAAGAGCGTTTGAAAAAAAGAAAATGAGTTGCAAAAAGCTAAATCATAAGAGAAAAATTAAATTTCATCCAATTAAAATTCTGTCCTTCTAATGAAACGATTAACAATTTTTTTTTAAAAAAAGCTCAGACTGGGAGCAAATGTTTACAAACATAGATCAGGTAAAAGACTTGTATCCAGAATATGTAGAATTCTTACAAATCAATAATAAAAAGACAAACAATACACTTTAAAAACGGGAAAAATATTTTAAGAGACATTTCGACAGAAAAGATATACAAATGACTAATAAGTACATGAAAATATGCTTAACATCATCAGTCATTAGGGAAATGCAAATTAAAATCGCAATGAGATGCTACTTTGTGCCCTGAATGACAAAAATGGAAAAGATTGACACTGTAAAGTGTGAGCAAGGAGGTGGAACAGCTGTGAGTCTTATACATTGGTGGTACAGATACAAAATGGTAGCAGTACTTTGGATGATGGTCGGTCAGTTTCATGTACGTTAAATGTGCACTTAGCACCTGACCCAGCAATTCCACTTCTAGATACTTATCTAAGAAAAAATAAAGCTTTAGATGTCTGAACTAAGATCTGGATGTAAATGTTTATAGCAATTTTATTCATAACCACCCAAACTGGAAACAATCCATCAGCCGGCGCATGGATAAATGAAGTATGGTATATCTATACAATGGAATACCATTTGCTAATAAAAAAGAATGAACTGATGTCTGCAGCAATATGGGTGAATCTCGAAAGTATTATGTTACGTGAAGAAAGTTAGATACAAGTGACCACATATTGTATGATTCCATATGATATTCTAGAAAAGGCAAAACTATAATAATGGAAAGCAGATCAGCGGTTGCCAGGGGTGAGGGTGGGGGTGCGGGAGGTAATTGCAAAGGGACACGAGGAAACTTTTGGGGATGACAAAAACATCATGTCAGTTGTTCGTGGTGGTGGTAACATAACTACATATACATTTATAAAGATCCATTAATTTGTACACTTACAAGGAGAATTTTTATTGTATATGAAACATACCTTAGCAAACCTAATTTAAAATTCTCCTTCCCGCCAAAAGAAAGTAAGTACATAGCACATGATTTAAACAAGGAAATGACCAATCTTACAGATGCAAGCTCTCTCCAGAAAATATGGCTTCTCAAATACATAGGGCAGCAAAACCATATTGGTACAAAACTTTACAATTACTGTTCGTGCATTAAAAACTAACTGTAATGTATGAGTCTGCTATATTTAATCAGTGTAAAACTTAAAAAGGGATATATTAATTAAATACAATAATCCAGAGATGAATTAAGATAGCCTGAAAGAAGAACAGGAAATGTTCTCATATCATCCTCATAAAAAAAATGCACAAGGATAAACAGTTTGATGTACAGTGAATAGAACATTGAGAATTACACAATAGTTTGCTGAAATGAGTGCAATTTATCTCACTCAACATTCCGGAATAGACTTTTTAAAAAACTCTTTTACTAAAAAGAGAAACATTTCCATGCTTGTAAAGTGCACTATGCTCCTCAGAGAAAAATACTAAGTATAGGGTATTATTATTTCATGAGCATTGGGCTTACTTTGACAGTCATTATAGTTGTTCCATTTATAATTGCTGGGACTGCCTCCATAAAGTGCGTCTTTTGTACATGCGTTTGTAATTCATGAAAAGCACACGCTCATTTTGGGAAATGCCCTTTTAGTGATATAGGCATTGAATTTGTTGTGAGAAGGCAAATACTTTGCCCAAATTACTGTGTGCCTTCGGAGGCATAGAAGGGATGAGCTCCAGCAGGGGCTCCTGGGGTATTGCCTTCTGTACCCACAAGGGCTCAGCAAATCTCCCTGGATTATTTACATGAGAGAGATTTCTTAAGAATTTTATTTTGTGAACAGTTCTTTTTGAGGATGTAATTTTACAGAAAAGGGCCTGAAGATTGTAACAGGAAAATCATTAGATTAGAAAAACACAATTTCATTTTACTTATTAATTCTATAATCTAAAGGGGGAAAAAAAGGCCCAGCCCATTTCTTTGTGAATATCCCTCAGTTGCAACGTATTACATTTGTAAATGCAGCATGCGTCTCGCTGTTTTAATAAGCGTTTCAGCCTCTTCCCTTGGGGGTTTGTGGTCGTCGTCAATAGTTATAAACTATAAAGATGTGATGGGATGTTTTATCTCATTAAGATGCCACACAACCAGGATTCCTTCATCCGCCTTACATCTGATTTGTGCTCCTCAAATATGACCTTTAAGGCCTTCGTTGCTTTGCACACACATTGCATGTCCCAAGGGTCCATAATTAAGTAGGTCACATGCTTCATATGGCATATTAGTACTTGCCTTTCAACATGCATTTCCCCTGTTCTACTGTGGGAAAATTCCCTTTTTCCTAAGACATTCTTGCACCAGCTCTTGGCACTTTCCACAGAAGAAATGTCCTTGGTATATTGTGGGAACACTTAAGGTCATTTGGGATTTTATCAGTCGTGAGAATAATTGGCCTCATGTTTTCTAAAGAGCAGAGTCCACTCATACTAATTGTAGTATTGCCTGAGGCTTGTACATCTAGGGGCATAAAAGAACTCTCATGGATCAGTTGTGGATGTACCCTTCGCCAATTAAAGTATGTCAATAATTTGTGAATGATGCTATCCAGAAAATGTCACAACAAAAAAAATTAAAAAAAAATCTTGATAATCTTTGACATTAATAAATTGGCTTGCATAAATGCATATGTACCTGGTGGAGTTTCTATTAATTCCTCTTGGAAATGGTATTTACTATGCAGTAAATATGTAGGATTTTCCAATCAAATACATAAATATGCATGCTTATTTATGCTTAAGATAATTTTGCTTTCATAACTTTAATAACTGAGTGTGAACTTTTAGCAACAAGATAAAATGTCATTTTGCTGACTATAATTATGGAATGGTAAAAGATTTAAAAATATTTAGTACAAGTAGATTTTGAAGAGAATCAGGATTACCAGCTCTGCTTCTCCAACTCCACGATCACAATCTTTAATCCTTTGAAAACCAAGTAAATTTTCCCTAAGAAATCAACTAGTGTAACCCTACACAAAGCATTTGTGTCCTAATTAATAGGCCTATTTAATTCATTAAGTTGGATTGCAGGACTAGTGACTTGCCCCTTTTAGTGATGCTAATAAAGAGATATCAACAAAACGCAATTGTTTTCACATGATAATCGTGTTAAGAAATTAATAGGAGATAAAACGGTGGCAAAGCAGACAAAGCCCTACAGAACAGTGACTCTCAGATTCAACGTCTCTATGAATCACCCGGTGAACATGTTGAAACATGGATTCTGATTCAATCACTCTTGGGTGGAGCCTGAGATTTTTCCTTTCTAACAAACTCTTAGGAGATGCCCATGCTGTTTGGTGCAAGGGACCATGTTTTGAATGGCAAGTTTATAGACCATCACGGAATGGCAGTTCACTTTTGTATAGGTACTATGGATTGGCCCATATTTCCATGGCACCACTCAGGGCTGAGCTGTCTCCTTTTGTTGTACCTAAAGAAATTAGAGCAATGCGCTGGGATGTAAAATGTACCTTCTGGATTAAAAGTTTGCCGTGTCTCCCTTTTATTCCCTGCTAGAACTGAACCACAGCTATTGACTTTAGAAAGAACAGTGCTGATCTTACACTGAAATATGTTGATGGGTGATGGTGCCAGGGGAACGTGTGGGCCTCATTGTCCTACAGATGTCATCAAAAAAAGTAATTTGCTTGGAGGAGGGTGGGGGGGGGGGGCTATGCAGACTCTGTATGTTTGTGTGTATGATTGTGTGTGCCCAAGTGTGGACTTTCATTCCTAGTTCAGCGGAAACATACTGAATGGGCTTATTACTTTCATTTTTCTCCTAGAACGTGGACTGAAGCTTTCATTTCCAATCTTACTGGATACAAAGGCCTCCTTTTTATTTTAAGTTGAAGTATAGTCAGGCGCCTGGGTGGCTCAGTCTGTTAAGTGTTTGACTTTGGCTCAGGTCGTGATCTCACGGCCTGCATGCATTGGGCTCTGTGCTGACAGCTCAGTGTCTGGAGCCTGCTAACGATTCTGTGTGTCCCTCTCTGTCTGCCCCTCCCCTGCCCGTGCTCTGTCTCTGTCTCTCAAAAATGAATAAATGTTAAAAAAATTTTTTAAATTGAAATATAGTTGCCACAGGTATTTCAGGTGTGCAGCATAGTGATTGAACAACTCTGTTCCTTACCCTGTGCCATGACAGGGTAGCTACCAAGACCTCCTTTGTGATACAAAATATATCAAATAATTTTATTATCCAGCTGAAAATTCATAACCAAAACATTTGAATTGGATTTGTCCTTAATTTTAAGATTATCTACATAAATTTGGGGCAACTCCACTCCCCCCCCCCAAAAAAAAACCCAAAATGAAAGCAGAATACCTCTGAGAGACATAATGTTCATTCAACCCACAGACAATAGTTTCTCTGCAGCCATGGTTTTGGGGACAATTAAGATGGTCTGGTTGATGAAACTCTCATTTTACTATACCACATTCAGATCTGCTTCTGTTTTGTTCTCCAGGATGACTGATTTCTTATAAAGAATAGAAAGTCAAGAAAGACTGGAGATGATGAACTTACATAAAATCCAGAAGAACTTGAGGGCTACAGAAAATTTATATATACATATGTATACATGTATACATGTATACATGTATATATGTATATATATATGTATGTATATATATATTCCTTCCTTTAAAAAATGTTTAAGTATAGTTGACACACAGTTAAGTTAGTTACATTAAAAAAATTTATATATATATATGTGTATATATATACATATATATATTCCTTCCTTTAAAAAAATTTTTTAAGTATAGTTGACACACAATGTTACGTTAGTTTCCAGTGTACAATGTAGTGATTCAACTTCTCTATACTATTCTCTCTACGAGTATAGCTACCATCTGTCACCATACAAAGCTATTACATTATCATTGACTATATTCCCTAAGCAGTGCCTTTTATTCCTGTGACTTATTCATTCCAGTCTCTGTACAGAAAATTAATATGTAAAAGTAAGATGCAAGGAATGTTTAACTTTTCTTTAACATAATAAATGATGAGCAATGACAGAAAATGAAGATTCTGTTTCAAATGTTCTTATGAATAGTTCAAAGTATTTTTTTTTTTTGCTTCTATTATCTTTGTCTGGGTGATATTTCCTTATAGATAAATCGGCAAAGCCAAACAGTAATATGTAAGGCTTATCACCAAGATTCTGCTAACAACAGAGATTTCCATGTTTTGAAATAACAAATCAGTTTTCAACCTGTGATGTGTTCTCCATAACCAATTTCCTTTTCCTCATAGCAACTTGCCTACCTTTTTCACCCTCCACTGTTACTTGTGGCTATGTGACTGAGTTCTGATTAATAGAAAGTTGGAAGAAATGTGTTCCTTCTCTAAGCCTGTCATTAAAAACTCCCCTGCAAGTCTGCGTGTGGTCTGTCCCCTATTTTGACTGGTTGCAGGGGGAAGAGCACTGGGAGAAGGGAAGAGCCACAAGCCGGAAAGAGCCTTCATCCGTGATTGACCATTTCAAAGGTGATCTGAAAAAGAAATTCGACATGGGACCATAAAGTTAGAGAAAACTAAACTTCTAGTGTTTGGAGGCATTATCCACTTTGGATTTATTTGCAATGCATTAAGCCTACTCTCAAAAGCACAAACGGAAACTGGGAAATTGAGTCTAGCTTTGATGTCCATATTGGGGAAAAGAATTGGGTCTTCATCTTTGAATATTTGGCAAACTGCCTTGTGTTATAAGATGCCCCATAAACATCTGTGAAAAGATTTGAATTCGGTACTACCCTCTATGTCCTGTTCCTTTTCCTGAGCCAGGGACTCAGAGGTGACGGTCTACGAGCCCACATTGCACTCAGACCTGTATTCAGGAACAATTAGGGCTATTCCACTTTTAAAACTCTTCTCAGGTGTACTTTGCCTAAATCTGTTGCAAAGGAACTTTTGCATGAGTGGTTTCACCTGTCAATATTTCTGTTTTTGAATGACTTTCTTTTGTCTTAATCTAAAAGATACTTTTATTTAGCAGTAAGAAAAGGCTAACCTCACTTATTTGGAAATAATGTCTGTTTACTGGCTAGAAAGGAAGAGAAAAGGATTCCTCGTATCGTAAAAGACATTTTGGGCTTAGTTCTAATCTTCAAGGAGTTTTCACTTTCTGGGAGTAGAGGGGAAATTATCTTCTATGATTATTTCTAAAATCTTCTCTTCATACTAAAAATGTGATGATAACAGGCTGACGCCTTCTGTTTCTTGGGGGACTACCCTCTGGCCATGGTGTGCTATCTATAGGAGATCTGTTTCTTTGAAGATATTTTTTTATACATCAAAATAGTGATGTGCCCAGTTTTCAAAAAAATATTTCAGCACCTAATGAATTGCATTAGGTACCTAAGTATACTATATTAAGTACCTAAATACCTAACTATTGTCTACTTACCAGAAATGCCTCCTGCTTTTTGTAAACCTGTTCTTTGGACAGAAACAGAAGCCACTAATGTGGACTTAAAAATAACACAGTAAAGCCATACAAGTGTCAAACATAGGATAGATGGCAGCATTTGAAAGGAAAATATATCTTTTGTGTGGGAGAATGGGAAGCACACTCAGAAAACTTGCCAAAGAAGAGAAGATCCATGCTTTGTTTTGCCTTCGTATCACTCTTAAAGGATTCTTATGCCAGATCTCTAAAACTGTGAGAAAATACATTTCTGTTGGTATAAGCCCTCAAGTTTGCGGTAATTTGTTATGATAGCCATATGAGCTAATATATTTCCCTTACTGTAATAAAACTCCTGGAGAGTAGACACTGTGTTTTGTTCATTGCTGCAGTTTTCAAAGTATAGAACAGTGCCTGGCATGAAGTAAGTGCTCAATAAATACTTGTTGAATGAATGAGTGAGAAGAAATAAGGAAATGTATCTCCCGCTTATTCAAAAGATGTAATTTCCCTTTAAAATAGATTTAATAGTCCTCTCTCCCTCTCTCTCTCAAAAATAAATAAACATTAAAAAAGGGGGGGGCGCCTGGGTGGCTCTGTTGGCTAGGCGTCCGACTTAGCTCAGGTCATGATCTCGCGGTCTGTGGGTTGAAGCCCCATGACGGACTCTGCTGACAGCTCAGAGCCTGGAGCCTGCTTCGGATTCTGTCTCCCTCCTCTCTGCCCCTCCCCCACTCGTACTCTGTCTCTCTCTCTCTCAAAAATAAACATTAAAATTTGTAAATAGATTTAATAGCCATTATGAAATTGTCTGCTCCAGAGAACCATTTTCTGGTTTGTTCTCGTTCTGAGACAGTAGTGTGTAGAGGTTAAGAGCTCTGAACTTGGACAGACTTGGATTTAAACTCTGACCATGGAATCACTGGCAAGCGTGAAATTGAACAAATTAATGAATATTCCCAAGCCATAATTTCTGCATAAGACTGTTGGGACTATTGTACTATTCCTAGCATAGTACTTGACCATGTAAGCATAGAGTAAATAGTGAATCACTATTATAATATTAATTATAATTAGTTGGAATTAATAGGGAATAAACTAAAATTTTATACACTCAAGTATCTTTTAATTTTCAGTTGCTTTAAAATGACATCCATCTACTATAACATTTCTTTACTAAGAATTTCAGTCAAGTAAACTCTTTCTAACCAGAAAATTGCCTACTATGGTATTTGCAGATCTATCTCTGTGTACCATGTGTAAACCATGATGATGTATTAAGTATGTGCAAATTGCTGGGAGTTCCAACTTGCACAATGAACTCGGCCCCTTCTGCCTGGCCTGCCTCACCCACTGTCTCAAGGTCACTGGACAAGCAACTGGCCTTTTGCTTCTCAGTCCTTCGGCTGACTGGGCACAACGTGATCTGTCAGTTTTACTACGTCACGGAAACAAATTATCTTTGTGCTATTTACGTTGTGATTTAGTGCCTAAATATCATATTCTGATATTGTGTGTCACTCAGGGACACAACATTTCAAAAGCATAAGTATTAATTTGCATAAATTAGCATAACATTGAAACACAGATGAAAATTCTTGAGCTACTCCATCACCACTGCAAATAAAATAAAATAAAATAAAATAAAATAAAATAAAATAAAATAAAAATGAAGGAAGATCTTTAAGAATATGAGGAAGTGTTTAGATAATGAAGTTGAGGAGTAGTGCTAAAGAAGGAGGCAAGGCATGTATGTTTTTAGAAGGCAAGACAAGTGTTCTTAATCCAGTTTTATTATTTTTTTCATTGAACATAGAAATATTTATTGGACTTCAATAAATTCATTCTCAACCTCAATCCCTTTAATTTTCTGCTAGGGTATTATATTTCTCAACTGTGAGGTAAAATACTTTTGGGGTTTGGAGACAGAATATGTACTATTTATTGTATAAAAATCTCAACTCCTCACACTGCTGGAGATCTTGCAAACTGTACCTTCCTACTCCAGGCGGTGCCACAACAGTTTCCTTTCTGTTCCTGGAAAACAAAGCTGAGGAGCATAGCTGTTTCTTTGGCCTAGGAATGAACTTTCCCTCATCTTTATATGGCTGGTTTCTTTCGAGAGGCTTCCTTACATCCCTGCTTGCACGTCGTCCTGGTTTTATTCTTTGCCCAGCATTGATATTTTTCTCGGTGTGTGTGTGTGTGTGTGTGTGTGTGTGTGTGTGTGCGTGGTTGGCCATTCATGGACGAACTGGTCATCTCCTATCCCATTAAAAAATAAACCCTGTGAAAACAAGATCTTGTTTATTTTGTTTGCTGCTGTATATCCAGTGCCTAGAACAGTTCTTAGTATAACCTATTCGATGCTAGTAAATACATATTAAACGTAATCAAGGCAATAGCTTCCTATTCATTAATTTTATTATTAGTTTCTCTTCTCAGTCCTGGATGTTTCAAGTTCTGATTTCCAAATTTTAAACTGAGGCTGAGATATTACAAATCCTGACTTCTGGAACTACGAAATGATGTTTACATTAGCATGGGATAGTAGGCACTGAATACTAATACATAGTGATGTTGGCTATTAAGGTCCATGAGGGGTGTGTCGGAAAGCACTGGGCTAGGGGATTCAGTAATGTGAATATTCTCTTATTACTAGAATTTCTTCTACCCTGGCATTCTTTGGGGAAAGAACCTGCGGAGAAACACAGACAGACAAAAGGCAAGGACAGCTTTATTATGAGTGGTTCTGGCACCTCAGATCGCAGTGCAGAGCTGTTGACAAAATGCACTAGAGCAGGAGGCTTAGGCCCACGGCCTGAGACGTGTGATGGGGAGGCAGCACCATTTGATAGTTTTCTCTCCCCAGGTGCAGATCAACATCTCAGAATCTTATCACTCTCTGGCCAACGAGACACAAATGATGGCAAAGGTCTGAAACATCAGAGATGGACATTGGTTCAGCTTCTTCTGTAAGAGAGAGGCCCTTTGCTCTTTTACTGGTCTAGACACATGGAGTTAGTAAAAAGAACAGCACGCAGTGGACATATCCCTATCTAAATTGTGGTGCAGAGTCTTAAAAAGTTAAACATACATTTACCAGATGACCTAGTGATCCCGCTCCTAGGAATTTGCCCCAGATAAATAAAACCACGTGTTCACACAAAGACTTGTATTTGAGTGTTCCTAGCAGATTTATTCATAATAGCTAAAAACTAAAATCAAGAAAATGTTTGGTGTTGGTAAATGGGTAAACAAATTGTAGTCTATCTATATAATAAACAACTAGCAATAAAAAACTCCACTGATATATAGAATATCATGAATGAATCTTAAAAACATTACATTGAATAAAAGAAGCCAAGCCAAAAAAAAAAAAAAATGACATGCTGTCTGATTTCATTTTATAATATTCTAAAAAAAAAACCTGTAGTGACAGAAAGTAGAGTATTTGTCATCAGGAGCTGAGGAGCTGAGAGAGGGTTGGGAGGAAGGGGAATGTTTGCACAAGGGCATGTGTGATTTTTGGAGTTACGAGAAATATTCACAATAGTGGTCATGTGCACACAACAGTATATGTTTGTCAAAGCTCATCAAAATGTGCACTTAAAACTGGTGAATTGGGGCGCCTGGGTGGCGCAGTCGGTTAAGCGTCCGACTTCAGCCAGGTCACGATCTCGCGGTCCGTGAGTTCGAGCCCCGCATCAGGCTCTGGGCTGATGGCTCAGAGCCTGGAGCCTGTTTCAGATTCTGTGTCTCCCTCTCTCTCTGCCCCTCCCCCGTTCATGCTCTGTCTCTCTCTGTCCCAAAAATAAATAAACGTTGAAAAAAAAAAACAAAAACAAAAACTGGTGAATTGTATTTTATATTAAGCATACTTCAAAAGGCTGGTTAAGTATACATCTATACATAAATTAAAAAATATATATGTAATATAAATATATAACCCTATAATACTCTGGAATCTGATACAAAGACATTAGTATTTTTTCCTTTTGAAGAGATGGGGAGAAGGAGGAAGAAGGTACATTTTTGGTTCCCATTTAAAAGAACAGCCTCTGGGGCATGTTCTAGCAAGATTACAATGGGTGACATATTTTCTGTTTCACTCGACATGGTTCTGAATGGTTCTTCTCATTTCACATTTTGGAATCACAGATTCTTCTTTGTGTTCTTCAGTGACATGGTTTATGACTGGCATTTTTTTTTTTTTTCAGTAGGACTGGGGGATGGGCAGGGGGCATTGAGAGAAGGAGTGAATTGCTACAGAGTTATGTAGTTTCTATGAAACAGGAAATGGATAGTTAAGAATCTTCATGTTTGTTCATGTGTGGATAAGGTGTGATTTGAACTTGCTATGCTTTGGCCTGATGTATCTCTTATACATTTAGAGTGACCCCATCATGAACCCTTCATTTTCACAGAAGTCCAGATATATGGTGATCTGAGTAGAGCCTGTGTTTTATCCCAAGGATTGTAGGAGTGTCCCTTTGACTTACACCTCTAAGTTGGGCACTTCCATTATTGAATTTCATTAGGGTCATGCTTTTAAAAGATATTATTTTAGGTCTTTGAGCAAAGTTTGCTTGAGTTTTGACTTCAACCTGACTAAAGAACTTAATAATAGATAACAAAGGACAAAATCAGGTTCTGCCTCTTAAATTTATTGTTTGTACTATGTTTCTCTTTAATTCTCCCTGTTAAATATTTGTACCTAACTGAAATTAAATAGTTGAAAATCTGACAGGGTGAAAGAACAAGTAAAAGTCAATCCACAGTAGATACGTGGTACTTAGGTCAGACCTTCTCCGGGGCATTAAGTACCCCTCTCAGGTCCTGGTGAGTATTCATTCTCCAAAACAAGGTTTGTCACCCTAGATTTACTGTAGCAGACAAAGGTATGGCCATTTGAAACCGGAGATATCTTCAACTAAATAAGTCAGGCTTACAGTATCCACCTCCTCAGTAAAGGAAGAAATGAGAAGACTCATAGCCTCTTCAGTTTTCTTTCGTAGGTTACAAAATTCCAAATATGTGGGAAATTATTTTCGTGTTTGTGATTCTTGATTTTGAAAAATGAAAATTTTTCCTTTTAAGGCTTAACTTCGTATGGAAGAATATTATTCCTAGTCCCAATTTGCTTAATTTAAAGGGAAAACAGCTATTTCTAACCACTGCTAAATCCCAGAAGGCTTCCAGGATTCGACCGCACCCAGTCCAAACTCTATCCAAGCCAGGCCGCTTCTGCCATCTAGTGACCATCTTCCTGAACTACATGGGCAGGGCATTACCTAGTCTGGTCTGTTCAAAGGCAAGATTTTTAATTTAATGAGTCATGTGATTTGTTTTGGCCTTCACGACCTTTCATTCCTATCTATTATCTGTGTGACCGCGAGAAAATTATTCGTTATTTCTGTGACTCAGTTTATTCATCTGTAGAGTGGGAATAAAGACCCACCTCTTAGAGTTTTCATGAGGCTCATATGATATGGAAAATGCCTAGCAGAGTGCTTAGCACAAGCAAATCCTGGATAAAGATTTGATGTCATTGTACTTATAACTATGCAAGTCCAGATCTAAAAAATAGGCCAATGCATGGAAAATCAGTTATGATATATGAAATATTTCAGAATAAATTAAGTATATAATATCTAAAGCTTGGAAGAAGATCAAGTTTATTGAGGCTTTTCGCATGCACTGCCAACAAATGCATTATTGCACTTGCCTCATTCCAAATTTCCCCACTTCGTATTGAATGTTCCCATCACAGCAGACAACTCATTACTCTGCATACATTTTAAAGCCTTTCTTCCTTTTCCTGAAATATTCTCCATCACATTTTTACATTTCACAGCCCTGAACTCCCAACTCAAATGTCAGCTTCCCATACACCCTCCTCCAGAGCTGTCAGGTGGAGTTAAACGCCATGTAGCCTTTAATCTCGTTATTAGAGCATCTGACGCAGACAAGGCTGCACTGGAGATAAGTGGGAATCAGGTGTGTGTAGCCACATAACTGGAGTGTGAAGTACCTGCTGTGGGATATCGTATATTGTCCTTGTATCTTCTCTCCTCCGACCCAATGCCTAACACAAAGACTTCACACAATAGGACTCCACAGAAGCCCGCTCAATTGAGATAAAAGCTTAGCAAATATCTTAGAACAACTTTTGAAGAAGAACTGAATGACTCATAGAGGTTTCTAATGTACATTGTACTAAATTGGCCCAATGGTTTGCGTTGGCAGAATTAGTCTCATCAAAATATGGTTTTGGATTAAAAAATATGTAATAACTTAATAATAATAGTAACAATGGATTTAATTAAAGAACATTTGGAAATTACTAACAATCCAAAAGATAATCATGGCCCTGCTACCCAAATAATAATATTCGATCTTTTTTCAGTATTTTGTCTATATGTTCTTTTTATTACATGGCTATGATGCTTGTCTATTTGCAGTTATATACCCTGATTATTAAACCTAACTTATTGTAAATATTTTCCCATTATACTACATACACATTAAAAGCAATTTGAAAAACCAGAAGTCCACTAAATAAATGTGCCATAGTGTCCTTAACATCACTATAGTTTGGGCATTCAGCTTGTTGTATATTTTTGCTATTATATGTAATAACACAAAGTAAATCTTTGGACATAAAGGTTTTCCTTTACTCAGGGTTATTTGCTTTTATGAGTCCCAGAAGTATAATCCCTATTGACTGTCTTATTATAGTAAGTCCTGATGGACCAAAAATTGGTTTTAACCAATGAGTTTTGACTTATGATGGCTCCAGGTCACTATTATGAACTTCAACTGCCAAGAACTTATTGAAGATGTGAAGAAAGGCTTTAGGAGATTAGACTGAACAAGTACAGAGGCATACTATTTTCTAAAACCATTCCCTGATATTAAATTGTTTGCTTTATTTTTATGGTTTATTTTTTGTGGGCATTTGTGTGTCTGTGTGTGTATTTTATCATGCTATTTTATAAGAGAAATACTCAGGCCTGATTTTACATCTTTCTTCTGCAAAGAATGATTCCTTTGGTGTCTGGATTTATTCACTTAAACATTTATTAATGCATTTTACAAATATTTATGGAAGTTGACTCCATGCCAGGCACTTCTGCTAGGTTTACAGAGCAAGATATTAACAAGACACGCTCTTTTTCTAAAATATCTTTTTAATTGTTTATTTATTTTTGAGAGAGAGAGATGGGAGAGAGAGTAAGCACGAGTTGGGGTGGGGCAGAGAGGGGGGGGGCAGGGGATCCGAGGTAGACTCTGTACTGACAGCAGAGAACCCAATGCAGGGCTCAAACTCATGAACTGTGAGATGAGGACCTGAGCTAAAGTCGGACACTTAACTGACTGAGCCACCCAGGCATCCCTAATAAGACACATTCTTAAAAGCAGTTTATAGCTCACTGAGACAAAGACAACGACAATGTCATATGAAACTTACTTTAATAGAAGTAAGAATAGTATGGCTTTAGGGGCAAAATGCAGGAATTATTCTGTCTGGGGTAACTGGGAGACTTGACAAAGGAGCTTATACCTGAGTCTTGAATGACGTAGGAGTTTAACTGTTGGGTTTCAGGTGGATTCCAGTCAGAAAGACCAACATATTCATGGGTGTGAAAGGGAATGACATGGAAAAATTGAAAAATTCTTTGTGGCTGAAAGGGGGATTACATGGAGGGAAAGAGCAGGAAATTGTGCTGTAGAGATAGAATGAAGCTACATAATAAAAGCTTTTATATTTTTATAATGCAAGTCAACAAGTGTATATGTTTTATACTGTAACCCATTAGGAGGCATTTAAAGTTTTCTTCCTCTTGCTTTGCATCCTCTTCTTCTCCTTCTTCTTCTAAAATGAAAGAGTGACATTAAAATGATAGTATTCATGGGGCGCCTGGGTTGTTTGGATGGTTAAGCAACTGACTTTGGCTCAGGTCATGATCTCACGGCGTGTGGGTTCAAGCCTCACGTCTGTGCTGACAGCTCAGAGCCTACGGCCTGCTTTTTCTCTCTCTCTATCTGCCCCTCCACTGCTCTCTCTCTCTTTCAAAAATAAAATTTAAAAAATAAATAAAAATAAAAGTAAAAATAAAATAATAGTATTCAGTAATTGGGACTTTACGCCAGGGATGTTACTTGAGCATTTTGCTTAAGAAGGTTTAGAACAATGCTATGAATTAGCATAGTTGCCATCCTGAATAATATGGAAGAGGAAAATAAGATTTAAAGAAGTTAAATAATTTGTCCAAAGTCACACAGCAAGTAAGTGGACAAACAGAGGTACAAACTTGAGTATTGCTGACTGTAGAGCCCAGCCTCTTAAAATTTGGTCTATTGCCTTTTCAGTGTAATATTTTAGAAAGACACCTTTGGAGCCTGTTGGGAGGGGATTTATAGTTGAGAGAGACAGAGACAGAGACAGACAGAAATCAGAAAGCCCATTTGTGAAGCTATTGCACAAATGCAGGACAGAGGTGATGAAGGCCAGAACTTGAAGGGAATAATGGAGGCTGAGAGATGGGAAAAACAACAGCTATAGGTGTAACACTTGGATAAACAGAAAATCATAGCAATTCTGGAAAAAATAACTAAATTTCACTAAAAAGACTGAAAATTCCCCCAATTGTGGCACCTGCCATTTGGGGACTATCTATCACAATGTTCTAGGAAAAAGTTGTCCATCTCTGACTGATCTTAGATAAATGACATTTCTCCTCAACATCCAGAAAAATTTAATTTTTCATCATAGGGTTGCCTTTAATACACAGAAGAATTGTGTTCAGGGAACATTCTTTCTTCAACCATCTATTCACTAAATTGCTAGATGCCGGGGTATGTAAAGATGAATAGACTCAACACACTCTCTTAAAAATCTCCCAGTCAAGAAGTGTTGGTAAGATCAGTACAAAATAATCACACTGCTGACAAAATGTACCTGATGTCCTGAAAAGTGTTGACAAGGCATCCTGAGAGCCCCCAGGGAAGGGGAGAACACTTCTGGTTGTGGTGTATAGGCGAAGTCTATCAACAGTTTGTGGAGAGAGTTTGCATTTAAGTGGGACAAGAAGGATTTCAGGGGAGTGAGAGGTAATGAAGCCCAGGCAGAAAAAAAAGAGAATCATCACAGAAGGAGAAGAAGGCAAGTGTTTGGTATTGTTGGGGAGAACAGAGTAAGGTTCAATATGGTGGTTGCAGAAGGGATGTGTTGGTGAAGAGAGGGAGGTAGGGACAGAGAGGTATGAGGGCAGCAGAATGCCAAAGCAAGAAGACACAAACAGTAGAGCAGGACAATATGACTGGTGCTGTAATTTTTATACTATTAACTTAGAAGGTGTGTGCAAGTGAATTCTCTAGATGGTAGAGAAATTTTTTATTGAGAATTCACCAGGTTATAAATCCGTTGGAGTCCTCACACCTCAAATATCCACACAGTCTTTTTAAAAAATGTTTAATGTTTATTTATTTATTTTCGACAGGGAGAGAGAGAGCGAGCAAGCAGGGAAAGGGCAGAGAGAGAGAGGGAGACAGAGAATCCTAAGCAGGCTCTGAGCTGTCAGCACAGAACCTGATGCAGGGCTTGAACCCATGAGCTGTGAGATCATGACCTGAGCCGAAGTTGCATGCTAAACCAACTGAGCCACCCAGGTGCCCCTCAAACATCCACACAGTCTTGATGGTGCCTGGCACATTGCAGATGTGCAATAAATTTTGTTGAGTAAATGGATGGCTTCCTTCCTTCTATACGTATGATAGGGAAGGAGATCTGTTTTTCAATAAGCATGCATCTTCTCAGGCCTTAAAGTGAACTCTGGAGTCAGGAATGGCTCTGTGACTCACTGAGGACAAGTGATCAAGCCTCTCTCTTCAAGTCCCATTTCTTCATTTTAAATTGGGAACAAAATTAGAACCTACCTCATAAGGTTGTGACATTTTAAAAGCCTGGCACCTGAAGCACTACTGTTAGCTATTATTTGGGAGCTGTTAGAGTTCTAATTTAGCAACCGGAGTTCTTTTCTTTAGGTTTCTGGCACCAGTAGACCTATCAAGAGATTATTCTACCTTATCCTCACATCTGTCCTCCTGCCATTTTATTTCACTCTTAAAAAGACCTAAGGCACAGGATCATAAACATAAAAATCATCACTTTTCCTTGCCCTGATTGAAACCCTTTTTGCATGACAGGCTTCCACGGGCACACTCACTAGCTGCCTGCTGGACCCTGTCAGCTCTTACGGCATGCTGCCCAGGCCATCTGTTACGCACCACAGCGAGCCATATGGAACCTGGCCCCCACTCCTTTGGAAATGCCTAGCTTTTTCCTTCTGTGGGTTCTTTGCTTAGCTGTACTTCCCTGGTCTATGGAGGGCAATGGTGGTGATAACTGTCCTCTTATATTCCATCCTTGCGAGGAGAGTCTGTGACTAAACTTTTATTAGGAGAGCCTTTAAGATCGTGCATCAACACTCATGTTACGTAATGACCAAATACTTCACTAAAAGCCCTGTGACACAGGAGAAATAATTCAGAAATCACTTTCTATAATTCTTTCCTACCACTGTCCCTGTTCCCCACAAAGGGAATATTCCATTTTCTTTCCTACTTTCCGCTGATACTTTAAGCTACAATTATCTTCTACCAAGCTTAGAACAGCAGGTACAGCCGTGCTGAGATGATTAGTTCTTAACTGTTGCGGGTTATTAGCTGTGCAGAAAATTATATGCAAACCAAGATATGGTTTGGCTCCTACTGTGATAATCTCAATGAGATTTACCAATATCAAGGAGATTTCTAAGCTCTCCTTAAAATTCATAGCAAAAAATGCTTGTCTCTTCAAAGTAGGAGCTTAAATTAAACCTTAATCAGTCTTCAAAAATAACTTTTGAGGATTTTGTCTCAATAAATAAAAGTGGAGGGTTGCTTATTTAAAGATACTTTTTAACGAAACAGGAAAAAAATGTTTTAATGGAACAGAGGTAAGAGGATGCAATTTTTGCTGATTTTCAGCAAAATCATGAAGTGAGACAAGCAAGTTTTCAGCTGCCATACATCGTTTCCACGCTTCTTGGTTTTGGTTTCCACTATGGCCCTAAGCCACTTACGAATCATATTTTTTTCTATCATAAGAAAAAATATATTAAAGCACTAGGATGTTAGTATGAATTAATTAAAAAAAAATATCAGACCCCCGAAGAGAAAAGAAAGACATGCTTTACAAAATCATTTCAGAGGAGTTATAAGCAATTAACCTTCATTCTCAAGGAGGAATAATTTCCCTCCTCCATTCTTTTTCTCTTAGGCAGTGATTCCACCTCTATAAAAAACAAAAGCTCTTTCCCTTCGAGTCCTTTCCAGAACAGAGTCAACATACTCAAATTCCTGTTAGCCTTGTTTTTCCCAAAGCACTTACCATGTATTGCCTCATAATATAATTATTTGGGTCCTGCTTAATGAGCTCCGACAAAAAGCTCAATTAACTGCATCTTTTTTCTTTGCATGTCCTGTTGCAGACACAATGGCTGGACCTACTAGGTGTGTGATAAATGAATCTGTGTTGAATGATGTGTAAAGTCCATCATTTACTACAGAACAGAGAACCTGGCATGGACTGAAGGCATCTCTGGAGTTAACTGTTTCAATTACATTTGAACCCAAAAGGGTTTCCTTATAGTTTTGTGGTTCTCAACCTTTTATGTTTATATGCACTTAAAAGTTTCTAAGTTTTTTTGGTGGCCCATTTTAAAGAATTAACAAAACAAATCGAGCTAAATAATTTAGCCACAAATACAACCTTGGCTAATATTTTGCCGCAAGGCGTCAAGGGCTCGGGGCAAACTCCCTGGGAAGGCATGGCCAAGGAGCTGCTTTTGCCCACCCCTTTCCCCATACAATCTTCATCAGCGCCCCCCCCCCACCCCCGCTGCAAGTCAACACACAGTTTAAATAAAAGTTTAAATAAATAACACACACCAAACAACACATAGTTTAAATAAAAGACGGATCTAGCTATGCAAACTCAGTTTACATGTCCACTGTCCTTTCCTTCCAGGCAGACAACCAGTCTACACAGCAAGCTCAGTAGTCACCATTGGTTAATTTTTAGATCCACTGCCATCTATTTGATAATGCCTTATCTGCCCTGCCCAAGCTCTTTCATACATTAAGGAGGCAGTATACTCTTGAATCCCACTAAACATTTTTTCTTTGGCACTGATCATTATGCAGGCAACTGTTCCTATTCTACACGTATTACAAGCTCAATTCAGTGTTCTGGCAGACAGCCATGCTGTAACAGCATTAATAATGGTAGCAAATATGGAAGAAAAGTGGGGAATCTCTGAAAGGTCCACAGTACTCCACGGACCAAACAGGCCACAGAAGCGGGGCCAGCAACTGTGAAGAGGGGTCAGCTGGCCTCTGAGACTCCCCTGAGAATTGAATCCCTTTGATTTCCTTGTCTTGATTCTTTATAGCTCCCCTACCCAGGGGCAGATCCAGATTGTGTGGGCTTGAAGCATACAATTTGGGAGTTCTTCTTTATGAAAAATAATACAAATTACAAGTACAGAATTAGCTACAAAAATAAATATGTATTTCAACTGAAAAAAAAAACCCACAACAAATGACACATCCTAAAAATCTAACATACCCCAAACATCACAAAACCTACAAAAATAATATAAGTTTTCAAACTAATAAAGGCTTGATAGAATTTTGCACTAATATTTTCCTACTTTTTTTGGCTGCCTACTCTTTGGTTACTTCTCAATATGACAAATGGCAAGACTTCTGGGCATTTCCATTTCACTCAAGCACTGTGGTAAGTCAAATCATCTTGCATTGACAATACTCATTACTCATTCAGCTATTATTAACGGCTTTGTAGTAGCAATGTTATGAATCTTATGCTATCTTTTTTTCTAATGTTTTTATTTATTTTTGAGAGAGAGAGACAGAGTGTGAGTGGGTGAGGGGCAGAGACAGAGGGAGATACAGAATCCAAAGCAGGCTCCAGGCTCTGAGCTGTCAGTACAGAACCAAATGCAGGGCTCGAACCCACGAACTTTGAGACCATTACCTGAGCCGAAGTGGGACGCTTAACCAACAGAGCCACCCAGGTGCCCTGCGAATCTTATGTTATCTTAATCAATGGTGGTTATTTCCTGTCAAATCAACAAAAAATTTATCTTTTCTCAGTGTGCTGGTATAATTTACTACGTTACTAATTTGCCTATCAAATAATCCAAAAACTTACTCATTATTTCTTTTCAAAGTTTATCTTTTTATTTTAGTTAATTGTGGCTTTTGGTATGATCTGAAATTTTATCAACTTTTTAATAAACTTATTGTACTGAACTTGTTTTCTAAGTCTTCAAAAACATACTTTAGATTCTTAAAGTATTATTGCTCCCATGCCCTAAGTCTTGAATAGCTTTATAATAAGTATTTTATCCCGCGTCCAGGGTTGTTAAAGAAAGTCACATGCTGTTAAAGAAAAATCCAACTCACCTGCGTTTTTAAAATGCCTCATGTACAAAACAAAAATGTCTTGGGGCGCCTGGGTGGCGCAGTCGGTTAAGCGTCCGACTTCAGCCAGGTCACGATCTCGCGGTCCGTGAGTTCGAGCCCCGCGTCAGGCTCTGGGCTGGTGGCTCAGAGCCTGGAGCCTGTTTCCAATTCTCTGTCTCCCTCTCTCTCTGCCCCTCCCCCATTCATGCTCTGTCTCTCTCTGTCCCAAAAATAAATTAAAAAAAAAAGTTGAAGAAGAAGAAAAAAAAAAAATTAAAAAAAAAAAAATGTCTTGCAAAATTTGAAGTAGTCAACAACTCCAGGTAGAGCAGAGTTTTTCCCCTCTAACAATGAGATTACGTGAATGAGCTGCATACTGCTCACATTCCGCAGCTAATTAATATTTCAAAGAGTGCTTGCGGCCATTTGTCTTCACCAATGTCATACGCTAATGTCTATGTTAAGTATTTTACACGCATTACTTCTTCTTATTTTCACCACTATCCTATTCATTGTGAATATAATAACTATTAATATATCCATTTTACAGGTGAAACCATGAGGCTTGAAAGTGTATGTAGATGGCGAATGATTGAGCCAGACGTCAGGCTCAGAAACTCTGAATCTAGGGCTCAGGTTCTTACCTACTAGCAGATATTGCTTTCTTCAATTGCTGTATTGATATAAGTGAAAAGATTTGGAAGGAAGAAGTGTTTGCCCTGAAATACCTGAAATATTTGTACTGCCTTAGCTTAAGGCTATGTATGGCAAGAAAGACACAAATTTAGCAAAACTTGAAGGGTCCGTATTGTTTCCCACTACTGTTCTAATGATTGATTGGATTGTGGTGGCCGTTTCTAGCCTCTGAGACCTGCAGAGGGAGAATGTAGGCTTTAAGCTCTAATGCTATTTTGCTAGCTATACAAGACTAGCCAATTGGAAGGACTGTGACATCTTGGGTCCTGTCCCTGACTGACTGTGACCTCTGTTACACTATATTACCAGACTGAGCTACAGGTTCCTCCTCTATAAAATTGTAGAGAACTATGCTAAATGGTCTCTGAGTCTTTTCCGGCTTTAAAATTCTGTAAAGTTGACTGCAGTGTCAGTTTAAGGAGGGACATGGGGTGTATATAGAACCAAAGACGTTTACGTTTTCATGTTTAGTTGCTGAAGTCATATTGTTTAGATATGGAATCATAGTTCCAGGCAGAATATACAGTAAAAGACAAACCAAAGGTTCTCTCTTCTCAAATATTCTGATTTATTAATTGTCCACAAAATTAAAATGAAGGTGCTTTGACATTAATAAGATTTGTTAAGTAAGGATATTATAGGAGATAATCCACTGATAAAAGAATAATAATATAATAATATATTAATACATATGATTGTAACATAATCATATATAATAATAATAAAGTTCTCACTAGTATTCATATTGGTTTCTGGCAATTTGTAAATCCAATTTGGAAAATCAGTCATATTGAGGCATGTTTACAAATAAATGTTCCTGACTAAAAATTATAAATGATCAATAAGCTCATGAAAAAGTATCAGTATCGTTGAGAATCAAAGAAGTGAAAATTAAAGGAAAGAAATACAATTTTCTATACTCTAAACTGATAAAGATTAACGGAAGCGTAATGTGGCAAACCTTCCTAAGGGAAAATTTGGTGCTATATTGAGATTTCTTTTTAATAAAAAAAAAAAACAAAACAAAACAAAGAACTTTATGAAAGCAGCTAAACTTAGCACTAATAGCACTTTTTTTTTCAAAAGTACCCCTGAAGCAAGAGTTCAGTATAAGCATAGTCTAATTTCATGCATTTCTGATTAATTATGACAATTCTACATTGCTCACTTCCTCCCCATTCATGATTCAAGGAGAAAAGTCCTTGTCACACTTCGTTCACCTCCTTAACCTGGCATCAAGCTGACCCTGCCTCGGGCACCAGTTGGAGGACCCAGTTGAAGGTGCCATTGGCTAAAGGTCCACAGGCCATCCTACTTAACCAGGGGTCTGATTGCAGTCCCAGCCCCTCTCGTGCAGGTTGCATCTGGCTGCCAGCATCAACCACCCTTCCAGGTCTTCTCCCCACATGGGACAGGATGGGAAACCAGCGTGGGTCTGAACAGATTTAAGGAGGTTTTATCATGAGGACCTGAAAACTGCCAGAGCCTCTCCTTGTCCTGCGTGGCCCTGTTAGTTGAGCACCATGGTCACAGGGAAAAGGGCAGAGGCTGCCTTAGTCCTTCTTGCCTCTTGGAGCAAGGAGCATCCCTGAGCTGAAGCGGGTCAGAGTGGGCACCGTGGGGGGTTCCAGCTTCACTCAGTCCAGGGGCCATAGGGTGGAGGTGGGATGGAGTGTTTTGGAACTAGATAGAGGTGGTGGTTGTACAACATTGTGAATATACTAAATGCCACTGAATTGGTCACTTTAAAATGGTTAATTTTATGTTACATAAATTTCATAACAAAAAAAAAATATATATATATATATATTTTAAATTAGAGGGACGGACGCCTGGGTGGCTCAGTTGGTTAAGTATCTGACTCTTGATTCTGGCTCAGGTCATGAGCTCGCAAGTTCGTGGGATCGAGCCCCACATCCGGCTCCACCCAGGGTGTGGAGACTGCTTGGGATTCTCTCTCTCCCTCTCTCTCTGGCCCTCCTCTGCTCACTCTCTTTTTTTCTCAGAATAAATAAATAAACTTTATTAAAAAAAATAAAAACAGACGTTAGTAGAGACTTTCTTTGAGTAGTGGTGTTAAGCATGATTTCTTTTAAATGCATTCTTTTAAATGCATTTGCCTGCATTTAAAAATTGTTAATAATGAACCATATTGTTTTAATGATTAGGAAAGAATTGTAAAAAAAAAAAAATTAACTCCCAGGAAACGTACAATTTAAACTACACTTTAAGGCAGCTGGAAAAAAGGCTAAGGAAAATCTAGACATCTTTTCACATACTTTGAGAAAAATATATCTTTGAAAAAATATATTAAAAACATAACATTTATAATTTTCATCCCATTTATTAACAATTTTCTTTCCATTTATTGCTTCACAGAATTTAAAAAAAAATTGTTAATGTTTATTTATTTTTGAGAGAGAGAGAGAGACAGAGTGCAAACGGGGGAGGGGTAGAGAGAGAGGGAGACACAGAATCAGAAGCAGGCTCCAGGCTCTGAGCTGTCCACATAGAGCCCGATGGTGGGGCTTGAACTCACAAACCGCAAGATCATGACCTGAACCGAAGTCAGACTCTTAACCAACTGATCCACCCAGGCGCCCCCAGCAGAACTCTTTTAAGCCAAGATGAATGGCAGGAGAAAATTTCATAGACTTATTTGACAGCTAGTGCCTTTTGGGGAAAGGAGAGGTGGTGAGAAGGGACAGGATTCTTGGGATAAAAAGGTTAATTCACATCTACTTTCATGAAAGAAACCACTAGCCATTTGGAGAATGAGCACAAAGTTCACTTCACAGCTGTCTTTGTTTTCCTCTCTGCTAGATACAGGATTGAGAGAAAGTAAATGCACAAATACCTTTTTTTGTTTGTTTGCTTGCTTTAATCATAAAGCCATTCCCTGAAGAGTTTAGCTAGAGCAGTTGAGTTTTGGTTTGAAAAAATTAGAGAAGCGATAAAGGAGAAGGAATTGCACTTCTCACTGCCTCCAATTTTCTTCTGTAATGAGTTTCCTGCTTAAATGTGCGTGCGGCTCGCTCTCTTTTTTTTATGGGAAAACATGTGCAGAGAGGCTCTTTCAGGAGCCGAGTGTCCTTACAGTGATCAGTTTGCTCTGTTGGGGGAAAATACATACAATTAGTGCCGGCCCAGCCCTAGTGTGGGAAACATTTGAAAGAATATAGAGGGTGTTGTTGAAAAGAATAATAGATTAAGGATTTTTATTTTTCTACAGGATTTTTAAAAGAAAAACATAAATATCTAATAAAATAATCAGATATTGCAAAAGAAAAATGATGGCTGAAAGTGTTTCTCAAAGTGCGGTTTGCGGACCATCTGAATCAAAACCTAATAAATAGTAGGTTTAATCGTGGAACTGCTGAAACAGAAACTGTGGGAGATGAAACTACATTAAAAAAAATACGTGTGAACACATTCTAAGTCAGAGGTCAATGAACCATGAGCAGTGGATCATATCTGACCCACTGCCTGTTTTTATAAGTAAAGTTTTATTGGCACAAAGCCACACTCAGTCTATGGCTGCTTTTGTCCTAAGATGGCAGAGATAAGTGTAGTTGTGGCAAAGAACTCTATGGGCCTGTAAAACTTAACTGTTTACCATCCAGCCCTTTACCGAAAAAGTTTGCCATCCCTGCTCCAAGCCAATGCCTCTCAAAATTTAATGTGCCTAGGAATCACTTGAGAAAGATTTTGATTCACTAGATCTGTGCGGGCGGGGGCCGGGGAGGGGGGGGGCTGAGATTCTTTATTCTCTCAACTCTCTTATGTGACGGCAATGTTGCCGTTTTGTAGATCACATTTAGTAGCATGGTCTAGAGCAGTTAGAATATGATAAATGCAAATTCCCAGCTCCAACACAAGCCCACCAGAGCAGAAATGGTGTGGGTTGGACCCAGCAATGCATGTTTTATCAAGCCCTCTAGGGGATTTCTGATGTATTCCGAAGCATGAGAACCACGTGTCCAGATTATCCTCGTATAAACTAAAACTATCTTCAAAGAGCCTGAAATTATATGTTTATGTCAGATTCCATTATCATTGATTTTCCTAAGCACAGTATATATTTGTTGATCATCATAATCGGCAGGGAAGGAGACACCGTATGAAATTGCCACTTAATAGTGTCTCATTTATTTCTTCCTGTAGTATTCATTACGGCAGCCTCAAATAACTAAAATTTTAAATATGTCTTCTTTGGTTTATTCTAGTTTAATTAATATTTGCTTTTGGAGGGGGTCTTCTATTTTTGTGCTTGCTCAAAATAGTTTCAAATGCCATGTCATTTCTAAAATGAACAACAGAGGGAGCTGGTGTTATAATCCTAACCCTTGAGGATTAGGGGAATTTTTCCCCTTTATAGGTTGAATCAAAGAAAGAACAGCCTCTTGACTCATCCTTGAATGAAATGTTATTGTTTAGTCCCTGTTATATACAGCTTTCTAATGCCAAAACAGTTCGAAATGAGTTCGAAACCTTGTAAGCATTTCTATTCAATTACTTGCAACATTCACAGAACTTCTAATATGTGTGTGGATACTAAGATCAGAGATGAACCATGACCAACAGATAGATGCTTTGGTACATTTCCTAGAAGTGGTCTTTTGGGTACATGACATGAGTAGTCACAGGAGGGACTGAGCCACGTAGCACTGAGCTGGAGGATGTCTCTTAACAAAGCGCGAGAAGTACAGACTGTTAATTGCAACTGTCCAGTTTGTCGGGAGGAAAGACGATGTTTACAAAATTCAATGGAACATATTCCCGGGGTGGGGGGGGGGGGGAGGGACCGGCACACAGACGACAAACAGATGATATTATATCCTTGCTTTTAGCACCAGAAAGGTTTAAATGGGTTTTGACTGGCAAGGATTCATCAGGACTTGGCTTTGCTTATGGAGTCAAACAAACTAATGTTACTAATATAGTTGAAGGATGGAAACAAAAGATATTGTGTCAGTTTGTCCTACCAAGTGACTTTTTTCCTGATCAAGGAAACCATTTTATGGCACATTCTGTATACTACTTCGAAGTACTTAAAGAAATAGGAACTAAATAAATATTTGCTTCTATATGAAGAGGTAAATGGAGAACTGAATGGCTGATTGGATTGACAGAATAAAGAAATAGTCAAAGTCTGATGAGGGCATTATTAGTGAGAATGAAAGAGAAAGAAAAACTGGAGAAATATTGCCTAGGTGGACTCTCAGGGTTTGATGATTATTTGGAGACAGAGATATAGAAGTCAGTGGGTATGTAAATGACTGGTAAGAAGGGAAGATAAGGTCTTAAGCATTAATTAAAAAATTAGAGGGGTGCCTGGGTGGCTCAGTCAGTTAAGCGTCCGACTTCAGCCAGGTCACGATCTCGCGGTCCGTGAGTTCGAGCCCCGCGTCGGGCTCTGGGCTGATGGCTCAGAGCCTGGAGCCTGTTTCCGATTCTGTGTCTCCCTCTCTCTCTGCCCCTCCCCCGTTCATGCTCTGTCTCTCTCTGTCCCAAAAATAAATAAAAACGTTGAAAAAAAAATTAAAAAAATAAAAATAAAAATAATAAATAAACATCAAAAAAAAAAAGTAAAATGTATACTGTTAGACAATGATGTGGAGAAAAGGAAGGCCTGAAAGCAAGATAGAGAAGGTTAGAGTTAGGGGCTTTTACTTTTAAATAGGGTGACCAGGGATGGCCTTGCTGAGAAAACCACGTTTGCACAAAGACTAAGTGTGGGTAAAGGAGCATGGGTGTACGAGAAGCAAATGTTCCAGGCAGAACATGAGTAGCAGCAAGAATAATGAGCACAGAGTCCCTGGGGTAGGAACATTCCTGGAACACTGGAAGAATGGCATAAAGGCCAGTGTTTCCACAGTGAAGTAGAGCAAAAGATAAAATCACGGGGTGACAGGGAACAGCTCATGTAGGAAGGACTTGTGGGCTGCTGACTTGACTTTGCTTTCCACTACCAGAGGGAGCCCAGCGGAGGAGTGACAGGATCTGACTCATACTCTGTAGTATCACTCAGGCTCCCATTGGGAAAAATTACTACCGAGGCAAGAACAGAGGTAGTTAGAAGACGAGTTGGGGAAGGAAATGATGTGAATTAGAGCAGGTTAAGAGCAGCAGAGGTGGAGAATGGTTGCATTCTGGATGCATTTTGAAAATAGAACCAGTGGGACTTGATAGATTGATCATGGGGTGTGAGAGGAAAGGGGGAATAAAAGATCACTCCAACATTTTTTTGCCCTGAGCAGTTGGAAGCATGGCTTATCATTGGCGAGGATGAAGAACGCGTAGATGAAGTCTGTGGGAGGAAGGAAAGAGCAGGAAATTTGTCTGAGCGTGTTAACTGTGAGATACCCATTAGACGACCAGGTGAAGTCATGCAAGAGGCTGTTTTATATATGAGTCTGGAGTTCAGGACAGAATTGTAAGCAGAAGATATAAATGTGGCAGCTGTCCTGTACAGATGGTGTTTGCAGCCTGAAGCAGATGAAATCACCAAGAGAATGAGTAAGATAGAGAGAAAAAGAGCTCAAGGCTTCAATCTTGGAACATTCAGCATTTAGAGTAAGAGAAAACTACAGGAACTAGTAAAAGAGAGGTTGTCAAGGAGTTTATACTAAAAAGAGACACATACACAAATAAACGTAAATATCTTTGTACTTATTGCAGAGGGGTTTAAAGGAGGAGGGAAGTCGAGTCTATCAAAATAGTGAAGGATCAAGAAAGATTTGATAGGGAAGGACGCTGGGAGTGGGTGAGGATGTTCCAGATACAGAGATGACATTAGCAAATCCAGCTCATTGGGGTGGGGGTGGGGGTGGGGGTGGGGTACAAAAATGACTCTGAAGCCAGACTGCCTGGATTTGAATCCTGGCACCGCACTTACCAGCTGTGTGACATTGGCCAAATCACTTCAACCTTGTGGGCCTCAATTTCTTCATCTGCAAAGTGAGGGTAATAATAGTACATACATCACAGGGTTGTTATGAGGATTAAATAATTTAATATTTGTAAAGTTCTTAGATTATATACACAATATGTACTGTATAGAGGTGTTAGTTAAGGGGCGCCTGGATGGCTCAGTTGGTTGAGCATCCGACTCTTGTTTTCAGCTCCAGCTCAGATCATGATCCTAGGGTTGTGGGATCAAGTTCCACAACAGGCTCCATGCTGTGCGTGGGGCCTGCTTAAGATTCTGCCTCTCTCCCTCTGGCCCCCCTCCACTGCTCGCTCTCTCTCTCCCAAATTAAAAAGAAAAAAAAGGAAGTGTTAGTTAAATAAATAAGTACATGGAGATTTGGAATTCTATGGGACAATTTGGGAATTATAATGATTAGAGCGCGAGGTGGGTGGGGAGAAGAAATGGTGAGTCCTAAGGCTGGAGAGGCCAGCTAGGGCCAAGTCATGGAGGCTCTTCCAGGTATTTGGATTTTTTCTGTAAGCAACTGATCAGATTCATGTTTTTGGAACACCATTCTAGCAGCAGGGTGAAAGTTAGTGATGCGGAGAGGTCAGAGTCAAAACATGAGGAAAGGGAACTGAGAGGGCGTGAAAAGAAAGAGCAGAAGCAAGTGAACTGCAGAGCGTCAAGAAGGCGAAATTGACGGCGTTTGGTCACTAATTGGATGCGAAGAGTAAGGCCAAAGGGAAAGACTCTAACGACTCCCAGGTTTTCAGCTGTGTTATTGGTTAGCTGAGAAGGAACATAAGAGGAAGAACACGTGTCTTTCAGGAAAGATAATCCTGTTTTGTGAGTGCTGGGATTGAGTGCTTCTGATATTCAGACTAAGATGACCAGACTCTCCGGGAAGCAGGAGCACGGGATACGATCTGATGTATGACTGTGACCTCAGGAGAAGAGTCTAAGCTGGACATGCAGATTCAGAAGTCAATGTTGTGTAAGTGGTTGTGGGAGCCATAAAATGAGAAGGGATGTCTAAGGGATAGTACAATGAGAAATCCAAAGCAGAGCCCTATGATGCATCAATGCCTGGGGAAGAGACAGCTGAAAAGGAGGCAAAATTGGTATAGTGGTGGAAGAAACAAAGAGAGTAACTTCTTAAATTTTTTAATTTATTTTTGAGAGAGAGAGCGCACGCACAAGCAGAGGAGGGGCAGAGAGGGGGGGTGGGGAGGCACAGAAGCAGAAGCAGGCTCCAGGCTGTCAGCACAGAGCCCCACGCGGGGCTCAAACTCACGGACCGTGAGATCATAACCCGAGCTGAAGTCTGCGCTTAACCCACTGAGCCACCCGGGTGCCTCCCAGAAAAGTGACTTCTTAAAAGCCAAGGAAAGGAAAATAGAGGCATAATGACTGAAGCCCAAATTGTTGCATACAGAAAGGTCAAGGAGGAGGACAAAAGAAATGTTATTAGGTTTGACAATTATGAGCTCATTGGCTCTGTATCATAAAATGAGGTAGTAAAAGCTGGAGGCTAATTACAGTGGACGTGGTAGACACATTTGGTGCTCCTCCCATATCCTTTGGCATTCGCCATTCCCATACCTGCTGATGGCTTCCTACTACAAACACTGCCACTTTCTTCTATCTTTATGGCCAGCAGGAGCCCAGCATTGTCTTGGAGCTGGCCAGAAGTGCTAGAGAGTTAATGTCACTGGGAGCAACCCTCGATGATCCGTGATGAGAGTTGATTGGTAACTCCCCCAGGATTCCCCCCCTTCAAAGAGGGAAAACTCTCAGACATGTCCTAATAGTTTCTCAAATGCCCTCAATGAGATTCAAATCTCAGTTTCTCCCCACAGTAGTACCCTAGGCACTGACACATCCTGTATTGGCTCTTTTCTTTCTCTAACTCACTTCCCCACCCCCCTAGCTGGGATTGCTCCTCACATAAGCCGCTCCCATCAAATTCTCATCAAAGCCAACTCTGGAAGTGCCCAACCAAAGACATTAGGTAATAAAAGTTACAAGAGACAAAGATTAAGACAAATTAGAGTATTTACGTTTGATTGTGAATGAAAAAAAAAAAAAGATATAGGGCAGTAGCTAACAGGTGGCATGAGGTAAGAGATTTTTTCTTTATATCATAGGAGAAAATCAAGCAAGTTTATATGCTGAGAAGAAAGAGCCCGTAGAAAGGGCTGGATGTTATAGGACAGGTGGTAAGCTAAGGGATCAATGTCCCCGACATAGTTGGAAGGCAGGTGATTGCACAAGCAGACAGTGGAGGAAAAAGGGCACATTTTTACCGAGTGGGAGGAGAGGAGACATGGTGGGTGTAGTGACAGATAGGAGTGCAGTGTGTATGTTCTGGTGGCCAAAAAGCAGAAAAAGAGCTCGGTTTCTCAGGGTGAAGAGGATTAGGGTCAAAGTATGAATCTGTTAAGCAAGGAAAGAGATAAATGTTGAGACTAATAGAATGCCTTCTTTTAGGTCATGAATGGAAAAGAGAAAAATTTAGGAAGGTAGGTCCAGAAACAAGTAATACAGTGACATGGACATGAAAGGAGAAATGCTTTTAAAGGAGAAAATGATCAAATTGTCAAGGCTGTAGAGAAGCTGAGATGATAGGAAAAGCTTTTTGGATCTTACAGTTTCCTGATTTTTCAGTGATTTTGGAGAGAGGAGTCACTATTGGGATGCTAGACTCGAAGCTCTCCGGTCAGATGATAAAGGAGTAAGTGGCTGGGAAAAAGACAAAGAAGAGGAAATAGAAGAGCCCTTGATCAGATAATAATTCAACAAAATAGATTCACATCAGTTTAATGGAGAAAGATGTTTCCAGGTATACCCAGTGCCCATATTCGAAACCCATTAGTTATTTGGTTGTGTTATATGAAATTGCCAGGATTTGACCATCTTTAACTACAAATACGGTAATTTCATATGAATCAACACAGTACTCAAAAAAAGCCATGGGTTAGGTTTCTTACTGACTAGAAGTCAGATTCTCAGGTCCTCCTTGTCAACTATTAAGTCCATAGGGAATACCTGAGGCATCAAGTTGCCAGGAATACTTTGTGGTTCATGAGACACATGGTTGGAGGATAATGAAGGACAAATTATTAGTTTCATTGTTACTGTTTGCTAATAATGCATACTCAAAGCAAAGAATAATAATTTTGGGGGCGCCTGGGTGGCTCAGTCTGTTGAGCGTCCGACTTCGGCTCAGGTCATGATCTCACAGTTGATGAGTTCGAGCCCTGCTTCGGGCTCTGTGCTGACAGCTCAGAGCCTGGAGCCTGCTTCGGATTCTGTGTCTCCCTCTCTCTCCGCCCTTCCCCCGCTCACGCTCCGCCTCTCTCTCTTTCAAAAATAAATAAACATTTAAAAAAGGAATAATAATTTCCATAACACAGTATTAGAAATAAGCAGCTTTCTCTGTGCTCGATTTTCACAAATATTGAGAAGATAAAAATCTTTCTCTAGATCCCTTAGCTTTTTAATCTAAGTATTTTTGAGAGTAAAATAGCTATAGTAGAATGAAACTATGAATGACCATTTATCTGCTGGAGACACTATTAAATGAAAGCAACTTTAGTGGACTTGATTATTTGGACCTTCCTCCTTGCTTCAATAATTTTTTCTCAAATGTAATTGCTTCAAGGCCAATGATGAAGGGCATGTAAAATGCAATTAACAGATGAAAAATATCTCTTGTGATTTGATATTAAACAGAAGTGATGGAGTGTGACATTTAAAAAATGGTATCAGAGGTACACACTCTGCATTCCACTTTAATTATATCAATTTCAGATTCTAGACCACTGCACTTTCACACATGCTTAATTAAATTATGTCAGCATCAATACTTTTAGATCAAAAAAATTGGCGGGGAGGAAGTTGCAGAGACAGGTAAGATTAGGACAGTAATTCCTTGCCTTTCTGGCTGCTGGACCAGAATAAACTCTTAAAGTCTTTCTTACCTGTAAAGGTATGTGGTTGTAATAAAAAGTGATTTGAATGGAATTCAAAGCCCCTAAGACAACTGACATTATTTTGAGCATACTTTTGGGCTCATAGAAGGGAGAGTGATCTGTATTAATTTCACAACGCTCCATAAGTAGTCTCAGACTGATGTACTTTCTTGAAGATGTAAAAAACACAACAGAGAGACAAATAAAATTTTTTAACAATTAAGAATTAAATTATTCATTTCTCTTCAAAGAAGACTTTAAAAGCTCTAATTTATATCCATTTTACATATCAGAAACTAAAACTTCAAGATCTTAATGTTTAGGTGGCATACAGCTGGTTGTCCAGTTGATATACAAGTTTCCCTATAACACAGCATGCACTAAATTCCCATTCTACATGTTTCTTTCAAGGGCTTCTGTGAATATGCAGGAATTATATATTATATATATATATATATATATATATATATATATATAATATATATATATAAATATATGTTTAAATATATATAAATGTTATATATTTCTTCCCTTGTCCCTATTTATGCGAATAGTGATGTTCTTTTTACCCTTTCCATTGCTCGTGTCCTTCCCTCTTCTCCACTTTACGCTTTTCCTAGAGACATTCCACTATGAGTTCAAGTGAAAGTCATTGAAGTAGGTCTCAAGTCCTCCTGTAGGGGGCACTAGTTATACTGTAGTACCAAGTAAGTCTTAGGGGCATATCGGTTAGCTTAGATTCTGAAGAAAGTATCTGGAGCCACAGAGAATACCAGCTCCAGACATTTTGAGATAGGCCAGTTATTTGCTGGGGCCAGGACTGTGCTTTTGGTTCATTTTAACACGTAATGAAAACCTTGAGATAACTGTGTGTTATTTTAAAATACATGCACATGTAGTACAGTTCCCATTTAAATGGATATTATGATTCTCCTTTAAAGATGAGGACACAGAGAAAGTAAGTGACTTCCTCAATATCATACAACTAGTATGCAACAGAGCTCAATTTCAAACTCTGTTCCATCTGGCTCCAAATTCCACACTTTTCCCACCCCATGTAGTCTCTAAAAGGAGCCTGCAAATATTTCTTAGTTACGTCTCACCTTTGTGGTTGTTACTGTGACCTTGTAACGTAGAAGATCAAAAGTTATTGTGTTCCTTAATTGCTGAACCCAACCACCTCTAGCTGTACTCAGCTGACAGGTGAAAATTGACAGAGTAAAAACTTCCAAGTTAAGTATCCCCTAACTAATTAAAATAACAAGGAACTCTTTTGTAAGCTAGGATTAATAATATATGTAAGTAAGAGTTTTATTGAACCATTTACTGTTTTTTCCCTGAGACAGTGAAGATATTTTCAAGTTCTTTCACTAACGCTTCCATTTTCCTTTTAAAATGAAACATTCCTAATTAAAGCCTAACACTAGATAGAGAAAAATGCACAAGTCCTATGTGTCCAGGTTGGTAAAATATCACAGCACAAACCCACCCGTGTAATCATCTTCTATGTAGATAACTTTGCCAGCGCTCTAAAGCCCCCTCATGCCTTTCCCAAGGGCTCTTCCTTCTCTGCTTCCCAAAAGAAACCATTGTCTTGGCTTTTATTTTTTTTTTAATTTTTTAACATTTATTCATTTTCTGATAGAGACAGAGTGTGAGTGGGGGAGGGGCAGATAGAGAGGAAGACAGAATCTGAAGCAGGCTCCAGGCTCTGAGCCTTCAGCACAGAGTCTGACACGGGGCTTGAACTCATGGACCATGAGATCATGACCTGAGCTGAAGTCAAACGCTTTACCGAGTGAGCCACCCAGGCAACCCCCCCTTTTTTTTTTTTAATTTTTTAATGATGGCTTTTAACACCATAGATTAGGGATGCCTATTTTTGAATGTTTTTTTTTAAGTACAATATTCAGGTTTTTAATCTGTATGGATTTTTTCACTCAACATTATGTTTATGAAATTTCATCCAAAGGGTTGCAAGTAGCTGTAATTTCATTTTCATTACTGAATGCTGTTCCATTGCATGAATACACCACAATGAAAACCCCAATCTATTGTTCATGAGCATCTGGGTTATTTCCATTTGTGGGTTGTTACAGATATCACTACCATTAACAGTTTCACACATGTCTCTTGGTATAAACGTTCACCTTCAGTAGATAATTCCAAACAGATTTCCAAAGTGGTTGCAGCAATTTACAATCTCACCGGCTCTTAATAGGGTTCCCACTTTACATTTTAGTCTCAATTTTTAATGTTTATTAGCAAGGTTGGGAGCTCAGAAGCATCACCTCTGTCCGAATGCAGCATAGGGATTTTATATATTCCACCCCAGGTAACTAAGCTGTCTTCGGGGTCTCTTGTCATTGTGACCTACTCCCTAAATGTAACTGTTCACACCCTGGCTGGAAGTGTATGCTATGAACATAGATAATTTAATAACATATGGCAGCATACCAGCGTGATGATTTCATGTATGAATAACCACTTAAAAATCATGTTAATAAATCATTGTTGATTCACTGGCCTGAAAAGAGCAATGTCAAAGTAAGCCATTGAAAGGATGAGACATTAAGCCTGGACACTGTGCTAAAATGAACACTGAGGTCTTCCTAATGTATCTAATGCTTATCATAGTGTTTGGATGAAAGATATCAGACCTTTTGCAATACATCACTCTAGAAGGTAGCATTAATTAAACAGACAACAGGTGCCTGAAACTTCTGACCCATTTTTTTTAAGTAGGTCAAAACCTTTTATTAAAGTTCCTTATAAATCCTAACACTCTTATTTCAGAAATTCTTATGAACTATTCCTACTTTTTACTCAGTTAAGAGAAAACCTGTGAGATATGATCATTTACCTTAAATAATCCTGGGTCCAGGAACAATTCCAGAAATAAATTTGCAAAATTAAATGTCTATTACTTTAACTTGTCTTTGAAAAATTCAGTGAGACTTTGGAGATGGTGTGGAGTAGAAAAGAGAATGGCTTTCTTAATTTATTTGTAAGTAATGTACATGTATCTATAATTTTTCGTCTTGCTGATGTTAAGGAGAAACTGAACAAGCAAGTTCAACCTGTAGCCTTCAAAGAGAACCTCCCCTCTTTGCCTCATACACCTTAAATGGTTGAAGAAGAAATGGAGATGTAATCTGTCAATAATGAATGGAAGATTAAGAGAGGCTTAATCTCTATCGTATTTCCAGTACCCAAAGTTCTTTTCTCCCCCACAATTTCTTTAACCACAAAGTCCATTATCAAGCTCTTGATTTTCTTTCTTTTTTTTCTCTTTTTTATTACATGAATGGTCACTAATTTCCAAAACGGCATCAATGTTCTTCATTACCTTTTCTTTGGCCCATGGAGTCCTGTGTAGAATGGTGCTGCTATCAAGTGTCTGGTGATAGTAAAAAAAAATAAACACACCCAGTAACCTAAAAGTGAGGTATTCACGTTCAAATCTACTCATGCTGTCTTCTTGCCATTTGCTCTCCACGGCATCCATTGACTTAGTTGATTTAGATAATACATTTGGCATAGACCCTGGCGATTTTTTCAAGAAACACTAGAAATCCTTGGTAGGCAGTGAAAAAGAAGGAAAGCAAGAGTGGGTTAAGGAAGGAAAAGGAAGTATGGGCAAATGAGAGTCCCTCTTGTCCATTTTCACAGGCCTAAGTCAGTACACATGTGACCGGTAGGTTTAAAGAGGGGTCTTTTTATGCAGGCAGAAAGCAGCTTCCTCCTGTCCCTCAGACTGAAAACCCTCTGTCAGGGAAGGGTGGAGACTTCTCAGCTATCTTCCAGTCTGCCCCCCCCCCCCACCCCCGCCCCAAGCTACTCTGGCTGCTCTAGAGTTGGGGAAGAGAGGAAAAAGAAAGGGTAGAAAAAGTCTTATTTGACTGAAATGGTTTGATCTGAACCTTATATACGTAAATAATAATAAAAGTAGATATATCTGAAATTTTGCACTTAGTGAATATTTAAAACTGACTTGTGTGTGTGTGAGCTGTTATTGTGGATCTCATGTGTGAATATCACCTCCCCCACCTTCCCATCACTGAAAATTGCTCACTTGCAGTTTCCTTAACTCCGGGAACCCTTCCATCTATTTACAAAACCCCCTTCGGCAAGATCTTGCTGGGCAGAAGGGGGGCTGGGCAGGAAGAATGAAGGTTATATTATAAAATTTGTTCAGGAGTCTGAGTCTGAAAACAATCACTGGCATGAATTTTAATTTTCAACCATTATATTTCATCCTTACATTAGATAACAAATGATTAAAAGGTACAGTTGGGGTTTGTTGTTGTTTTCGACTTCAGCTCAGGTCATGATCTTACAGTCTGTGAGTTCAAGCCCCTCATCAGGCTCTGTGCTGACAGCTCAGAGCCTGGAGCTTGCTTCAGATTCTGTGTCTCCCTCTCTCTCTCTGCCCCTCCCCTGCTCATGCTCTGTCTCTCTCTGTCTCAAAAATAAATAAAAACTTTAAAAAAATATTTTAAAAAGATGTGAAATTAATAATATACATCCTTGAAACTTGATTTACTCTCTTCTCTCTTCTTTTTACAGTAAGAAAACAAAAATCCAAGTTTATACAGTTATTTTGTAGCAGATTAAATTCTAGAAAGAGGGTCTCCTACATCCTAGGCCACTGTTCTTTCAACATTGTGCCTTTAGGGTGGATACTTAAAAAAATGATTGGTTTATGAGTGATGCTAGTGTTTCTTTGCCTGGCCTATCTTAAAGTCTTTTAAATACCTTCTAAAGTACTAAGTCCCTTAGTACTGTTCTAACTCGACTCTTAAACCATCTTTTAAAAAAAAAAAAAAATGCTTATTTTATTTATTTTGAGACAGGGGAGGGGCAAAGAGAGAGAGGAAGAGAGAGAATCCCTAGTAGGCTCCATGCTCAGTGTGGAGCCTGAGTCAGGGCTCAATTCCACAAACCGTGAGATCAAGACCTGAGCCAAAATCAAGAGTTGGACGCTTAAGCGACTGACACCCAGGTGTCCCTTAGCTAATCTTTTTAAGATTGTCTTTTCCAGCTTAAGTGAAGGCAGAGGACAACTGATGCCAGAGAAATTGAGACATTTTTTAAAAGAAGTTTAACTAAGGAATCTAAAGGTCCCTTACAGTTTAAATAGTGAGCAAATAGTGTGCGTGTATTTATGACACATATTGTTATGACGATTTCTGGTTTTCCTGAGGAACAAAGGTGGAGGCCAAACAATTGCATAATTAATGATAGTGCTAAATTCTCCATGCTACTTAAAATCCGTATACTAGCATTGCTATAATCATCAATTCGTAAACCAAATATGAATTGATAGAAAAATTTAAATTCTAGGCCATTCCTCTTGCCTTATTTTTCATTTTAGTATTTCTCCCTACAAAGTATTCTTTAAAATGCTTAAATAATTACTGAATACATTTGGCATTCTTGGTAAACATAGGATTTGTGGTTATGGTATTTCTTACTCTGGAAAGACTTTATTCAGGCACCAACTGCAGTTAGATTATGCAAGTATTCTAATTGCTTTGAGCGGAAATGATTCTTTTTCAGAACGTTTTGTAGTAGTCCTGCTAAACAACTTAAAGTCATTATTTGGTCCTTCCTAGCCTCTAAGCTTATTCAAAATTGAAAACGTAGCTTTGCACAGTGGCAGTTTCGTAGCCAATGAGGTTTATCCGAGGCGCGATTATTGCTAATCGAAATTGAAAATGTAATTGGAATTATTCTTCTTTTTCAATATTATTTTTGCTGTAACTCATATCTCTCTCTTCCTCTCTCTCTCTCTCTCTCTGTCTCTACACACACACACACACACACACACACGCACGCATATACACATGGATACACATAACATATTTTATAGAGTTTTATTTATAGTTCTATCTCCCAGGTATTTTATATATAATACATTTGTGTATCTAAGCAATTTTTTTATACTGATGAAATATCATCATCCAATACTTACAGGCTTATAGAGCCACCACGGAAGAATAAGTGAGCAAGCATTTTGTTATTTTAGAGGGTCAAACTAAGACCAATATCTAGAAATTACTGGAAGCAGATCTCAGCACAACAGAGATTATGGCTTTCTCCCAATCAGAACTATTAAAACATAGAAATGGCTTCTTGGTGAGGAAGTGAGGCCTCTATTAACAGAAGGATTTAAGCAGAGCCTGATTTTATTTGTATTGAGAGAATCCTAATGGGCTTTAATTGAAGTAGAAGACATCTATAATTCCTCCCGACTCTAGGATTTTAAGATTCTTCTTTAGTTTTGAACCCAAGTCACAAATCCATATTCAGAAATGCAACTATATAACTTTAAAGGACTTGCTAATAATGTGTCTGCTCCAACAAGGGCTAATTGGGTCCAGATCAGGTCTGACCAGGAATTACTGCCAAAATGTACAATTAAAAATTATACAATTTGGGTGCGGGCACCAGAGATCAAGTGTTACTTCTGAATCTGCGCTGGTGACTTGAACTAGCTAGTTTCCCTCGGAGCACCGAAGTCTTAAGGCTTTGGGTTGAGAAAGATTGGGGTGTGAATGCGCTAGAGTCTTGCCCTATGAAATGAAGGGCTGCAGCCACTAGCTCAGTAAAGCTTAAAGCAAAAGGAAACCTGTTACATTTCTCACAAGATTTAGTGTCACTATTCATATTTATTGGAAAGTGATAAATGAAAGGTTTACTGAATTCTGAAGTGATTTTTATTTTAATCATTTATATCCTCACCTGCTTTCAAGTGACATATTAGATTATATAGATATTAGATAATATGAGATATTATGATTTTCTGTTCCATAATGAAACCAAACTTTTGTTTCTGTAAATATACATTAAGAATGGTTATGTCAGCCAAAATGCAAATATGCAATGCAATGGAGTGACAGTCAATTAAAACAACATTATTTTCCATATAGTAAATGACATAACTAACTTCCATATAGTAAGTAACATTTAAAGGGACACTAGTAAGTGACATTCTTTCCTGTTTCTAGAATCTGGTACTATTCTAGAATAGAAGAAAAGAGTTTCAGGATATAGTTCAGTGTAAGGGGTTCTTTGCAAGACTGGTTTGGGTCCGCAGCTTCTAAGAGGATTTGTTATGATGCCTCTATTAGTTGTTTGTTTGTTTTAGACTGACTAGAGTTTTTACTACTTTGTATGATGTACTGATAACATAGCTTTAGAAGTGATAATATTTTATACCATGTAACAAATACAATAGAACTTATCATAACAGAACCATACTCTTCCCCTATGAACCAAGTATAGTTTCTACTGAAAGCCAAGGGCATCAGAGCAGGTGTAGTAAAATCATTACACTTTGTTGCTGAGTCTCTTCTCACAAAAGAGGATGTCAATGACATGAGCAAGGAGACACAGCAGGTTTTTCCGGTCCTTACCCATCTGGCTGGGGTGGTGCAGAATCCCTGTTTTGACTTGTACACTGGCAGATTTTATTATGCAAGCTGTGTATCTCAGCATTCGCCACAACCTTGGGGACAGCCAAGTGTCACTTTATTCCCGAGTTCATGGTGAAGAACTCACTTTAAAACACAGGGAGAGCTGGGTAGTGACGTAGGTTGCATCATGGTCTCTAACCCAATATTTCTTAGACAAGATCTTTCTAACCAGCTGATTAGATGGTGGCTTTGTGGCGTTTGGCGCATTCATTTTCAACAGGATGTATCTGTTTAGTACACCCACCTGGTTCCTGTCAAAGAGATGACCCGTTCAGAGAAACAAACAAAAATCTAGAGTTTCCGGGATACAATTGAAAGCAGTAGGACTATGTATCCCCTCACCCCCCAAAAGATTGTGTGGTATCTTCTCAGGAAATTCACTTAATATTATAAAGATAAAATGAATTCATCTGACATTTTCAAAGACATGTCATACTTGGGAATTTTCCGAATGTTCTGAACTAAAACAGAAGCTTTTTTAATAAATGTTGGTTAAATGAAAAAAAAGGGGGGGGGGAGTTCCTTAGCTGATGTAAGTTTAGGTTAACAAACTCCTTGAAGACAAGGACTAGAATCCAGTCCACATAATTATTAGGTGGTCTAAAATTGTAGGCTGACTTGAATCAAAGGAATCTGTCTTGTGTGGAAAGCTCTGCTGGCCCTTCGTTTGTGAGCGAGCAGAGTAGTCCACACATGACATATTATTTGCACAATGTCGTGTGAGGAGGGAAAGGCTGACTATGGTCCCATAGCACTTTTTCCCATTAGATGATACTAGAGTGCCACAATAATGCTGTACTTGAAACTTAGGCTTTGGAGTTGCCCCATAGGTGAGAATTAAATCTCACAAGTCTTCCTCCAACATTATTCAATCTGAGATACTTGGAGTGAAAGAGAGCACTGTTTGTAATTACACCAGGACAACACAACATCTTGACTATACAAAAAACAGTGTGCTCAATTCTGCTAACCCACCAATGCAGAGGGGCCATTAGGAACCCCGGCTTTACCCTGAGGGATTAACTATGTCTTTTGAGGCTGCAAAATAGGTGACAAGATTTGAGATTTGTAGCACAAATATTCTTTACCCACCTCCTAAATTAGACCCAAACCAAGATTATGGTTGCCCTCCATGGTAATACCTACTCGGCCTCCCTGTTCCTGTACGAAATCACAGCTTTTAGCCAACCCAGAAAACATAATGCGGTTCACTGGAAACTCAGATCGGTTTCTTATTCTTTGTTAATGTGTGAGTCACTTAATTGAGATGCTTGTGCTGTAAAAGGAGGAATGCGGGGATACGAGAGGCAGGACAGCACAGGGAAATGTGTGAGAGTAAAACCAACCTTTCATTACACGCTGTTGAATTTATACCTTTAAGTGTGGTCAACGCAATGTGAACAAAAAGTGTCCTATGGTGTTTACAAGTGGATGAACAAGAGGTATCCATCCTGTCGCTCGACTCCTTTAAAGCAGGGCACAGAATCAGCTTGGTGCTGTTTTGCGGGCACAGTGTATGTCTCCGAGGGGTTACAGAGTAGCTCTTCCTACCACTAAGTAAAGACGACCGGAGTTAGGATTGAGAAGGTGTCTTCAGTCAGATTTAGGTAGGCTATTAAATTCTGATGATTTTTCTTAAAAGCTAATTCAGACGAAAGGAAGCTATGGGCCTGACCCATCAGGATAAATGGCCCAGAAGCAAGCAACCCTGTGGTTTTGTAGATTTGACTTTAAAAATCGAGTCTTATGGGGATATCTGGGTGGCTCAGTCTGTTAAGCGTCTGACTCTTGATTTTGACTCAGGTCGTGATCTCATGGTTTGTGACACTGAGCCCCCAGTCGGACTCTGTGCTGTCAGTGTGGACCCTGTATGGGATTTTCTCTCTCTCTCTCTTTCTGCCCCTTCCCTGTGCACTCTGTTTCTCTCAAAATAAATAAACTTAAAAAAATAAAAATCCAGACTTAAGGATAAATATTAATAAAGAAAAATGATCAAACTGTGTTAGAATCTGGGGGAAAATACTTAAAGTATACTACATGGAAAGTGAGACTGAAAAAATGGGGAAGTATAATTTGCAAGGAGAGAATTTGGCCTCTTCCCATGGAAAAATCTGATTTGGAGGTTTTTTGTTTTTGCAATTTTCAAAGGGTAAAGCTACCCTTTATGAACTTGTCTGTGTGCCTGGGGCTGGACCAGCCCCAGACTTTGTATATAATTTAGTGCATATTGGGAGTGGCAGTTTGGCTGGAGCTGGGCTTGAGGAGATTGAGGTAGCTAAGGGGTTTGTTTTGAGGCTGTGCTGCCTGGTAGGCGCAGTGATTTTACTAAGATTTTGGGCTTGTTGGGGTGAGTTTACAAGCATCTTCCTGCTCTATTTCAAGATGCCCCCTTACATGTCGTGTTTTAGATCCAGAACACTTTGAATACCACCCACATGAGGCATGAAAGGGCTACGTATTTCTGCAATCCGTTGCCATGAGCTAATGGCAAATGTCGTATCCCAAACTATATGTCTGGACAGTAGAAAGATCTATGTTGGCAAGCAAAATGGATTGATCTTACACTGAGCTGAGCCACCATATCCCCTGCCTTATTTAAAACCAACAGCAGGGGCGCCTGGGTGGCGCAGTAGGTTAAGCGTCTGACTTCAGCCAGGTCACGATCTCGTGGTTCGTGAGTTCGAGCCCCGCGTCAGGCTGATGGCTCAGAGCCTGGAGCCTGTTTCCGATTCTGTGTTTCCCCCTCTCTCTGCCCATCCCCCGTTCATGCTCTGTCTCTCTCTGTCCCAAAAAAAAAAATAAATAAATAAACGTTGAAAAAAAAATTAAAAAAAAAAAAACCAATAACATTTTATTATAACTTTAAAAAATTTTTATAACTTCTCCTGTAACTTTTGCAATGTCTCATTTTCTCTCTATTCGCACATCCAGTTAATTTAGCAAGCACATACTTCTAATTATTTAAGCAACTAGAAAGTTTTCGTGGTTACCCATTTACAGGCATGTTGGGTAGGGATCAAACTACTTTAAGTAAAAAGACAAAATTCGTAAAGTAATTCCATTTTTATAAATGCTTTCATGAGAAATAATTTCATTACCAAACATAAAAGAAAACACCTTTCCACTGATGGGATGGTGGCTTGCCGTGGCTGGATAGAAGTTAATCTTTCGGGTGTTCCTTAAGCTGCACAGCTTGCTGACCTTATTCTCATCTGGGAAGTTTTGCTGCCACAGACAACTGACATGATGCCGATCCTTGCTCTATCCACTTACTAGGATTTTCTTTTGGAACTGATTCCAAATGGGCTTTTCTTAAGGAATATCTGGTTTTCGGCTGGGTATGCAAAGCATGGAAGGGCAGGACATGGAAGAATCAGGGTCAAACAACTGGTTATAAAATTTAAGAAAGAAATTAGATTGAAATAAACATGGTATCCATCCTCCCTACCCCATTCGAAGCCTTCTTTTCCAGTGAGCAGCCAGAAAAATAGCTACCTCAGGTTAATTAGAAAAAAGTCTCAATGTTGAGTACGATGAGTTTTGGGGTGAGTTTGTCCGATTTCCTGTCTTTTCTATATATTTTTATATTTTTATGGAGATATAACCAGAAATCCTCATGTAGGGAAGTGAAAGTCACTCTGATGTATCGAAACCATATGCAAGTTCTTGCATACGTTACAGCTTTGCTATTCAAAGCATGGTCCCCAAACCAGTAACAGCTTCACCTGGGAGTTTGTGAGAAATGCACGATCTTGTGTCCTGCTGTGGAAACTACTGAATCTGCATTTTAACAAGATCCCCGGGTAATTTGTTTGCACACTAAAATTTCAGAGGTATTGCTTTATAGTGTTCTCTTTGCCCATTCCCGGCCTCCTTTTTGCTTAATCTGCCCATGTACTTAGAAAAGAGTCAGTTGTTTGAACATGGATTGCTTTGCGTATTTGCTGCAATGACTGCTTTTGATGGGGTGCTTTTCTCTACCAGGTGCAAACTTTTAGGCCACCAGTGCTTGGGGTCCTTAGGAAATGATTATGTGCTATAATCAGCTTTGTGGGAGGCACATTTATCTACTCAAACTGTAATTAGGAAGTTGTGTTTAAAGAAAATTACACAATACACACCAAACTTTTGTGAGATTGTGGAATGTGAAGCTGACCAACTACTAACATTCATCAGAGAAAACCAAAGAGAAATATTCTGTTTCACCACTAGGTGGAAATAGAGTAATTGTGAGCATATTTTTCAGGGCCATGAACGACTACAGGAGGTAAGCTGAAAGGAACCTAAGAAATCATTTGGTGTAATTCTTACCTCCTTAATTTCAGAGCTGAGAAAACTGAGTTTTGAGAGATATTAAGTGAAACTGCATCTGTCTTAAAAATGGTAGGCCTCTACAGCTACAGATGGAAGAGTTGCTGGTAATTCTTGATCCTTCAACCATTTTCATCTACATGAATAATGTGTTATTAGTCCTTCAGCATGACCAGCACAGTCACTTACATTTGTCAGGATAGGTTTAAGATAAAACTATTTTTCTTTGTCCCTAGATTATATATTTAGTAATATTTATATATTTAGTAATATAATCGATCTCAAGCGGCAATGCTCCCTTTTTGCAATAAAGAGATATACTCAACTATCCCATAGAGTCATGCAAGATTTTAATCAGATTTGTTTTTACAACATTTTTGGTTTTTACATTGCATATTGGGTTCAAGTTAAGTAGCCTAGAACAGAACTTCAGTTAGCAGGTTAAGGAAGTAGTTAATGTTTTTCAGAACTTGAAATCCATTACCATTATTATTATTTTTTTTTTTTTATTAAATTTTTTTTTCAACGTTTATTTATTTTTGGGACAGAGAGAGACAGAGCATGAACGGGGGAGGGGCAGAGAGAGAGGGAGACACAGAATCAGAAACAGGCTCCAGGCTCTGAGCCATCAGCCCAGAGCCTGACGCGGGGCTCGAACTCACGGACCGCGAGATCGTGACCTGGCTGAAGTCGGACGCTTAACCGACTGCGCCACCCAGGCGCCCCCATTACCATTATTTTTAAGAAAGGAAGGGAATCTGAATTTAGGGCTTGAGGGACATTAGAAACAATCTACTCCAATCTCTTTCTGTATATACATTACAGGTGAGAAACATCAGAGAACAAGGGATTAACTGCGTCGCCCAGAGCCACAAAACAATGACCACGCCCTTCTTTGTTTCATGAGAGACTCGAGCAGGTATTTTGGCCTATATCTTTCTGTTGTTTGTTGGTGTGTGTTAACCACAAGAGGATTATTTCCACTCATTACCTCAAAGAGTGTGTTTAAAAGTTAAGTTTTATTTTATTTTTTTAATTTTTTTTTCAACGTTTATTTTTTTTGGGGACAGAGAGAGAGCATGAACGGGGGAGGGGCAGAGAGAGAGGGAGACAGAATCGGAAACAGGCTCCAGGCTCTGAGCCATCAGCCCAGAGCCCGACGCGGGGCTCGAACTCACGGACCGCGAGATCGTGACCTGAGCTGAAGTCGGACGTTTAACCGACTGAGCCACCCAGGCGCCCCAAAAGTTAAGTTTTAGGTAACACTTCTGTGTTCAAAAACTATTTCTTTTTTTTTTTTTTTTAATGTTTATTTCTTTTCTGAGAGAGACAGAGCATGAGCAGGGGAGGGGCAGAGAGAGAGGGAGACACAGCATCCGAAGCAGGCTCCAGGCTCTGAACTGTCAGTGCAGAGCCCAACTGGGGCTCAAACTCACAAACTATGAGATCATGACCTGAGCCAAAGTCTGAGGCTTAACCAACTGAGCCACCCAGGCACCCCTAAAAATGATTTCTTAAGTAGTTATGTATTAAATACCATTTTCCTTTTGATATTTCTGTAACATGGTTGATTATGACAATCTAAATATTAGTATTCCAGGACAGAGTCCTGGTCATTATCACCATGTTCTATACAAAAATGGATAAAACATGTTGAATCAGCACATCAAGCATGCAAGTCCAAACACACAGGAGCCGCCTCCCCAGGAGGCAGGGGCAGCAGGTTGTCCTGAATGTTTGGAAGCTGATTTGGATCGCTGACTGAGCAAATGGCCTGTTCAGCTGCCCTCAGAACTTGAACATCTTCCAGCAGTATAGCCTCAGGTGTGGGACATGTGGGCTCTTAATGGCACAACGATGTGGCCTGAGTCAGTCAGTAGTAACATGGTACCACAAGAAAAACTGGGGTGACCCTACAATGAGGGCAGGGACTTGAAATAAAAGGGATACAGTGCAGGGGAGTAAATATTGTGAGGCATGTTGAGAAATGACCAATCTCAGATTTCAGTTTGTTGAGGACGTACATGAACCAGTATCTTGGTGTGGTTCTCCGTGAACTCTTAGCTCCATGAGCAGTCAGCTACAGGCAGCCAGGCACCATCCTGTTCCACAAGGTCTGCAGTGAGGACTGGACAGGGATCTGTCCACTCTGCAAACATTCCCTGCCTTATGTCCTCTTTCAAACAATTGAAATAACACTTGCAAAAATTTAGTGGAGCTCAGAGTTAATGGATGTAAAGTAGCCAGGAAGCAGGGTGCCTGGGTGGCTCACCCGGTTAAGCATCAGGTCATGATCTCCAGGTCTGTGTGAGTTCGAGCCCCACATTGGGCTCTGTTGTGCTGACAGCTCAGCGCCTAGAGCCTGCTTCATGTTCTATGTCTCCCTGTCTCTGCGCCTCTCCCCCCACTCCCTGTTCACTCTCTCTCTTAAAAATAAACCTTAAAAATTTTTTAAGTAAAAAAAAAAAGTATGGGGAAGCATAGCATCTAGCACAAGCAGACACGCAGTAAATGGACCTTATCTCCATCACGGCAGCTGGCCTCTCTGTGTGGCAACTTTCTTACCTCATCCTAACTCACTCCCACAGGACCTGGGATCACAAAGTCAAATACTGCGACAGGTAGACTTTGAAAAGTAGAACATTCTACACAACACATACAGGGTGTTACTATAATTAAAGGCAACGAGGAAACGCGCTGGAGTCTCAATTCTTGGGAGTCTGAGGACAGACTATGCAGGGCTCACTCAGCTAGGAATAGAAACCAGTGACATTCTTGAATGGTTACCTTTAATAGCAATGACAGTCACTTCAACTGAAACTTCTTAAGGAGTTGTAGTTTGTAAACTGAACCTCCTAGGACATCTTCCCCTGCCCTGTACCTTCTGATAAAATCGTCTAACTCAAATCTAACTCACCGGCCCTGAGGCCCAAACTGGGCATGGGTGGAGGAGACTGGGCGGGGGGGGGGGGGGGGGGGGGGGGGGCAGTGGCCCGAAGAGGGGGAGAACAGATTCTCTCAGGAAGGTATGGGATGTGGGTTAGTCCGCCAAGAGCCGAGACGAGGTGGGTAAAGAACTCTATCGCTCAGCCAAACCACCACCTATCAACCAATTTCTGCCGCCCAAGCCCTGCTCGGGCTAGTGGATTCTTTAGGGTATTTCGAAGGAAAAAGAGTGGCGGCCTGCAGGGAAAACGGTGCGGCCCAACAGAGGTGGGACCGGGCACCCCGGTGGCCCCTCTGGCTTCCCAGCCATGCGGAGGCGCTGGAACGTGCAGGCGCCGGCGTCCGGGGCGGCCTGGGGCGCGCCGAGCGAGTTCCCGCTTGCAGGAAGCGCCGTGGGGGGGGGGGGGTGGGGAGCCCCCCATCCTACCTCCGTCCCCGGGCAGGTGGAACTGGTTCCCATTTGGCGACCCGGGGAGAGAGGCCCGGGGGGCGTGGGGGGGGGCGGGGAGGGAGCGGGCGAGGCGCGTCTCTCATTGGCCTCTCGGTGCCGCCCGGCACGCGCCGCTTTTATAAAGCAGCCACGGTTGCCGGCAGGTCGCAAGCCACGCTCCTGACGCCCCGCTCGGCTCCGCTCGCTCTGCACGCCCGCCCGCCAGCGCCCACCATGGCTACCCTTCAGCAGTTGGTAGGAAGATGGCGCTTAGTGGAGAGCAAAGGCTTTGACGAATACATGAAGGAAGTAGGTGAGGCTCCCGGCCGTGCGGCGCCTGTAACGTGGCGAGCGTGTGTCTGTTCCTAGGTCCCCTTCAGCGTGCTGAGCCCAGCGGCGGGGCGTGTTCGGCTATACCCCCTGTACACCCATGCATCTCCCATCACCACCCCCCCACCACCACCACCACCACCACGTGGGCAAGCAGCCCGGAGAGCAGCGCGCGCCTGCCGCCCGCCTGAGGATTCTCGACACGTTCTGTCTCCTGGGCCTCCCGGCTCTGCTTTCCCCTAGCCCACGCGGCGGCAGCCACCCGCACTGCTTCTTGCCCTTGAGCGCGCTCCTCTTCCTCCCACCCCAGGCTTCACTTCTTTCGACCTCCTTCGGGCTGCCCCCGTACCTTTTCCCTATTTTTCTCTTCCCGCTACTCCTCCTCCGTCCCCCCGCCACCATCCTGCCTCTCCCAGTCGCCCCGTCGTGGCGGCACCCACTCCTTTCCCACCTTGCGCCGGCACTGCCTCATCTTTTGTGGCTAGATGGAGCACGGGTTCCCCCACCCCTGCTCTCCTCCACGGGGGCGCGGAGCCGGGGCGCGGTTCCCCGCAGAAGCCCTTTGGAAGATCCGATTGGGGCTGCCGCTTCGGCTTTCGTTCCGCCCTCGGCTGCCTCTCCCTAAACCTGCCCGGCGCTTGGGTTTGGCACGGGCATCCTCGTCCCCCGCCCTCTTCCTCCCCTACCGCGCGGCGCTGAGAGGCGTGGCGCTGGCGACACCGACCTCGTGCTGGCGGTGCTGGCGCTGGTCGCCCTGAGCGCCCCGGTGGGCGGGTGGCCTGTGCCAGGGAAACGGCGAGGCCTGCTGAGCCCGGGGGCGGGGGGGTACCCTCCGCTGCCCTGCCCTCTGCGTGTTGAGGGTGAGGGGGTTTTACTGGAAAACCGCAGTCAAGCTGCAGAGCCCTCCTGCGGCTGCTTGCCAGCTGCTTGCCAGATGGGTGTGGCCCTGCAGAAGCCCTGGACTGCTTACAGCCTTCCAGGAGTATGAGCCTCCGGAGGAAGATTCCAATTTTTCCTCTCACTCTGAACTGTACTTGATTCTCTATTATTGTCCTTTTCTAGGCCAGTGGCAACGAGTATGCTCCCTGACACAATGGGTGGATTAGCAAACAAAAATGGACCTTTGTCGCAGGCCACTAGGGAGCTACTATGGAGTGGGATCGAATCCTATAGCGTGGATCTTATCTGGAAAGGGGCTTCCTTTCTGATGTAAAAATTACTACAAAGACCCTCTATTGAGACCTAGTCCCCCTGGCACTTCAGAAACACTCCTTCTTAGCCTTTATCCCAGACGATGACAGCTTAAGCTGGTTCTGTGGTGAATCTTGAGTGTATTTATGATACTGTGAGTAAAACTGGAATGCACTATTTTGGTGTGTGTGCTGTAAGTCTATCTAGATCAAGAGAACTCTGGAGAAAGCCATTTACTTCATTCATATCCAGGAAATGTGTGTGTGTGTTCACTTGTGTGAGGACCACCTAATGCCATTTCTCTGCCCATTGAAAGTGAATGTGTTTACCAGATGGTTTATTTCCAGGGTTCTAGAGTCATGAAGGTTGTCAAGGCTCAGTTCCTTAGGGGGCAGTCAAGGTGTGGGAAGAGCAGAGCCCTTTGTCCAAAGTGAGAATAAATAATCACTCACTAACAACACAAGGCACCAGCCCCTAAAATGGCAAAAGAGAACGCACCAAGAAGACATTGCAAGCCTAGTTGAATTTTTAATCCTTAAGCCAGTGATTTTTGCTTAGGTTGTGGTCTCGTCTGTGAAACCAGGGTTTGGCCTAGATCTAAGTTTCCTTGTAAATGTTAACATTAAGGAGAAATACATAGATTATAAATTCAATATGATATCAATATAGTAATTGAGTTACACGGCTCTGAAATGTTTACTGTTTTTGAGGGTAAATTTTTCCCAGTTTATTAGCATCATGGTTGTGGAGTTAACTCTTAAAAAACCCTTGTGATATTTGAATAGAGTTGATTTGGATTTTGTGTAGTTATTAGTCAAAGATTTATCCAGGGCCTTGGATGTGTCAGACTGTGTGCTAGAGTCCCATAATACAACATTTGGCAGAACTGAGTAGATAGTTTTAGCAATCCAGATTTCTTCCCTGACTTTCTGAAGGCCAGCATAGCATGGTGGCCAAGAGCTGAGATTTAGAGCCAAACTGTCTGTTCTTTTGGTTCCCAGCTCCATCACTTCCTAGCTGAATGAGCTTCGGTAAGTAACTTCAGTGCCTCACTCTTTCCTCTTGTAAAATGGAGACAGTGCTACCTCTCACACAGTTGTTGCAAGGCTTCCTATTAATCAATACATGTTAAGTGCTGGCACATGGTAAGCACTGGATTTGTGTTTACACTTGTTATTGAGAAGTGAATAAGTGAAAATATGTAGAACATAGCAACTGCAGTTGAATTACTCTATTTGTTATGTAAACCATAGCCTTGGTCTTCCTGTTATTTAACATGGGGTAACATTCTACAGGAGTGGGCATGGCTCTGCGAAAAGTGGGTGCAATGGCCAAACCAGATTGTATCATCTCTTCTGATGGCAAAAACCTCACCATAAAAACTGAGAGCACTCTGAAAACAACACAGTTCTCATGTAACCTGGGAGAGAAGTTTGAAGAAACTACAGCTGATGGCAGAAAAACTCAGGTCAGTCATAACTTAACAAAATCCACTCTAGACTTAACAAAGTCCATTCTAGACTTCTAGAATGATAGATTGTATTAATAATAGTCTTACTGTTTATGAACAAAACTTAACGAAAAAGCCAAACTAGTTTATGAACTGAGTTTGACAAATTAGTGAAAGTACCAGCTTCATAACTTAGTGTATTTTGGAGAAATAGTTTAAGAAACATGAGAGAATGAGTGTCTCTTATAGGGGTCTAGATTGAAAAGCATAAACTATATTATGAATAGAGTCGGTATGGGTTAATGAAGTGGACCCAGAAAGGAAAAGATGAGAAAATGTTGATTAAGGAAGTTACGAGTCATGGAAACTCTTCTTGTAACATACTTTGGAAGATTAAAAAGTGTTATTTTTGCAGACTGTCTGCACCTTTACAAATGGCGCGTTGGTTCAACATCAGGAATGGGATGGGAAGGAAAGCACAATAACAAGAAAATTGGAAGATGGGAAATTAGTAGTGGTAAGTGCCGATCTCCTTATTAGCACTCATAGTTCACTTAGTTGTTCAATATCACTGATCATGAACATGAGAACTTTAGATTTTGCAAATTAGGGCTTTAGTTTGCCATACACACATCATAAGCAAAATAATGGGTTCTAGCTTTTCAAACCCAGGAATTTTAGGATGTATTTTCTGGGGTGCCTGGATGGCTCAGTCAGTCAGATTTCTAACTCTTGATTTTGGCTCAGGTCATGATCTGATGGTTTGTGAGATGGAGCCCCACTTGGGGCTCTGTACTGGGCATGGAGCCTGCTTAAGATTCCTCTTCACTTTCCCCTCCCCCACGTGCATGCGCACATTTTCTCTCTCTCTCTCTCAACAAAAAACCATTTTCTCCATCTATGAAGTAGATTACAAAGTTTCATAAGATGCTGACCCTAGTATTGAACTACTACCATTGTTCTGGGATGCATGACTAACCTAATTCTTTAATATCGTTCTTCTAGGAGTGCGTCATGAACAATGTCACCTGTACTCGGGTCTATGAAAAAGTAGAGTAAAAATTCCATCATCATTTGGACAGGAATTAGCTGTGAGGATGAACAAGCTCAGTTCAATGAGCAAATCTCCATATGCTTTTTTTTTTTTTCATCACTGTGTTCAATTATCTTTATCACAAACATTTTACATGCAGCTATTTCAAAGTGTTGATTTAATTAGGATCATCCCTTTGGTTAGTAAATAAATGTGTTTGTGCTATGCCAGTGTTGTATGCTTTTTTAAATTTCATAGGAAATTAGTGGTGAATTTTAATAAGTATGAATTGAATAAATTCTGGAGTAGTCTTAAGGGTCCTAAATTGAGATAAATTTTAGTAATTTATATAGAGAACTACTTCTGTGGCAGATACACTACCAATCATTTAAGCTTGCCCTACACCATTAGGACTTTGTATCAACTCAAAGATCTTAAATTTCTGGCAAAGACTATTCTCATTAAAAATTGTTACATAATCTTTATAATTTAAATATTAGAATAAAAGTTAAATTACCATCATTGACCAATGATTATACTTTTAACGGTGCACTTACAGCTATTATTCAGGAATTCTGCAACCCCAAATTCTCTTAACTAATTTTCTGAGGACGTGCCATGTGCCAGGCAGTGATCTAGCTGTTGAGGCATATCTGGGTACAAGGTCCAATCATTGCCCCTCACTGTGAGGAGAAACACCAACTTTGGAAGAACACAATCTGCTCATTAACAAAAGCCATAGAAGTAACAGAGTTCTAAAATGCTGCCTGTGTATCTATATAAAGAATAACCAGAATTCTGATGAACCCCTGTTCTAGTTCTCAAACCCAAATACAAACATCTGCAGTTCACATTTGGAGAAGTAGCTTGTAGACACTGGGCTAAAGCTTTGTATGCGTGATAGCTGAGGTAACACTTCAAGGAAGTAGTACCATTATCTCAATTCTGTAAATAAGAAAACAGGTTTCGACTAGCGAATCTGTTAAAGGATATAGGAAGTAGTAGTGCTGGATTGGGAACCTACATCTTATAGAGTATACTCCATGTTCAGTCATTCTGCAACACTGCCTCTTAGCAGCTTGTATTAAGATCCCGAGTCTATAAAGTCCCTCAAATGTAATAATTGAGACCTGCGAAACCACCCTCCATGCGTTGAAATGTTAGCTGGTAAGAATCTTCAGAATTGCTGAAAGCTTGCAGTCAGGGAAAGAGCTCAGCTCACTGACACTCTAGCCCTGTGCTGTCCAATATGGAGCCCTAAGGGGCGCGGGGTGGCTCAGTTGGTTAAGTGACTCACTCTTGATCTCAGCTCAGGTCATGATCTCATGGTTAAAGAGAAAGAGCCCTGAGTTGGGCTCTGTGCTGATGCCTGCTTGGGATTCTCTCTGTCCCTCACTCTCTGCCCCTCTCTCACACTCTTGCTCTCTCTCAAAATAAAAATAAACAAAAAAATATACATGTAGCCATGAGCCACAGATGGATGTTGAGGGCTTGAGATGTGGCTCATCTCAGTTGAGATGTGTTGAAAGTGAAATACATATTGGATTTCAGACTTGATACAAAAAAAGGTTAAATTCCTCTTTTTTAAAATATTGATTGCAAATTGAAATAACATTTTGGATATAGTTGGTTACCTAAATATTCTAAATTAAAAAAAACTAATTTTACCTGTTTCTTTTTCTTAATGTGTCTAGGGGAAAATTTTAAATTATGTGTGCTAGCATTTTTGTGTCTGTGTTTTTTTTATCGGATGGTGCTGCTCTAAACTTCCTTTTCTGTTTGAATTTCCATCTTGCTTATTTTAGTCTTCATGCTAGAGTTCCTCTTCCATCCTCTTTTTCAACTTCGAACCATAGTATACACTTATACAACTCTCTCTGAACCAGACCCTGGACCAAGTACCATAAAAGTTTTGTAGTTCTTAGAACCACCCTAGATTATGTTCATTAACAATTGTTTTCCGCATTTAGATGAAACTAAAGCTCAGAGTCTAGGTAGTGGTCCCAAGCCATACAGTGGATACAAGTCAGAGAACACATAGGAGCACACGTTTATCTCACTGTAAAGCCTGTGCTTCTAGCCACCCGGCTCTAATGCCTACACTGCCTCAGTTTATGGACTGTGGAGTATTGCTTGCAGGATAGTAGGCTCATGTACCTTACATGGGTACTGTTCACATTTTGGGTGAGAGAATTTTCTACTGTGCTGGCAGATGGCAAGCATCCTACGACTTCGCATCCTAAGATCATGGCCACAGAATGCTCATGGCACCCATCAGCCTACCCCAAACATCCCATACACTTCCATATGTCCTATAAGGGTATGTACCATACCCGGTTGAGAACTACTGGATAGAGCAGTATATCTCAACTCCATGTCACCTGGTGTCAGGTAAGCCCTTCTTTCTGCTAAGCGCTCATTTAATGTCACTTGACCCCTTAGCAAAAGATAGAAAGTAGTGCCTTCATTGAGTATTTTTGTTTTCTTTTAAATGGTCATATGCTGGAATGTATTCTGGCTAGTTCTACAACACACGGGATCTCTTGGGGATTCACTTTCACCCCAGATCTATCAGGTCTCCTGTTTTCTATGCTTCAATCCTTTGTTGCTGATAACCTAGTAGACATTTCCTTATAGATGTCATGTTTAATTTCAAACTTGTTTAATCTTCCTAAACTATAATATGATGATGTAAGTGCTTGGGCTTTGGAAGCAGAAAGTCCTGTAATCCAGTTCTGGCTCCCTACCCTTTAAGAACTGTGTAACTCGAGGGGCGCCTGGGTGGCGCAGTCGGTTAAGCGTCCGACTTCAGCCAGGTCGCGATCTCGCGGTCCGTGAGTTCGAGCCCCGCGTCAGGCTCTGGGCTGATGGCTCAGAGCCTGGAGCCTGTTTCCGATTCTGTGTCTCCCTCTCTCTCTGCCCCTCCCCCGTTCATGCTCTGTCTCTCTCTGTCCCAAAAATAAATAAACGTCGAAAAAAAAATTAAAAAAAAAAAAAAAGAACTGTGTAACTCGGCAAATTACTTGACTTCTGATCCTTAGTTACCTACCTTCTTTGTAATAAGATACCACATTGTCTGACTCATAGCATTGTTCTAAATGTTAAATGAGATAATGTATGTAAAGCACTTAGCCCAAGGTCCAGCACATAGTAAAGACCCAATGCCTCTCCATTACTGCTGAATAGAACTTTCTGTGGTGAAACGGGCTATAACATCCGCACTATCCAATAGAGTGGCCACCAGACACATGTTTGTGGGTATTGAGCACTTGAAATGTAGTGAGTGCAACTGAGGAATTGAATTTTTATTTTGCTCAAATTTAATCAATTAAAATGTAAATTTAAAGACCCATGATGCTAACCTCATGTTTTCCAAAACTGAGTCTCTTAATTTTGATCCCAAACCTACTCCTCTTGCAGTATTCTCCATCTTAGTACGTGGAAGTGGCATTTTTCCAGTTCCCAACATGAAAGCCTAGGAGTAATCTTTAATTCCTTTCTTTTTCATACCAAATCTAATCCGTAAGCAAATTATTTCAACTTTACCCTCAGAATATATTTAGAATTCAGTTACTTTTCACCTCTTCTGCAGATACCATCCTGGTTCAAATACCACCATCTCTCCTCTGCTCTCCTGTTGGCATTTTTATTCTCCCAGAGCTATCATTTTAAAAAACAAGGTTAAAGTATATAATCCTCTGTTAAGAAGCCAAAGTCTTGGGGTCACTTTGACTCAGTCGGTTGAGCTCAGTCAGTTGGCTCAGTCGGTTGAGCATCTGACTTCAGCTCAGGTCATGATCTCATAGATTGTGAGTTCAGGCCCCGCGTTGGGCTCTGTGCTGACAGCTCAGAGCCTGGAGCCTGCTTTGGATTCTATGTCTCCCTCTCTCTCTGCCCTCCCCCAACTCAATCTCTGTCTCTGTCCCTTTCTTTTCTCTGTCTCTCTCTCAAAATATAAATAAACATTAAAAAAAAATTTAAAAAAAGAAGCCAAAGTCTGTACAGAGGTCCTATCTATTCTTGCCTGTGTCTCCCAACTTCCCGATTCCTCTCCTGATTTCTTCTCCTATGGCGCCCCTCTCACACATTTCCCTTCAGGCACTGACTTTTTTTTTTTTTTTTTAATGTTTTTATTTATTTTTGAGAGAGAGAGCACGCGCACAAGTGGGGGAGGGGCAGAGAGAAGGGGAGACACGGAATCTGAAGCAGGCTCCAGGCTCTGAGCTGGCCACAAAATAGAGCCCAATGTGGGGCTCAAACTCAGGGACTGCAAGATCATGACCTAAGCCGAAGTCAGTCTCCCAACTTGAGGAGCCACCCAGGGACCCCAGGCATTTGACTGTTGTTGACACAAGTGTGCTCCTGCCTCAGGGTGTTTGCACGTGTTGCCTCTGCCTATAACAGTCTTTCCTAAGGAATCTGCAACCCAGGTTTTTCAGCTTTCTCACTTCCTTCAGGTGTCTTCTCAAATGTTCCCCTAGGAATAAGTCATTCCAGACCACACTATATGTAATAGTTATCATGCCTCCCCCATACTCCCTGTTCCCCTACACTGCCCTTGTCCTTACCACCAGTCCCGACTAGCTATATATCTACTTAAAACTTTGGATGGGGAGGGGGTTATTATCCGTCTCTCCCACTGGAATGTAAGAAGTCCGTGAAGAAGGGACTTTGTTTTAACAGCGTTCTCTAGCACTTGATTAGGAAGCAACTTGGCACACAGGAGATACTCAATAAATACCGTTGAATGATTAAATTCTTTAATTAATGGCTTCTTTGTACTTGTTTAACACATTTTAATATTATTTAAGACCCTTCATGATTTTACTTCAATTTATTTTTGAAACCATATTTCCTGCCCTTCGTCCACACTGTTCAAATTTAATCTGGTCTTTTACTTACACTAGAATAGTGTGCTTGATAATGATAGAATACGGATGAAATAGGGAGTGAGGGATTCCATCATTCTTCTGAACTGGTAGGTCATGACATTCTGCTCTACCAGTAAATAGGCTGCCCAATTTCGGTCAACGTGTAAAATTTATCTTACTACAGCTGAGTACGGCCAACAGGCAATGTTTATCAGACAGAACTTGATCTGAGTTGTTTGTGGAACATGGTGCAGATTAGATCTAATTTACTACAAATAAGATGGATTCATATAAATCAAACCCTCACCGAAGAAAAATATGCAGGCAAGAGATGACTTAACTTTTGGATTATGTCTTTGAGTGCTACAAGGGCATGACCTGTTTTCTTCAAACACAATCTGAGTGCCTAAGGGTGAATGATTATGTTGAATCACAGCGGTGCAATCAGCCGTGCAATCTTTGTAGGCAATATGAGGTTTAGTTATATGCAAGTAGAATTATGTTGCCTTTATTGTCATTCAGTGGTTTCTTGAGTCTTAATCTCAACTGCTTTCCCCAAATCTGGTGTTTGCGCTATAATTTAAAAAAGGATGGGGTGGGCTGGGTGGCTCAGTTGGTTGAGAGCCCAACGCTCAAGGGGCGTGAGATCAAGCCCTGCCTGTTGGGCTCGGCCCTGGGGGTGGAGCCTGAGGGTGGAGCCGCTTAACATTCTCTTTCCCTCTCCCTCTGTCCCCTGCCCACCCCGATTGCGCATATGTGCACTCTCTCAGAGTAAAATAATAAAAATACAAGTTTGGGAACCATGTGTTTACTACCTAGATTTTAACGCTGCCTGTGCAACTTCGGTTATTATTCAATTCCTGCGGCTTGTTAATCAATGATTATTAGTGCTTGTTGTATTTTAAATTCACTTTTAAGTTTATGAGAATAATGATGGCTTTTTCCTGGGTTTCATATACTCACTGTTTTCCTTTTCTGGTGTTGTCCTCTTAGAATTCACTGCCCTTTAGTAGGTCATGTGTGATGTGGATTAGTAGGAAGAAATGATGAAGCTGGTAAACTGGTTTAAAGAGCTGCGTGACACATGTTTTGAAATATTGTGAAAGGCAGGGTGGTATGACTTGTCACTGGTCCCACAGCAACTGGAAAATAACTCGAGTCTTATGACATCTGGTCTGACAGACCAGTCACCAGATCATATGTGAACATTTCCTTGGGATCAAGTCCGTCGGCTCCTCCCATTCGTCCTTCTTCTACTCTGCACACTTTGAAAATGCCTGAGAAGAGAACAATGATACTTCTGGAAGAGTGCTTGCTATGGTGCCGATGTCACATGGTATGGTGAACAAGATAGAGCAGGGTCAGGGGCCTTTCCTTTTTCATGGAACTAACATCGTCGTGTGAGAAGATAGAATCGTGGACAGACAATTGTAACAGATGGCACAGAGCGATAAATGCAGCAAGAAAATAATATTAAAACAGTAGTGTGATAAGCAGTGAGTAGGGTTGAAGCTACTTTGTATGGGATGGTCAGGGAAGGCCTCTCAGGAAGGGAATGTTTGAACCGAGCCTTGAATAATGAGCAGAAAGTAAGCAAGTAAACACCTGGAAACAGAGTATTTTTGTTTCCTCTCTAGGCAGAGAGGTTAGCGACTACAATAGCCCTAAGGGGCGGACAAACCAAGTGACAGAGTGACAGAAGCTTGTTGAAAGTGAAGCCCTGAAGGGCACAATATAGTCTAATACTTGGGTAGGAAACAGAGCATGTGGGATCTGGGGTTTATTTGAGGGTCGGAAGAAACTATTGGAGGGTCTCGAGTAGGAAAGGGCAGAAGACAAAAAGATAATAATAATAAACTTAGTTTCACTTTCAGTAATAGAAAACTTGATGTTTAGAAAAACCCTCTTACTAAAAACAATGGAAAATACTGGAAAAAATATTTTTTTAAATGTCTTTAATGTGACAAAGAGCTAATAAAATAGTGAGGAATTATTTGTCATGGATCTGGGAAACAAGATTACAAGCCCAACTTACAGGGCTGGTTTTACCATGGAGCATTTATTTCTGGTTCCAGAAGTGGCTGAGAGGCTGAACTGTGTTTTTGGCAACAAATGAAACAATTGGCTTTTGTCTGATGGTAGATGAGCTGGCTTCATCTTCTCCCGAATTAGAAAAAGTGTTCCTAATAGTTGAAAATTTGGGGATAAGGATGTTCATCAGAGGGCTATGTACTCTAGCAGAGAATTGGAAGGCACGTAACTTCTAGAAAGTGGGGGATTGCTTAAATAATAATGGTATGAACATATGATACAATACTAACAGGCATAAACAATAAAAGACTACTAAGATCTTGGGAAAAGCTTCATAATGCACTGGAAAGTGAAAAGAAAATTTGACTATATTATGTACATGTTGTCCCATTGTGTAACAATATGTGCATATATGTAGAAAAACATAAAAAATGGTAACAGTGGTTATCTCTTGCTATTGGGTGATGTTTAACTTCTTATTTACTTGCTTCTCTAAGAAAAATTTAAAAACATTTTAATATAGCTATATTTATATTTTTAAGGATAAATAAATAATATATTAGAAAATACTACAGAAAAAAATACCACAGAAAAGTACAAAGAAGAAAATAAAAGAGCCCTGGAAGTCTCACTTCCATAGAATATCAATATTAATATTTACTTATGAATATTCAGATAATTCTTTATGCATCTATGTGTATATAGATCTAAAACATTTCATACATGGGATCATACAAACCAATATTCTAGTCTTGCTTTTTAACTCAAATATTTACTTTTTAATTGAAGTATAATTGAATATAATTGAATATAACATTCGCATTAGTTCTTTAACTTAAGTATTTACTTTTTAATTGAATATAATACAATTGAATATAATATAACATTATATTAGTTTCAGGTATACAACATAAAGATTTGCTATTTGTATACATCACAGAGTGATCATCACAATGAGTCTAGTTACCATCTGTCCTCATACAAACTTACCAGAAAAATTAAGTTTTTTTCCCTTATGATGAGAACTTTCAAGATCTATTTTCTTAACAACTGTTAAATATATAATACAATGTTATTGACTATAGTCATCATGCTGTACCTTACATTCCCATGACTTATTTATGACTGGAAGTTTGTACCTTTTGATCCCTTTCACCTATTTCAGCCACACCCCAGCATCCCTCCCCACCAGCGACCACCATTCTATTTTCTGTACCTTTGGGTTTTGTTTGTTCATGTGTTATGTTTTTAGATTCCACATTTAAGTGAAATCATATGGTGTTTGCCTTTATCTGACTTATTTCACTTACCATATTACCCACTGGGTCCACCCATGTTGTTGCAAATGGCAAGATTTCATTCTTTTTATGGCAGAATAGTATTCCACTTTATATGTATATCACATCTTCTTTATCCGTTCATCCATTGATAAACACTTAGGTTGTTTCCATATCTTGGCTATTGTAAATAATGTTTCAGTGAATGTGGGGATGCGTATATCTTCAAATTAATGTTTTCGTTTTCTTCAGAGAAATACCGAGAAGTGGAATTGCTGGATCATATGGTAGTTCTGTTTTTCCTTTTTGAGGAATAATCTCCATGGTGGTTGTACCAATCTACACTTCTACCAATAGGGCGCAAGTGTTCTCTATAACCACAGCCATGTCAGCATTTGTTATTTCTTATATTTTTGATAATAGCTATTCTGACAAGTGTGAGATTATATTTCATCGTGATTTTAATTTGCATCTCCCTGATGATTAGCGATGTTGAGCATCTTTTCCTGTGCCTATTTGGCCATGTGCATGTCTTCCTTGGAAAAATGTATATTCAGATCCTCTGTCCATTTGTAATTGGATTATGTATTTTTTTTGTTTGTTTTTGAGTTGAATAAATTCTTTATATATTTTGGCTATTAACCACCTCTCAGATATATGCCTTGCAAATATATTCTCCCACTCAGTAGGTTGCATTTTCATCTGTCGATTGTTTCCTTCCCTGTGCAGAAGCTTTTTAGTTTGATGTAGTCCCACTTATGTATTGTTACTTTTGTCACCACTACCTTTGGAGTCAGAGCTGAAAAAATATTATGAAGAGCAGTCTCAAGGAGCAGACCCTCTATGATTTCTTCTAGGACTTTTATGGTTTCCAGTCTTCTATGCAGGTGTAATCCATTTTGAGTTGGCTTTTTGTATGGTATAAGATTAATGGTCCAGTTTCATTCTTTTGCATGTGGCCCTCCAGTTTTCCCAACACCATTTATTGAAAACATTGTACTTTCCCCATTGTAGATATATTCTTGCATCCTTTATTGTAAATCAACTGATCATATATGCATGGGTTTATTTGTGGACTCTATTATTCTAATGATCTATGTGTCTGTTTTTATGCAAATACCATACTGTTTTGATTACTATTATTTTATAGTATAGTTTGAAATTTGGGAGTGTGAGCTCTCCAGCCTTGTTATTCTTTCTCAAGATTGTTTTGGCTATTCAGGATCTTTTGTGGTTCCACACAAATTTTAGAATTGTTTGTTCTATTTCTGTGGAAAAATACCATTGGAATTTTGATAGGGATTGCAATGAATCTACAGATTTCGTTTGGTAAGATGGACCTTTTAACAATATTAATTCTTCCAATCCATGAGCACAAAATAGCTTTCCATTTATTAGTGTCTTCTTCAATTTATTTCATCAATGTCTCAGAGTTTTCAGCGTACAGATCTTTTACCTCCTTGCTTAAATTTATTTCTAGATATTTTAGTCTTTTTGATGCACTTATAAATGGGATTATTCTCTTAAATTCTCTTTCTGATAGTTCATTGTTAGTATACAAAAATGCAGGAATGGTGTGGAGGGTGGAGTGCTCACCTGCTGACACTTACAGGCTAGAGTAAGGATAAAAAAACGACGTCCACGCACACCTGCAATCAGCAAGGCAGAGGGAGAGTGTAAAGATGGCTCCCGCCTGTGCCTCCGACCCAGAGAGAGTCCCAACAAGCTTCTGCACCTCCAGCAAGTGACTTAAGGTTAGCAAATGAATCTCCTTCACATATGGCCTAGGCATTTTTCAATCTGTTGCTTTTATGCTGGGTCCTGGAGCAAATAAGTCTGTGTGTGAGCCTTCTAAGAGTGGAATCTCTGTCCCCTATGGTATGTTTCTCCTGCACGTGAGCCCCACTGGTTTTCAAAGCCAGGTATTTTGGGAGCTACCTCTCTGGGGCAAGGCTAAGGGTTGGGGTGCCTGATGGTGAGCACATACCCTTCCTCCCCAGAGAGAAGTTCAGGATTTGTGAGGCCCCTCCTGGCTCCTTCGGATTGTAGGTTGCTGGGGGGGGGGGGAGGGGGAGGGTTGGGGTTTTTTGAAAGACCTGTCTCGCTTCCTCTGCCAGTCTTGATGTGGCCTTTTTATCATTTGTTGTGGAGAATCTGTTCAGCTGGTTTTCAGGGTTTTTTTCTTTCAGAGAGAATTGCTGCATATGTGGCTTTCTCAATTTGTTGTGTCTGTGGGTGCAGCTGAATTCAGGGTCTTCCTTCCTAAACTGCTGACTTGAACCACCCTATCCATGTTGTTTTTTAATTTCATAACATTTAACTTTACTGCAACTCTGTTATTTATTTTATCAATTGCCTAATGATAAACATTGAAGGTTTTTTTTTCTTAAGTTTTCAGTTATTAACTATGGTTAAATGAACATTTTTATACATTGATGTAATAGAATCTTTTAAAGATATTTAAGAAGTATTTACCCTTCAGCTAGACATAAGCCAGGTATTGCCAGGTTGCAGACAAGGCTGACCTCAAAAAGTTGTAGAATTTAGTAGTACCTGATTAAAGAAATGTCTACCCTAGAAAATATTTTGCCTCCAAGAAGCACTTAAACTGTTTTAACAAGGACCACATTTTTTCCTTTATACAATTAAATATCTAAAGGTAGGGAAATTCTGATTCTAAAGTCAACCCTCATGGACAAGTTAAAGAATCAATATTTTATTTGTGGTGGGACAGTTTGGCTCTTGCTCGTTTGCTGGGCTTTATGCAAGACCATGGTGTTTACCTGGGCACAATTCCAAGGGCCTGTATTCTCATTCTCATCTGCGTGGATGGCCCTGCGAGGTCACGTGAAATCTGTTTGGTTATGCCACTGATGTCCTGGTGTTTGGTGTAGTTTGTTTCTTGCTTGGTTGGTGTGTCGGTTTATTACTTTTCTGCAAGAAACACAGGGGAGAAAAATCCCAGTGATATGTTTCAGAATTTCAGAACAGTAGTAGTGAAGATAGCGTTCACTCAGAAGTTTGAAAAGTTACATATAAGAGAACAACGATTTCTTTCATGGTTTAGACAGAGTTGGTTTGACAAAGGTTTTCAGTAAATCACACAGCCAAATATAGAAGCAAAGCTTGCTGACTCAGTCTATTGCACTAACCACTAAATTCAGCTTCCTTCCTTAGCCACACAGGGCAGAAACACAGAGGGAGTGGGAAATATGCCGCTCTTTCTGGAACAGGCAGACTTCTGGAAAACTGCCAGTTCTGGAGGTTAACCTGTGTAATGCATCATTTTACGAAATGCATACCACACCCAGAAACCTTGGAGAAATCATCATGACACAGATAAGATCATCTCAAAACTTTCTGATTTCATCTTGAAATGAGTAACATGTCAGTAGAAGTTTCTGATGATAAGTTAAATTCTTTATTCTGGAAATAGGAAATAATCCTAGAATCCTAGACAATTTAAATCAGTGTTGATTCTGTATGTTTGGGCAGATTCTGTATGATGGGGAAGTAATGCTATTTCAGTTCCACGTATCAGGGGCACAAAGACACATTAAAATAAGAAGTAAGACACCAGACCAGAATGAGCCAACACAATGTTAGTGAAGGCAATAAATCTAAGGGATGATTTCATAAAAATGTCATCAGAATATTTGCAAGTAGAGAATCACATTTTGTCTATCATGTCTCTTATTTCATTGTACCTAAGTTTTATAAACTTGCAGTCATTCGTTTTGATCTAGGAGAACTTTCTTTATATCAAGAATGAACTTATATACAAATTTCATATCTCATATACAAGTCATGTCTTCCTTATTGTATTAGCTTTGATTAGTTAGCTGATGAGGTCTAAGTGTCCCACCCCATTGTCAGTATGTTCGAGATGGATTGATTGATTAATTGATTCATTCACTTCAGCAAATGTATGTGGGGCCCCCACAATGTACCAGACATCATGCCAAGGGCTGGGTATAAAAAACTGGATGAAGGTGGAAAGTTCTTGTCTTTATGGAGCTTAGAGTCAGCAGGGAGAGATGGACAAAACCCAAAACTAACGTAGGAGCACCTGGGTGGCTCAGCCAATTAAGTGTCCGACATTTCATTTCGGCCCAGGTCACGATCTCACAGTTCATGAGTTCAAGCCCCACATCAGGGTTCTTTGAAGTTCTGTGCTGACAGTGCAGAGCCTGCTTGGGATTCTCTCTCTCTTTTTCTCCCTGCTCTTCGTTCGCTCATGCATGAGTGCTTGTTCTCTCCCTCCAAATAAATAAATAAACAAACATTAAAAAAGCTAGTGTAATAATTATAGGTTGACACAATTGCTATAAAGGACGAAAAGGATGCTTGATGAAGAATAACAACAGGAACCCATAATGGGTAAGGAAGGGACAGCCTCTCTGATGAGGAGAAATTTAAGCTTAATCCTGAAGGAAGAAAAGGAACCAGGCAGGAGGCAAAGAGGGGAGAGAATTTTTAGCAAAAAGAGTAAATGGCCAGAGGATGGAAGAAACTTGATGTCAAGCCAGGTGGAGCCCCTGAGGAGGAAGCATTGTGCTGGGGCAGGTGGGTATGGACTGGGTCAAGCTCTGCTGGGAAGTCACATGGAAAGTTTAAAAAGAGGTAGAGACACATATATCTCAATCATTAGGGCCAGATATATTTTTGAATTCAGAATTTATTTTGCATTAAAAAAATTTTTTTTAAATTTATTTCTTTTGAGAGAGAGAGTGTGTGTGAGTGGGGTAGGGGCAGAGAGAGAGAGAGAAGGGGAGAGACGGAGAGAGAATCCCAAGCAGGCCTCAAGCTGTCAGCACAGAGCCCCACGTGGGACTGGAACCACGGTGGGGCTTGTACTCACAAACTGCAAGATCATGACCCGAGCCTAAATCAAGAGTCAGATGCTCAACCCACTGAGCCAGCCAGGTGCCTCCAGAATTTGCTTTGTATGTTAGAATGTTAATATAATGCACAAATGAAACCATAAATTAACCCATATATTACATAACTCTCCCAGAGGCACTCGGGGGTGGTACCCTATCATCAAACACATTAATATACCTGCAAGGAAACATGAATATTCACACAAAGACTATGAACATAGTGAACAAAGACTATGTATGGCCCTGCATCAGTTTATCTCAGGCTTTCTGCCAAATGAGTTCAGCTCCAATTAGATTTTGCCACCAACTAAATTATTTAAAAAAATCAGTTTTCAGAGCTTTGGATTTTGGATTGGTGGATGAGAGATTATGGACCTGTAAGTATCCTCCCTTTCCCCAATCATTTGACAACAGTAATTTATGTATTCAACAAATTATTTTTTTGAAGACTTTTCTATGTGCCAGGTAGTATTTTGAATGTCCAAAAGAAATGACATTAAACATGGAGTGCCTGGGTGGCTCAGTCAGCTAAGCGTCTCACTTCGGCTCAGGTCATGATCTCCCGCCGGTTGGTGAGTTCAAGCCCTGCATCAGGCTCTGTGCTGACAGCTCGGAGCCTGGAGCCTGCTTTGGATTCTGTGTCTCCCTCTCTCTCTGCCTCTCCCCTGCTCACACTCTGTCTCTCTCTGTCTCAAAAATAAATAAAGATTAAAAAAAATAAAGAGTGGGCACCTAACCCACTGAGCCAGCCAGGCACCCCTACAGCTATGTAAACTTTAAATGTTAATTTTTTACAGCACAATATTACTTGCAACCACAGGGACAACAAACCTGAATAAGCCAGCACAAAGCCTCTCAGTACATAGGCTCACGTAGAAGAATCTAGTGCCAAGTTCTTGGTTAGAGAGTAGTGAGATGCTGGAATCTGCCGCCGGCTTCCCTGAAACTCCTTTAATGTGACGGTGTCCAGATCCTTTCAGAAATTCCTAATGCTCACCTTTGCCTTTGATAATTAATAGTTTATCTGCCTGTGATGAAATATTTGGTGTATAGCATATAGAGGAAACATAAGCAGAACCAAAAACATATGGATACTTCTGGCTCCAGATCATGAATCTCAGGACTATTCTTCCAGTAGTGCCAGATACTGAGGTGAGAACGTCGCATGGTTTCATTTAGTCCTAAAACCAATGAGGTAGATACAAATATTATTTCCTTTTTTTTTTTTAACGTTTATTTATTTTTGAGACAGAGAGAGACAGAGCATGAACGGGGGAGGGTCAGAGAGAGAGGGAGACACAGAATCTGAAACAGGCTCCAGGCTCTGAGCTGTCAGCACAGAGCCCGACGCGGGGCTCGAACTCACAGACCGCGAGATCGTGACCTGAGCCGAAGTCCGACGCTTAACCGACTGAGCCACCCAGGCGCCCCAATATTATTTCCTTTTTAAGAATCAAGGAACAGAGGTTTAAAAGCAGTTTGAAGTGGACACTGGAGCTGTACCAATAAAGAGCGAGGCATGCCTGGGAGTTTCTTCCCCCCCCCCCCCCACCCGGTACCCTGCCCCCAAGGTGGAGAACAAGCAATGACTGACAGGTGTGGGAGTGTGAAAGCTCAGGTCCCTTGCGTCCAGTTAGGACAACTCTGAGATGTAGGTGACACTCCAGAGCTGCCCTGTGGATCAAGCTGAGCCAGCCCTCTGCAGAACTTTGCCTGGGATCACACCTTGTCTTGGTTTCCTCCTCTTCCTGTTCATGCTTCCCCTCCTCTCTTGCCCTCACCCTCTCGCCCAAGTCTTTCCCAAGCACTTCCTCGAACGAAGTGCTTACACAAAAATTCTTGCCTTTGGGTCTGCTTCTAGGAACACAGAACGGCCCTAATGAGACCTGGGGAATTCCTGACCTGGGGGAACCATGAGAGATTAAAAAAAAAAAATTGATTGTTGTTTAAACTGTGATTTGACGTGCAGCTGTGAGTAGTTAGAACTCCCTCCAATACAGTAGGGACTTCTCCAGCTCTTCCTCAGCCGGAGCTATGGCTAAATTCATCATGATCAGGCAGACACATATTCCAGATTTAAAGTTTCCCTTTTCGCCGTAGGGCCTCAACTAACACCACTATCTAAGTCCCCACAGAGTGCCTTGTCTGCGAAATATCGCCTTGGGTCAGGGGACACCCTTTATGGTAAATGAGGTATAACAAAGTTTAAGGGACCATGGAATCCACTGATCCTACCATAACCACCTCTTGAAGGCAAAGCTGAGAGTGGGGTACGATCCTTCAGGATGTGGTTTGTACCATAGAACAAAAGCCATTACTCACTGCTGGGTATACCCAAAGGGAGAAATATGGAGGTTCAGGAACTAGAGGCAGGAATAGGAGTGGCCCTGCTCACCATCACTCCCCGTGACCTACTTCTTGTTCCTCTCCATATGCTTTTATGGCTTCCTTTCACTCTCCCGGCTTGGGTGTACTTCCAGCAGCCACAGCTGTGGTTTTGCATGGCCAGACTGAAGGCATTCTACTCACATGTGCACAGGGCTGGGTGTTCTTGAGAATTTCTGTTCCCCTCCTTTCCCCACCGCTGCTGCTGGCCTGGGTATGGGACACAAAACATAGCTCCCTTGCCACAAATTAAGACAACTCTGAGGCTGAGCTTGCTTCTGGACCCCCCCCCCCCCCACCCCGCCACCGCCACTTCAGGACAGGCTCAGCGTGAGGTCTCATCCTGGCTCCTCTGACTCTCCTTCTTTCTGCTGTAGAGGACCCTCACCTAACTCACATTCTAGGGTCACAAACAAAATAAGCGGGAGGATCAGGACCTACAGTTTATTTTATTCATTGTTTATCTGAATTTCAAATTCAACTGGGTGTCCTATATTTTATCTGGTAACTGTATCAGAACACTAGCACAAGTCTGTCTAATCCCAGTGCCTATTGCAATACTTTTAAATTAATAAATCGTTTTGAATCTGTAAATAAATTCAATGCACATATTACAAAATTCAAAAGGTGGTATAGTAAGCAATAAGCCGGCCTGCCACTGCTGTGCCCAGCCACTCAGGTCTCCTTTTTAGAGGCAGTCATGGTAACCTGATTCTTGTTGATCTTTCTAGAAATATTCTTTGTTAATGCAGGAATAATTTTTGTGTGTGCATCTCCGTAGTTTGCTTTATTCGTTTAACAACCTATCTTGGAGATAGGTCCTTGTCAGCACAGGTAGCGCTCCTTGTTCTCTTTAACAATTACACATTACTTTAAAAAGGCTCAGTTAATAGTCATCTGGATTGTTTTCAGTTGTTTGCTCTTATAGATAACCCAAGTCCAGGCTACATTGTTTTATTCAATTTAATTTTTTTTTTTTCAACGTTTATTTATTTTTGGGACAGAGAGAGACAGAGCATGAACGGGGGAGGGGCAGAGAGAGAGGGAGACACAGAATCGGAAACAGGCTCCAGGCTCTGAGCCATCAGCCCAGAGCCCGACGCGGGACTCGAACTCCCGGACCGCGAGATCGTGACCTGGCTGAAGTCGGACGCTTAACCGACTGCGCCACCCAGGCGCCCCATGTTTTATTCAATTTAAAGAGATGCCAAAATCTAAGTGCAGTTCAACAGGCTGAACTGGTAAGTGCTCCTAAAAGGATTGAGAGATGTAGTTTACTTGATAATAAAGTGGAACGAATTTCAGTGGATGCTGTGCGTGCTACCTAACATTTAAAATTATTCTTCCCCCAGTTAGTGTGCTAGACTATTTTTAGTGAAGAGGAATACACGTCTGCTCCTGATGCTTTACAAGAACTCCCCAAGAAAACTAATGACTATTTCCCCATACAAACACCGTTATTACTCACGATAGGAGTGGGAATTCATGGCACTGTATTATTTTCATCTGGAAGTCCGTGCATTTTCTGAGACTAATGGATAGTGAGTGGAATGCCTACTGCTAAAATCCAGTAAGACAAGAGCGGGTTTTAAAAGCACAGTTTCCGGGATAAGAAGGCCCTGTAAATCAGTACCACTCCTTTCTAGAAAGGCAGCCTCAGAGAAAGTGGAATAGATAGATGCCAGACAGGTTCCCGGAAGATTGTTTTGCTAGCATGTAACAGAAGGGAAGATCTATTCCAGGGCAAGGGGACACAGGTCCAATTTGCTCCGGGTAGAGCCAAATGATGGGTTTAGGGGTTACAGGAGATTGACAAGAGCACATGGTGTGGCATATTGTCAAACAAGGAAGTTCTTCTGGCTGAGAAGATGGTGGGAAAATGGGGTGATGGTGTGGTATGCGTGAAATTATTATTAAAGACTAATGTTTATTCAGGAAAGCTTTCATTGGGTTAGAAATGCTCCCTGCCCTCAGTGGGAAATTTGATCAAATGTATTTAAGCAACATTTTCCCAGTACAGTTGATCAGAAACTTTTTGTTGTAGAATGCCAAATAATATCTTGTGAAAAACAGGTTGAGAAATTTTTATTGCGAAAATAACATAAAATACTGGACTGATAAATCAACGACTCTGTCTTGCGATGTACAATCCTTCTATTTGATTTTTATCTCACTAATTGGCACTATCTTAAGAGTACCCCTTTGCCTCCATGGCCACTTTTTGGCCAGCAGGGTTTGTAACTGCAAAATCAAGGACTCAAGCCTGCCAAATTCATCCACAGGATTTCCCAAGTATCAATGTCTTGTCAACAGATAGACTACTTTAAAATATTACTTTTGTGTGTTATAAAACAGTAGTTTCATTTGATTTACTCTTACCTACTTATTTCTTTAACTTAGTGTAAAGTTGTTCTGTGTCAGAGTCCAAGATTATTTTCTGGAGGTCAAATAAGCCTGCACTAAAAAATGCAATTGCTAAATTTCCTGGGAGCTGCTATTATGGTTGTTAACTGGTGGTAGGAGTAGCTTGCCCATTCAAGATAAAATACTAACTTGTTAGTGTGGCGTAAAAGGTTGAGTGCTTTTGTTTCTAAGGTGGCTTGGGGATAGTGCACCCAGATCACCACTGGTAATGGAGGTTTAGCAGGACAAATAAAGATAAAACAAGATAACTTGGGCTAATGTCTTACTTTCCAGTTATAAATTGGCCTTAGGTCTTGATATTTTCATAACTGGGTCGTTCCATAAACCTACTGGAGAACTGTAACAATGTTTTTGCACTATTTTGTTTGTAGTCACAGCTTAAGTGATTTGCTCTCCCTGTTTTCTATGCCTACGCCCTAAGAGAGAGGATTCATTTACATCAGTTTGTCATCATAACATGCAAAAGTTCTTATTAGGCAGTATCATTCGAAGCTACTGCAAAAGCCATCGGATGCCCTCAAGTTCAACTTCAATTTGGAACTTAGTGCCTCTGGAACTAGCCTAGTTCTCAACTCTGTTAATCACGTGCAGTGTATTAGCATTTTTGTCTCCTGATATACATGCCATGGATCCTAGCAAAAGTCTCTCTAAGGAATTTCTTGCCCTTTCTGTCCTTGAAGGTGATATAATGATTGTGGTCATGGGAACCCAGAGATTCCCACCTGCTACTTCAACTGATCTCCCATTGCCCTTCTGCTTTCCTCATGAAAAGTAGGTGACTTGCTTTTCTCCAAATATTCTATGCTTTTAACTTGCCTCGTTTTGTACATGTACTTCTCTTCTACTAGAATGCCATTCCTTTATCACACAATAAATTCTTCTCAGATTTCCACATTTGGTTAAAGGGGTAACATTTATACATTATCTTTTCTACACTCCCTTTCATGTTCACTATGAGGCTCAAAGAAAACTTCAATAGCCATGAAAAAATTAAGATTAGAGATTAGAATAGTTAGTATATTACTTACAAAATCAGGAGCTTCTATAACATTCAATCCTTGAAATATATAATTGTTCAAATAGGTATGATAGAAGTTTCTCTCTCAATATAAAGTCCCAAAGAGGTCAGTGGGCAACTCTCCTCCAACTAGTGATTCAGAGTTTTTGGCTTGTTGTATCTTCTAGATTCACCATCCCTAACACTTTGCTATCTGCATCCACTAATGGAAGAAAAAAAAAAGGGGTGAAAAAGACGTAACCACTTTTTAACAGCCATCATCTAGTAGTAATACACATCACTTCCACTCATTTCTATTCATTAGTACAGCTCACATGGCCCAACCTAAATGTCTTGAGTTTGGGAAGTATGGTTCCTGACTGGGTGACAGTTTGCTGGTGACAACTGCTGCTGTACAAGGGAAAGCATACATGTTGGTGATGACAGTTCGCTGTCTCTGCTACAGTTAATATTCGTATGTTTGCCAATGACATAAATTTCATTTTAAGAGAGCTTAAGCAACATGTTGTTTTAATGAAGTCATTCAGGGGGCTGTTCTGTGATGCCTAGGAACATCTACAGGGATCAGACAACTCTGGGGAACTTCAGATATGGGACCTAGACACAGAATGCCTACCTGGTTATCTGTTGTCTTTGTTTTATCTGCTTGTTAACTTTGGTCTTTCACATTGAAGAGCAATCGCTTCCTACATGGTAGGGGTGGGAACTTAGCCAACTCCAGGCTTACAGTCTCCAAGTTTAGTGACTCCAGGGGAAAGTGAGAATATGTGTTTATCCATTTTGCTATGTAAAAATCCCAGGGTAAGCGGCATCTGGGTGGTTCAGTCAATTAAACATTTGACCCTTGATTTCAGCTCAGGTCATGATCTCATGGTTGTGGGGTCAAATCCCATGTCAGGCTCTGGGCTGAGTGTGGAGCCTGCTTGGGATTCTCTCTACCTCTCCCTTTGCTCCTCCCCCTGCCCATGCTTGCTCGCTTACTCTCTCTCTCTCTCTCTCTCCCTTTCTCTCAAAAATAAATAAATAAGCATTAAAAAAAAAATCCCAGGGACAGACTCTGGCCAATTTGGCTCATATGTTCCCCCTCTGGACCAATTACTGTGGCCACTGCTAAGAAGTGCTCTGATTGGCTAGGCTGGAGTCCTATGTCCTCCACATTTTAGCAGTGGCAGGCATTGTGATAGCAGTTGTATACATGACAAGGTTAAGATCAAACTCTCCAAAGAAAGGTAGGAGCTGATATTACCAAAGAACGGATAAAGATTTTCTGGGCAGGACAAAAATAAATACATAAATAGATATTTACAGAATATTACAGATGTTTTGTACAAATTAGGAGTAATGAATTGAGACTCTGAGATTTTATTCTAAAAATCAGTTTTCTGTATATTTCCCTAACTTCTATAATAGTAAACTAACTTAAATTTGATAGTAACCTAAAGAAAAACTTTAGTCCTGCCCACATTTATGTTTGTTGCCAAATGTCAAATTTCATTTTATTTGATGTTTTACTTCACCATACCCTGAAACTTTTATAAGGGGCCACAATGTAGGACTGAGACAAAAAAGTCCATTCTTCTGATTGCACGTGAGTCAGACATAGGATAACCATACGTAGGTTTGCTGATGACAGTCCTGTTTTAGACCCGTTGTCTTATGTGAGACAACACATAAAGATGTGAAAAATTTTACAAAAGTATATGAGGAAATAATTTCACTATTTCACTAAATTGCCACTATTTAACATTGTCTTCCCTGGATTACCTATGTTAAAATATGAATCCAAGGATTTTACAGACTTCTGTGCCGAGCAAAAACAGTGCTTCCTTAGGTGACTTCCTTGGGATATTTAGCCAGGTCTAATGGGATCTCTATAGGACTTTAGATTCCTGTTCCTGGAACCTTTAGCAAAAGTAAAGGTGAAATGGATTATAGACAAAATAATTGGAGAGAATAAATTTCTAGAAATTAAAATTTTGTTGCTTTAGTAAATATTTTTCATTAACTAAATAATACATATGTGTAGGTGCCTATTCTTGACTAGATTCTAGTCTTTCTTGTAGGCTAGCTATACTCCCCCCTTTGAGGAATAGGAGATAAAATTTTTATTCTTTGGTTTTATAATGAGCATTATTATATATACTAGGTGCCATTTTCTGGGTACTTGGAATAGTCATGAAAAAAGTGGACAGTGGAGCGCCTGGGTGGCTCAATTGGTTAGCGTCTGACTCTTGATTTCAGCTCAGATCATGACCTCAGGGTCATGAGATGAAGCCCTGCATCACCCTCTGATGGGCATGGACCTTAAGATTCTCTCTCTCCCTCTTCCTCTGTCCCTCCTATGCTCTCTCTAAAATAAATAAATAAATAAAATAAAATAAAATAAAATAAAATAAAATTAAAGCAGACATGGGGTGCCTGGGTGGCTCAGTTGGTTAAGCATCCAACTCTTGATTTTGGCCCAGGTCATAATCTCAGGGTGGTGGGATTGAGCCCCACATCAGTCTCAGGGCTGGGCATGGAGTCTGCTTGAGATTCTCTCCCTCCCTCCGCTCCTCCCCCACTCCTCTCTCCAAAAAAAAAAAAAAAAATTAAAAGTGGACAATGTTAATGTCTTCCTAGAATGAGATTTTTGTGGGGGAGACATAATAAACAAATAAGTAAATATATACTACAGTATCAGTTAAAGATATTGGTTCTGAAGAAATACAAGGCTATGTCCTTATCACTTCTCTTTTAGGTTTACTACATGGGTTTCTTTTGCTTACAGCCAAAGGAGTCTTTTTTTTTTTTTTAACGTTTATTTATTTTTGAGACAGAGACAGAGCATGAACGGGGGAGGGGCAGAGAGAGGGAGACAGAATCGGAAGCAGGCTCCAGGCTCCGAGCCATCAGCCCAGAGCCCGACGCGGGGCTTGAACTCACGGACTGCAAGATCATGACCTGAGCCGAAGTCGGACGCTTACCGACTGAGCCACCCAGGCGCCCCCAAAGGAGTCTTAATAATTATACTCCTGGGGCGCCTGGGTGGCGCAGTCGGTTAAGCGTCCGACTTCAGCCAGGTCACGATCTCGCGGTCCGCGAGTTCGAGCCCCGCGTCAGGCTCTGGGCTGATGGCTCAGAGCCTGGAGCCTGTTTCCGATTCTGTGTCTCCCTCTCTCTCTGCCCCTCCCCCGTTCATGCTCTGTCTCTCTCTGTCCCCAAAATAAATAAACGTTGAAAAAAAAAATTAAAAAAAAATAATTATACTCCTATCTAAAAAATTTCCTATTAGCATTCACCAATTATATTTCAAATTGTGTTTTCATACTTTACCAGCTGATCTATTCCAGGATCTCTCAAAAGTTTATTAGTTATTGAAGGGCAATTCCATTTTGTTTTTAAATGTCTATTTTTTATTTTTGAGAATGAAGCAGAGTGTGAGTGGGGAAGGGGCAGAGAAAGAGGGAGACACAGAATCCAAAGCAGGCTCCAGGCTCTGAGCTGTCAGTACAGAGCCTGATGCGGGGCTCAAACTCAGGAACTGTGAGATCATGACCTGAGCTGAGGTCAGATGCTTAACCAACTGAGCCACATAGGCACCCCACTGAAGAACAATTTCTGACTAGCATCCAGAAGTGAATTAAGAAGCAATAAACATAATCATAAACCACTTCTCCCATAACATTTTGTCCCCATCTGGGAAAATTTTTCTTCCCATGGTCAATCTGAACATCTCTTTAAAATGTATGTCATCTACCTTTTTAGATTTATTTTTAGCCGGACGACATAAGCAAAGTATAGCCAGTGGGTTTCTGCACCCTATGCATCCTTGGTGTCACCCATGTGACACAATTAACATGGAGCCCACCCACTTGGATCTTAGGAAGAGTATGGCCCTGGTTCAGACCAGGATCCTTTCTGGAGAGAGATAGGTAGATCCTAGGGATAAGGGCTCACCGGACCAGTCCTTGGCGACAGCATTGTACATTCCTCTGAAATTTATCTATGTTCAATTTACCCTTTCTTTTTGAACAGAGGTCTGAGAGTATGGATTCTGTGAAAATGTTGCTCAACTTCTAGAATAAACCATAACACTTTAGTTATGTTTGTGGTAAAAGTGGACCTATGATGGGATTAGGTGATCCTCAGTACTCCCAAGTCTCAGGGTGGATCTCATAGGCAGTGGGCAATAGTTATAGCATACTTTTGAAGAGTTGAATGGGGATGAGGACTGGGAGAGAATCCAGCTATATATATTTACAAGAGTCTATTACCATAAGAATATGCCCCCCTCATTCTGGAAATAGAACAAGTGCTGTGTAAAACCCACCTAGCATATTTTCCACTGGCTTTAGTACTGCCATCCCAATGGTGTGTGCACTTACATATACCATATGTCATATTACGTCTCTCTCTCTCTCACACACACACATATAAAGTTTAGGGCATTTGTGGACCCAGTCCATGCATAACTTTAAATCTTATAATTTTATTTCAAAAAGCCGTAGGGTAAGTGAAAGAATATGATGGCCAAGATGGCTACAGTGTTGGGTTATGAACTAGATTAGAGGAAAACTTCAGCAAATTGGAGAAGCATGAAGCAAATAGGAGTACAGAAGTAGGTCAGCTTCTGCTGCTTTAGCTGAAGACTAGGGCCCACATCACTTATTCTGTCTGTAGTCCCAAATTCTAAATTCCTGTTACTAGTCTTTACTCTTGGTAACATAAGTCATCCAAAATCACTATTTTGAACTTAGTTACTGGTATTGTAATTGGCTAGATATCTTGAAAGCCTTCCAGATTTTTATCTACATCATCTAAATATGCTGGATAAACAACAAAATAAATCATTTTAAATCTATAGTTGAGCCAGTAAGAAAGTTAGTCAAATCTTGAAAGCACAAGAATAAAGCACCTTCAATGGATATATCATCCAGACATAAAATCAATAAGGAAACATTGGACTTAAACTATATGTTGGATCAGATGGACTTAACAGACATTTCCAGAATATTCCATCCAATAACAGCAGAATATACATTCCTGTCATGTGCAAATGGAACATTCTCCAGGATACATCATATATTAGGCCATTAAACAAGTCTTAATAAATTTAGGAAGATTTAGATATTATCAAGCCTCTTTCCAACCACAATGGTACGAAACTAGAAATCAATCACAATAAGAACAACAAATATGTTGAAAGTAAACAACATGTTCCTGAGCAACCAATGGGTCAAAGAAGAAATCAAAAATAAATTAAAACAAAATATCTTAGGAGAGGGGCACCTGGGTGGCTCAGTCGCTTAAGTGTCTGACTTTGGCTTAGGTCGTGATCTCAAGGCTCATGAGTTTGAGCCCTACGTTGGGCTCTGTGCTGACAGCTCGGAACCTGCAGCCTGCTTCAGATTCTGTCTCCCTCTTTCTCTGCCCCTCTCATACTTGCACTCTGTTTCTGTCTCCCTTTCTCTCTCTCTCTCTCTCTCTCAAATATAAATAAACATTAAAAAGAAAAAAAAAAGGTACACTTAGGAGAAACGAAAACAAAGGGACAGTATACCAAAATTTATGGGATGCGGCAGAAGCGGTTCCAAGAAGAACATTTATAGTAATAAATGCCTACATTAAGGAAAAAGAAAGATCTCAAGTAAATAACCTAACCATACACCTCAAAAAGCAGGAAAAAGAAAAACAAAATAATCCCAAATTTAGTACAAGGAAGGAAATAACAAAGATCAGAGAGTAAATAAATGACAGAGACAAAAGAGACAATAGAAAGACCAATTAAACTAAGAGTTGTTTTTTTAAAAAGATAAAACAGAAAACCTTTATCTAAATTTATCAAGAAAACAGGAGAAAACTATATATAAAAGAAGAGACATTATAATTGATACCACGCAAATACAAAGAATCATAAGAAGCTATGATATATAATTATATGCCCACAAATTGGACAAACTGGAAAAAAATGGATAGATTCTTAGAAACACACAACCTACCAAGACTAAATTGTGAAGAAATAGAAGATCAGAACAGACTGATTACTAGTAGGGATATTGAAAGGATGCCCACTCTTAACACTTTTGTTCAACATAGTAGGAAAAGTCCTAGCAGAGCCATCAGACAAAATAAAGAACTGAAAGGCATCCATGGGGCACCTGGGTGGCTTAGTCGGTTAAGCATCTGACTTCAGCTCAGGTCATTATCTCACGGTTCATGAGTTCGAGCCCCACATCAGGCTCTGTGCTGACAGCTTGGAGCGTGGAGCCTGCTTCAGATTCTGTGTCTCCCTCTCTCTCTGCCTCGACCCCCCTCACGCTCTGTCTCTCTCTCAAAAATAAATAAACGGGGGCGCCTGGGTGGCGCAGTCGGTTAAGCGTCCGACTTCAGCCAGGTCACGATCTTGCGGTCCGTGAGTTCGAGCCCCACGTCAGGCTCTGGGCTGATGGCTCAGAGCCTGGAGACTGTTTCCGATTCTGTGTCTCCCTCTCTCTCTGCCCCTCCCCCGTTCATACTCTGTCTCTCTCTGTCCCAAAAATAAATAAACGTTGAAAAAAAAAAAAAAAAAAAAAAAAAAAAAGAAAATGTATACATTTAAAAAAAAAAAATAAATAAATAAATAAATAAACGTTAAAAAAAATAATAAAAAAAAAAAAGAAAGAAAGAAAGAAAAGGCATCCAAATTGGAAAGGAAGAAGTATATTATCTCTGTTTGCAGATGACATATTATATATAAAAAACCCTAAAGACTCCAGCAAGTAACTGTTAGAACTAATAAATTCAGTGAAGTTGTAGACTATAAAATCAATATACAAAGATCTGTTGCATTACTATTCACTAACAGATAATGATCAGAAAGAGAAATAAGAAAACAATGACATTTACAATTGTATCAACAATAATAAAATACACAGGAATAAATTTAACCAAGAAGGTGAAAGTTCTATACACTGGAATATATAAGATGTTGATGAAAGAAATTGAAGAAGACACAAATAAATGAAAAGATATTTCATGTTCATGGATTGAAAGAATTAATAAAATGTACAAACTATCCAGTACAATCTACAGACTCAATGTAATCACTATAAAAATTCCATTGGCATTTTCCACAGAAATAGAAAAAAGAATTCTAAAATTGCATGGAACCACAAAAACCCTAAATTGTCAAAGCAAGCTTGAGAAAGAACAAGCTAGAAGCATTGTACTTTCTCATTTCAAATTATATTCCAAAACTACCATAATTAAAACATGAAGTATTTTCATAAAAACAGATACATAGATCAATGGAACAGGTTAGAGAGCCCAGAAATAAATCCATGCATACATGGTCAATTAATTTATTACAAAGTATCCAGGAATATACAGTGGTTAAAGGGTAGTATTTTCTTTTTTTTTTTTAACGTTTATTTATTTTTGACACAGAGAGAGACAGAGCATGAATGGGGGAGGGTCAGAGAGGGGGAGACACAGAATCTGAAACAGGCTCCAGGCTCTGAGCTGTCAGCACAGAGCCCGATGCAGGGCTCGAACTCACGGACCGCGAGATCATGGCCTGAGCCGAAGTCGGCTGCTTAACCGACTGAGCCACCCAGGTGCCCCTAAAAGGTAGTATTTTCAATAAATGGTGCTGGAAAACTGAACAGCCACATGCAAAAGAATGAAACTGGACCACTATCTTAAACAATACACAAAAATTAACTCAAAATGGCTTAAAGACTTAAATGGATTAAAAATGGGTTAAATTAAAAATAAGCAAGTGGGACTACATCAAACAAAAAAGCCTCTTTCTAGCAAAAGAAGCTACCAATAAAGTTAAAAGGCAACCTATAGAATGGGAGAAAATATTTGCAAACTCTCTTTCCTTTTTTTTTTTTTTTTTCAACGTTTATTTTTTTATTTTTGGGACAGAGAGAGACAGAGCATGAACGGGGGAGGGGCAGAGAGAGAGGGAGACACAGAATCGGAAACAGGCTCCAGGCTCTGAGCCATCAGCCCAGAGCCCGACGCGGGGCTCGAACTCACGGACCGCGAGATCGTGACCTGGCTGAAGTCGGACGCTTAACCGACTGCGCCACCCAGGCGCCCCCGCAAACTCTCTTTCAATAAGGGGTTAATATCTATAATCTACAAAGAACTCCTACAACTCAGTTGCAAAAAATAACTCAATTGAAAATGAGCAAAGAACCTGAATAGACATTTTTCCAAAGAAGACATACAAATGGCCAATAAATACACGAAAAGGTGTTTGACATCACTAATTATCAGAGAAATGCAAATCAAAATCTTAATGAGCTATCACCACCTGTTAGCATGGCAGTTATCAAAAAGATGGGATAACACATGTTGGCAAAGATATAGAGAAAAGGAAACCCTTGGGCACTGTTGGTGGAAATATAAATTGACATAGCCCCTATGAAAAACACTAAAAAGTTTCCTGAAAAAATAATAATAGAACTACCACATGATCCAGCAATCCCACTTCTGATAAACAAAGGAAATATACCATTATCTCTAGAGATATCTCTACCCTCATGTTTTTTTTTGCAGCATTAATCACAATAACCAAGATGTGGAAACAACTTAATTGTTGGTCATTAGATGAATGGATAAAGTAAATGTGATATATACAAAATATGTATTGAGGTATATAATAACATATATTAATATGTAAGTGTAATTATTTATATCAGAAAGAATATTATATAGAGAAGAATATTATATATATATATATATATATATATATATATATATTAGCCTTAAAAGGAAGGAAATCCTTTCATTTTTGACAACATGGATAGACCTGGAGGCCATAATACTAAGCAAAATAAGTCAGAGAAAAACGAACACTGCTCGATATCATTTATATGTGGAACAGAAAGAAAGAGAGAGAAAGAGGGAAAAGAAAGGGAAGGAAGGAACGAATGAATGAAGGAAGGAAGGAATGGAGGAAAAAAGAAAGAGAAAAGCTTAACTCATAGAAACAGAGTGAAACAGTAGTTATCAGGGGCCAGAGTCAGGGAAGGAGAGAGAGGTTGGTAGAAGGTGTACAGACTTTCAGTTATAAGATGAATACAGTCTGAGAATCTAATATACAACATGGTGACTACAGTTGTTAGTATTGTATAATTGTATTTAGATTGTATAATTGAGATTTGCTAAGACAGAACAGTTATGTTCTCACCAAAAAAAAGTAAAGAAGGTAAATAGATGATAGATACGTGAATTTATCTGGTGAAGATCATCTTTTCACAATGTTTGTGTAGATCAAAGCATCATATTGTACACTTTAAATATCTTCCAGTTATACCTTAGTAAAGCTCAGGAAAAAAAAAGGGAAAAAAAGTTACATCAGTGTTTCTCAATCTTCTTTTCATTATCACCCCCTAAGGAAACATTTTGGACTTTTTTTTTTCCCCTAATTGCCCTTACCCCCTATGAAATGTTAATACCACAGATATTCTTTACATTTGTTTATGTTCTGTGGCTCTTCAGAGGGCCATAAACCATTGTAATATCTAAAAAAAAAAAAAAAAAAACAAACAAAAAAAAGAATTTACACCCAAGAACCCGTTTTTGCAGGAAGGGCATATTGTCCCCTTGGTGAAGCTCTGCTTTCAATGTCGTTATCATTAGTGGAATTAGTAAACAGAGCCCTGAATTTATAGTCACTTGCCGAGTAAGAGGGATTAGAATACCGACTCTACCTTGTACTATCTCTCTTATTTTAGCAAAAGTATTCAATTTCCTCCGATGTCAATTTTCTCATGTATAAAATAAGGTAAAAGAATAAGCAAACAAAGAAACAAGATGGGAAATGTTTGCCTAACATCCCAGGGTTGTTGTGAGAGTAACTCTTCGTGAGATAAGTTTATTTATCAAGATAGGACTCACCGCAAAAGATTGCCTATCAGCGTTTTTACCAGTCTTGATGACATTAACATAGAAAGCACCTCAAGTGTTTGCACAGTAGTAATAGGAATGTGGCAATATGCTCTGCAGTTCAGTTGAGCATGCAAGCAGATGATAACGGTTTTTAGTGGAATTTGTTGAGACACAAAGGAGTACTCATGCCTATTGGAGGAAAAAGTCACAAAGGGAAATCTTGGAATATTTTCCCTTCAGAAGCTTTGAAAGCAGTAGCAAATATTGCTTGACTCCACTGAGTTATTTGCAGTGAAGGACTGGATTGCAAACCATTCCTTCTAATATTTAATTCATTGCTTTTCTATAATGAATGTAATTATCTTCAGGCAACTTAAGATTTCGATGTAAACTTTTATTTCCAACCATGGTTTATTAAGTATTGCACCTAAATTATAAGCTGAGTTGGTCTAAAATAAGTTAATTAAGTTGGTCGTATAAAATCCATTTAACTTTTAACTCTCTACAACTTCTGAAATATACCGTTTGTTGAAAAATAATAACACGTGTAACATTTATTGAGCACACAGTGTATACCAGGCCCTGCACTAGGCGTGTTACAGTCGTGGTTTTTGATCCCTGTAGCAACACGAAGAGTTAGTAATGCACACTGTATTATTATCTACAGTTATCTACTGTAGCAAAAGTCATTTTATTTACTCCCAGTTCTGGGTGTCACCTAGGCTGTTCTGCCAGTATTGTATAGGGTCACTCATGTGGATTCAGTTTGTGAGCTCGTCAGCTGGGAGCTATTTGGTCTAGAGAGGATCTTCTAGAATGCTTTGTCTTGGCTCCAGGCGGTCTCTCTTTCTCCAACAGGTCAGCCTGGGCTGTAGGATCCCAAGAAGGCAAGATGGAGGCCGTATGGCTTCCTAAGACCAGACTCAGAACTCACTCAATGTCACTTCCATTGCATTATACTGGTCGCAGCAGAGTCACAAGCCTAGCCCAGATTCAGGGAGTGTGGAAGTAGATTCCACCTCTTGACGGGAGGGGCTGCCAAGAATCTGTGGCCATTTTTAAGCCACCACACATACTCTCACATATGAGCTATTTGTTATTTGTTTGAAGAAATATCCGAGCAAACTCTTATTTACTTATTACTTTTTTACTTTCACCATCTTCGGCATAGCATGACAAAGAGGTAGGGTGAAGAAATAAAAACTTGTAACAATTTCATGCATGTAGTGACCCAAACAGAAGAATAAAATTCTTACTCTTGAAATCTAAATGAGCTCTGAGTTTTAGAGATAAGTTAAACAGACACAGGTGAGGTATAGACACTGCCTCCAAATGTTGCTCGTGTAATGAATTATCCTGTTGAGAGTAGTGAATAAGGTTGGACCCAGACCAGCATGGAGGTTTAGGCAATGCTTGGTGCTCTGGAGTCTTGCTTGCTCCTGATCTGAGACTGTGTGATAGGCCCACTTGTGAATAGAAAACTGCTGGGGAGTGGGGGGCAGTCATTGAGCCTATAGTTCTTGCATTGAAGAAGGTGATAAATCTTTATTCATCAGTTGATGGACATTTGGGATAAAGAAGATGTGACATATATATACAATGGAATACTACTTGGCAACGAGACAGAATGAAGTCTTGCCATTTGCAACGATATGGATGGAACTAGAGTGTATTATGCTAAACAAAATAAGTCAGGCAGAGAAAGACAAATATATGAATTCACTCATATGGAATTTAAGAAACACAACAGATGAACACAGGGAAAGGGAAAGAAAAATAAGATAAAAATACAGAGGAAGGCAAACCATAAGAGACTCTTAAATACAGAGAACAAACTGAAGGTTGCTGGAGGGAAGGTGGGTGGGGGGATGGGTTAAATGGGTGATGGGCATTAAGGAGGACATTTGATGTGAGGAGCCCTGGGTGTTATATGTAAGTGATGAATCACCAGTTTCTACTCCTGAAACCAAGACTACACTGTATGGTAATTAACCTGACTTTAAATAAAAACAAATAAGCAAAAACAATGATAAAATTTTAAAAAAATGAAGGTGGTAAATCTGAGATTCAGAACTAAAAATGTAGAGATAACAAGCTAGAAAGTGTTTGGTTTTAACCTCCTTAATTTAGCAGAAGGTAATCAAGTAAGACCTACAGGCCAAGGTGACAAAATAATGACACTTAAAAGCAATAAAAGAAAGGGCATGTATGTTCTTGGATCTTTTCTCTCATCCTCATTTCCTCGAGTGCAGGATATGGTGTATGCTTTGACTTTAACGAATCCCCATCCTGCCCTATAACCTGCACCCCCAGCCTTGCTGTATTTGGGGGACTTGTTGAATGAACGATGATGAAGGCACTTTGCACTCCTGGACATGGGAGGAGGTCTCACTTGCTGAATGTGCCCATGCCTGGGTCCTCTTAAAAGATTTTTATCAATGACATGAATGAAGCCATAGAAAGAGGGCTCTCACATTTACTAAGAACATAACTCTGGGAGGGTGTGACAGACACTACTCGTTGTCTCTGAGTACCTGTTCTCACCCTCTTACTTCATAATATAACTGTTCTTTTTATCCTGAACTGTCGCTCAGAATAGGGATAGCATTTTTCAGCCTCTCTTATAGGTAGTTGTGGCCACGTGGCTATGTTCTAACCAATGGATAAAAGGTACTAGAGGCAAAATTCTGCTCCCTATAAAAAATGATTTCTCAAGGCACCTGGGTGGCCCAGTTGGTTAAATGCCTGACTCTTGATTTCAGCTCAGGTCATGATTTCATGGTAATGGGCTCTATGCTGAACGTGGAACCTACTTGGGCTACTCTCTCCCCCCTCTCCCTCTGCCCCTTCCCCACTCACCTGCATGCACACCCTCTCTCACTCTCTCTCTCAAAATAAATAAATAAACATTAAAAAAATCATTTCTCAAGGGTCTGTAAATCAAAGTGTTACATGGAATGGCACTTTGGGGCGGTCGTCTTAAATCAGAGACCAACTTTTTGGCTCTTTTCTACTTCTTGTTGGCTGGAGAGTGGATATAACAGCTGAATCTCTAGCCTTCATGTTGAACTATGAAATGAAGGAGGTGTTTAGGACAAGAAAACCAAGTTGAAGGGTCAGCATCCCTGATGATCAGAAAGTCATCATCCCAGTGCTGAAGTGTTTACCTATGGTCTTTGTTCACATAAGATAGGAATGCATTTCTATGTTGTTTACATTATGGTGTCTTAGTGTCATGTTATTTATAGCCACATCTAATCCTGATTAATCCAGAGAGCTTGCTTCTATGCTGAACAATGAAATCAATATCAAAAAGCTCTCGACAGACTGAAAGTCAAAACTGTTGTGAAATAAAGATGAAATAAAATGTAAATGGCAAGAAGAACTGGCTAAAGAGTAGTTCATACACAAAAGCCATGAGCGTGTGTTAGGGGAGGGAAGCTGGCAGACGTAAAGTTGATGTAGGTGAACAGCCTAATGAGGCTGTTGAAAGCTAATCCTATGGTTAGGTTAAGTTAAATTGTACAGACCAAGAGAGATTAATACTTTGTTTTCAAGTTTATTTATTTATTTTGAGAGAGAGAGAGAGAGAGCATGCAGGAGGGGCAGAGAGAGAGGGGGAGAGAGAGAATCCCAAGCAGGCTCTATGCTGTCAGCACAGAGCCTGATGTGGGACTCAAACTCATGAACCATGAGATCATGACCTGAGCCAAAATCAAGAGTTGGATGCTCAACTGACTGAGCCACCCAGGTGCCCAAATACTTTCAATTTTGGTGTTGGCATAGCACTTCTGGAGTATTGTGCTCACTTCTGAGCCCCATATTATTCCCAGTGATAAACTAGAGAGGGTCTAAAGGGCAAACAGGATAGCGTAGGGTCTGACAGCGATATCACAGTCAATGGAAGGGACTCTGAAGTATTAGCCTGGAGAGAGGAATGTGTAGGGAAATGTAGGGAAATGTATCTTCAAATATTCAAAGGGTTGTCACAAAGAAGACAGAGTATGATTGTTTATTTGTTTTTCCCCAGAAGGCATACTTACGATCAGTGAATGAAAAATACTAGAGGCAAAATTCTGCTTTGTAGAAGAAATAATTTCTCAATAATTAGGCTGCCTTGAATGAGAAGGCACTGCTTTGTGAGGTGTTAAGTTTGATCATTCTAGAATCATGAGTGCTAACCTTTATCCTGTGCATTCTATGGGGCAAGCACTTTGTTGTTGTTGTTGCTTTTAAGTTTATTTATTTATTTTGAGAGACAGAGTGTGCTGGAGGAGCAGAGAGAGAAAGAAAGAAAGAATCCCAAGCAGGCTCTGCACCGTCAGCACAGAACTCAGTGCGGGGCTCAAACTCACCAACGGTGAGATCACGACCTGAGCCAAAATCCAGTCAGATGCTTAACCAACTGAGCCACCCAGTTGCCCCTGACGCAGGCACTGTATGTGCTATCTCATTTAGTCCTCACAAACCTGTGAGGCAGATTCTATTTTTATCTGTGTTTTAAAAATTCGCAAGTTGATCGAGGCCTAGAAAAGTCAAGTGACCTACCCAGCATCATCTGGCTGGTGAGAGGCGGAACCAGGCTTTGATGCTGCCCTGTCCCCCACTCATGGAAGTGGTCAGGCGTGGGCTGGGAGAAGGGGAACGTCAGCGGCAGTACCGTAGAAGTCCTGAGTTAAGCCACCTCTGGAAGAGTCTCCATTTCTTTACCTTGAAAGCACTTTCTTAACTTTAGTAGGAGTAATGAGACTCAGTGGGTATAGTGGGAGAAAACGCCACTGGCTTTGTCTCGGGCCCTGGGCCTCGGGTGAAAAGGAGGAATCATGAAACAGGTAGGCGAATGGATCAAAACATGCAAATGGAAACCTTGACTCTTCTGCTTTCTAGTTGTGTAGTTTGGGACAAGGCACGCAGTCTGTTTGAACCTTAGTGTCTTCATGAGTAAAATTCAAATAATTACACACAACCTGCAGGGTTGTTGTGAGAGCTAAAAATAAGTAGCTTGGGGCCTGTTGCCGGGCAGATGCTCAAAACTGGTCATTAAGTATCACTGACATCTGGCAGGTACTGATGCCCGTGTTAGTTGCAGCTAGAAAAATTCAGATACTGGGGTTCCTCCAGGATTTAAAGGAGAAATTGAAGCTCAGTTAGACTACGTAATTTTCATAACGCCTTAGTCACTACTTGGCTAGCAATTTAGGACTTTATTCTTTAGGATAAAACTGCATTTCCCAGGCTCACCCAAAATTCGGGTTCTGTTTGTGATTTAGGTTTTAACTGTCAGAGATACTCATGCAAGACTTGAATCTGTGAAAAAAAAGTAAGTGGTAGCAGAGACACGAAGCTGATGGCATGTAAGTGTTGGGGAAACACAAAAAGAAAATCTCCTGAAAACTCAGAAAACCTCTCCACATAGGTCTAAAAGAAAGAAAACAGTTTTATTATTGAGTAAGCATAAGCTAGAATGCGATATGAATTACAGACAATCCTCTAAGAGATTGCAAAAACAGAAAGCAATCTTACTGTTTTATATAGCCAAGCAGACACAACCCATGCCTTCCGTGTTCTCAAGACAAACAGTAACCCGTCCTTAAGTGAGGCCTGGCTAGCACCATTCGCCACCCACAGTTGATCCTAAGTTCATCTAGGAATTGGGGCAGGTAGCCACCTGTGTTTGCGCGTTGCCTTTATCCAAAGGGAAACTAATCTCTCGTATCATGATGACAGGAGGTAAATTTGCAACGTGGAGCCAGGTGCCAGCTGAAATTAGGCTCCTCCCCTTGCACGGAAACTGGAACATAGGGACACTATCTTCCCTGATGATTATATTTCAAAGAATTGGTTTCCAGGTGCTTGAGGAAACATTCCTGGGTTATAAAATTGGCTAGAGGCGTATTTCATTTTTAAAAAGAGTTACACGCATTTTAAAGAAGCAGAGAAGTTACAAGTTTTCTAAAGCAAATGCTCTAAGAAAAGGGAGAGGGAGAAGTGCGTCACCTTTTTCAATAAGAAGAATCAAACTTGTTTTTCCTTATTTTTAATTTGCATTTGGCCGTATACAAGTCTTCACGTGTGCACGGTCTTAACGCCAACAGGTTGGGGTGGTGGCTTCTCCATCCTCTGACCCCGGACAACACCTGCAGGCAATACACTTTCCCTAGAACATGGCCAAGCTGGTGGGCCAACTGAGACTGCATCTTCCTGACTTACTTCCTGATTATGACAGGTAGCAGTCCTCTGGTGGACCCTTCTGCAGGGTTCATCTGAGGCATCCCTGAGCGTGCTCCTCCTTTTCCAGTGAGTTCGGACGCGCCTAACTCAATGTGGTGAGTCCCTTTCTTCTTAAGGGAGTAGTGTCTGTTTTCTACAACTGAACTCCATCTAATATAAAATCTAACAAAAATGATCACCTAATAAGCCACAAATCTGTTTTAGACAAAGTCTCTTTGACAGTATTGGTATAAACAGAAGATGTCTAGAATTTGATACTTGAGATGATTTTGCTAGTGAAATAAATATTCTAACAGGCACAGGTAAATACCTATTAATTTTAGGTTGTTTTGTGGATAGTATCAAATAGATGAGACTCAGGTGTGGTTTTAGTTTGGGAAACTTAGCACATTTCCTCGGCAGAGATTTCTTTTTTTCTTTCTGTTTTCATCTTCACATACTATAACAAATGCAGTTTTTGAGTAAATTTATCCAAAGCATAATGAGATTCGCAAATAAAAGGGTTATGGCTAATCTGGGATTTTCCCATTCCCAAGTCTCAAGGAACAATCCTTTTTCATATACTAGTATTTAATTCTTCCCATCCTTATGGACACATCAATCCCTTATCAAGAGGTAAAGGCTAATTCTCTTCCCCTTGAATCTGTGCTGGCCTTATCACTTGCATTGAGCAACGGAATGTGACGGAAATGACCTCAAAGCCCGATCTAGTCCTTAAGGAGCCTAACAAAGCCTGCCTTTGCTTTCTCGGAAGCCAGACTTTGTTAAAGAAGTCAGACAATTTTGTGGAAGAGAGGCCACTTGGAAAGAGCCCCAGGAATGTGAGGCTGAAGGGCCAGGAGGTAGACCAGCCATTCCAACCACCCTCTGAGGTGGCAGGCATCGCTAGGAATTCACACGTGCTGGCCCTTCCCTGGAAAGCCCTGCACTCTCTTTTCCTAACATCCCTACTTATCCTTCAAGACTCAGCTTCAGTTTCACTAATTTTAGGTCTCTCGGAGAAGCCTGGAAATGTGATGGCTATTGCCCAATTCTTCTAGCCTAAGGGTAGAGTAGGAGAGATAAAGGAGGCTTCACATGGAATGTTGAAATCATTTTCTATATATTCATTATTTAGGAAATGATTTCTAATTGCCAGTACTACTAGTATAAAATACTAATACAACCACATACTGGGAACTATATGGAGATAAGTGCTATATATATATATTATTATGCAACGAATAGTATATATGAAATTTGTATAGTTCATATTTGAATTACTATGTAGTAATAAAATTAAATAGGCTATGTATGAATAACGACTTTATAATAGTTATTATTATGTGTGGCACTCTACCTATTAATGTAATAGTTATTTACTAAATAATAGTAGTTATTAAGGGATGGATAAAGGGCCAAATATTATAAGGCAATAAATAACACTTGGATAGTTAATCTTACCTTATAATTATATAAAATATCTATTTCCTAGGGCTCAAAGCCAAAACCCATAGATAATCTGCTTCAACTTTGTTTTAAAAAAAAATTTTTTTTAATGTTTATTTCTGAGAGAGAGAGAGAGAGAGCGAGCATGAGCTGGGAAGGGGCAGAGAGAGGGGGACACAGAATCCAAAGCAGGTTCCAGGCTCTGAGCTATCAGCACAGAGCCCGCCTCAGGGCTCAAACTCATGAACTATGAGATCATGACCTGAGCCGAAGCTGGACGTCCAACCCACTGAGCCACTCAGGCGCCCTTCAACTCTTAACTATCATGCTTTCTTAGTGCAGAATTTCAGCCTCCATTGACTAATCCCTCTAGCTGTGCTGACATTCCTGAGCATTAGCTTAAAGCAGTTTCTATTTAGTGCCCAGGACTTTTTTTTTTTTTTTTTTTTTTTAACGTTTATTTATTTTTGAGACAGAGAGAGACAGAGCATGAACGGGGGAGGGGCAGAGAGAGAGGGAGACACAGAATCGGAGGCGGGCTCCAGGCTCCGAGCCATCAGCCCAGAGCCCGACACGGGGCTCGAACTCACGGACCATGAGATCGTGACCTGAGTTGAAGTTGGATTCCTAACCGACTGAGCCACCCAGGCGCCCCTAGTGCCCAGGACTTTTGAAAAAATCATACTAACAGTCAATAAAGGAGCAAGATTATGTTAATCTAGACTATCCCACTCTACCATGGTATGTCATAGTAAAGACGTTAAATAATTACCATATAACTGATAAAATATGGAAAGAAAGTTACAAGAAAAACAATATTGTCTCATGAAATCTTATTGGACCATGATGGGGCATCTCAGTGCCCTTGTCTTCCAAGCTGGAAACAGATATTGTGCCTCAAAATGATCATGCCAATTAAAGAAATAATGACATGTCAGTGTAGAATGTTCCTGTTTCTGATTCCTCCCATCTGTACCTAGTTAAGTGTTGATGTTGTCCTCATCATGTACATCTGCCAATCAACACACTCAGTGGCCGCAAAGATATAGGTGAGCTAATGATGCCAATGACCAAGTCCCTTACCAGTACCTCCCACAAACGTGTTCTCTCTCTTTAAAATCCTCTTACTTACTAGAATAATAAGCAGTAATAGTATAATGTTTTGACTTCCACTAGTTTCCAAGAGTTAGCAGAGAGAGAACCCAGTAAATTAAGGTCCAAAGGTAACTTTTGTCCAGCATCTACTATAAACTGGGCTCTTTGAGTTTTAAGGCACAGAAATTCATTCAAACTAGAGAAGATAAATTGGGAAGGTAGGTGGAAATAATTTAGGGCAGCAGGAAAAAATTTTTTTAAAAAGAAATATTATACACCATGACCAATTAGGAATTATTCCTGAAGTGTAAGGATAGTTCTACATATAAAAATTGATTAAGATAATGTGCCATATCAAAAAGGAATGAAGGAAAAAAGAACATATCATCTTCTCAATTGACGCAGAAAAAGCATTTGACAAAATCTGACACCTCTTCCATGATAAAAACACTCAACAGGACAGATTGAAGGAAGATTCCTCAACATAATAAAGCCCATATATGAAAAATCCACAGCAGACATCATACTCAAGATGGGAAGCCTTTCCTCTAAGATCCAGAACATGGCAAAGAAACACAGAGAACATCTGATTTACAATTTAATGCTTGGTTAAGTAAAAGTTAACAAAAACAATTAATATTATTAGTCTGTGTTAGTACAGAATAAAGTGCCGGCTAATCTTCACCTTTTAACATATTAGCATTCCTAAATAGGCATAAAATCCCCTTAGTGGTAACCAAGTACCGGGCAGGGGAGTGGCCGATCCTGAGCTCTGTCAGTAAGTGGGTGTGCTGTCTGTAGAGATTTAAAATGATAATGAAATCATCTAAGTGGTCTGCTTTTGAAAATCACCATGTACAGGAAATGTGAACAGACTTCATGATAAAATACCCTACCTGGAAAAAAACTTTTTTTGGTCTGGGTTCTAAACAGTTGTGATGATTGTGGAATTTTAATAATAAATGTAAGTTTCACATTAGTTCATTTTTATTACTTATCCCTTCATAAACATTGAATTCTGGGTGGGAGCTATTTGAAGAACTCCTTAGTCATATACCTGATCACCTACCTATCTGCAGATTCAAGTATATGTGTTCATTTTGAGGGCAAGTTTGTAATGTTTGAACTCATTTGGGGTGGTTTCTCTCTCTACATATCCCTGAGTGTAAATCATGAAAAATGATGTAATTTTTCTTTTTTGTGTCAAAATTAAGGAAATGCAAGTTTATTTTTTATTGTTTTTTTTTTTAATGTTTATTTATTTTTGAGACAGAGAGAGACAGAGCGTGAACCAGGGAGGGTCAGAGAGAGAGGGAGACACAGAATCTGAAGCAGGCTCCAGGCTCCGAGCTGTCAGCACAGAGCCCGATGCGGGGCTTGAACTCACAAACCGTGAGATCATGACCTGAGCCGAAGTCAGATGCTCAACCGACTGAGCCACCCAGGTGCCCCAAGGAAATGCAAATTAAAACTATGAGGAGATAACAATAAACCCCACTAGAATATCTAGAATTTAAAGAATGAACAGGGGCGCCTGGGTGGCTCAGTTGGTTAAGCTTCCACCTCTTGATTTTGGCTCAGGTCATGATCTCACGATTCGTAAGATCGAGCCTTGAGTGGGACTCAGCACTAATAGTGCTGAGCCTGCTTGGGATTCTTTCTCCCTCTCTCGCTGTCCTCCCAGGTGTGCATTCTCTCCTCTCTCTCTCTCTCTCTCTCAAAATCAATAAATAGACATTAAAAAAGTAACTGATAACATCAAGTGTTGCCAAAGATGCAGAGCATGGCTGGTGATCTATACCTCTTTGGGAAAATTGTTTTGTATCTACAAAATCTGAACATATTCATACTCCATGACCCAGCAATTACTCCCCCGAGCAAACATCCAACAGAAATGCGTATGTACACCAAAACACAGTAAAAAAGGTTTGAAGCAATATCATTTGTGACTGCCTTGTACTAGAAATATTTCAAACTTCTGTAAAGAGTCGAATGAACCAATCAATTGTGGTAGATTTATACAATGGAATAACACACAGTAATGAAGGAAACGCTGCTGTGCTCAACAACCATAATGAATCTCAAAAATGTAGTGTTGACCCATAGAAGCCTTAGACAAAATGATGCATAGTTTACAATTCCACATACATAAAATACGAAAACTGGAAAAATTCTTCTGTGGCATTAAAACTCAGGGCAATTCAGACAGTTTAAATATGGCCTGGGAGGAGCATGAAGATTTTCTGGGCTTCTCAGAATGCTTGATTTCTTGACCTAGCTGGTGTTTACATGGATTTGTTCCCTTTTTGATAATTCAATAACCTGTACTTTTGTATACCTTTCTGAATGTATAATTCAATAAAAATGTTTATTTAAAAAACATGGCCTGGGCACCTGGATGGCTCAGTTGGTTAAGCGTCCTACTCTTGATTTCAGCTCAGGCCATGATCTCATTGTTGGTGAGATTGAGCCCAGGGTGGGGCTCTGTTCTGTGTGTGGAGCCTGCTTGGAATTTCTCTCTTCCACTCTCTCTGCCTCTCTCTCTCAAAATAAATAAACATTAAAAAAAAAAAACAAAAAACAAACATAGCCAACCATTAGGGTATAAACAAAAGATCTCACAGGCACTGCATTTTGGGGATATGATTATACGATCTGATATGGGTGGCATATCCTACAGATAGAAGTCCCCTTAAGAAAATCTGAAACAGGGGCGCCTGGGTGGCGCAGTCGGTTAAGCGTCCGACTTCAGCCAGGTCACGATCTCGCGGTCCGTGAGTTCGAGCCCCGCGTCGGGCTCTGGGCTGATGGCTCAGAGCCTGGAGCCTGTTTCCGATTCTGTGTCTCCCTCTCTCTCTGCCCCTCCCCCGTTCATGCTCTGTCTCTCTCTGTCCCAAAAATAAATAAACGTTGAAAAAAAAAATTAAAAAAAAAAAAAAAAAAGAAAATCTGAAACAAAGAAATCCATATTTACAAGACAAATTAACCAAGAGGAAAGGAATGTTATTTAAGCAGTATTAAGTACATCTTTTAAGAAATAATTCATTCTTTCATTGTGCATGAAAATGTACTATGATTTTCAAATATTTTATTCCAATACTCAGAATCTATTATGTAATTTTTTTTAGTAAATTAAGTATTCCACCCTACACCTCACCTCTCTCTGTTTTTTTTTTTTTTATGGCGTATTTATTTTATGAGACTCTAATGGAGCATCATCACCATCTTTAGTATCATCATCGTTATCCCAGAGCATTTTCATCATGCTTAAGAGTAACAAAGAGCTTTTAGGAAGGCAAGTATTAGACTCACATTCTGCATTAGCAAACAGACTCAGACTGGCTAAGATTTTTTTCATATCGCACTCCTTATATGAGGTGCAACTGCACCTTAGTCTAGTAGTCTCTCTTCATTAGCTCTTGAATCTGTCAAGTTTCTTGATTTCAAGCCACATAGACCCACTCTGTTACCTCAAGTCAAAAAGAGAGGGGAAGGAAGGAAAGTAAGAAGGAGAGAAAGAAAGGAAAGGAAAGGAAAGAAAAGAAAAAGAAAGAAAAGAAAAGAAAAAGAAAGAAAGAAAGAGAAAGAAAGGGCAAAGGAAAAGGAAAAGAAATGATGCAGAATCCATCTGGTCTTTGTGTTGTGCTGGGAAGACTCTGAAATCCAAAAAGATTCCTGCTCTGGATTCCACATCCCAGGAATGAGGCTTGATGGGTTGTTTGGGTTTTATGCCCACTCCCTGACTATCCTAAGGGACCAGGAAGGATTTGAATCCCTTCATTCCTGAGAGGAGGCATTTAGCCTTGGGGAATTTCCCAAAAGGGATATTAGAGTTAAGGACTTCCCCTAATGGGATATTAGGGTGCTGCTGATGATCAAGGTGAACGGGAGTCTGAGGGATGATGTAGGTAAGACACAAGGTTATAATCAACTTGACTGCACAGACATTTAAAGTTGCTTTGTAGACTGAACTGATTCTCAGTTTCAACTAGCGAAATACAAAATAAGGTTCATGTCAATTATCTTAAAGACTTAACAGGGTGAAAAGCAAATAGAGCAACAATAACAACAGAAAAGCTAATGGATATCTAAGAGAATATAAAACAGCAGTCAGTAATTCAGGGACTACTGGGTATTTACCCAAAGAATACAAAACCACTAATTCAAAAAGATCTGTGTGTCCCTATGTTTACTGCAACATTATTCACAATAACCAAGATAGGGAAGTAACCTAGGTGTCCACAGACAGATGAATGGATAAAGAAGATGTGATATATATATATATATACACATATATATATATATATATATGAATATTATTCAGCCATAATGAAGGGTGATATCTTGCTATTTGCAACAACAGGGATGGGCCAAGAGTATTATGCTAAATGAAGTAAGTCGGATAAAGACAAATACCATAGGATTTTCCTCATATGTGGAATCTAAAAAAAAAAAAAAAAAAAAAAAAAAAACCAAAACCCAAATAAATGAATAAGCAACCAAAAAGTAGAATCAGACCTATACATACAGAGAACAAGGTTGACTTGGGGATGGGCAAAATGGATGAAGAGGGTTGAGAGGTACAGGCTTCTAGTTACAGTATGAGTAAATCACAGGAATAAAAGATACAAGGAACACAGTCAATGATATGGTGATATCATTGCATGGTGACAGATGGTAGCTATACCCGTGGTGAGCACAGCATAACATAGAGAGATGTTGAATCACTATGTTGTACACCTGAAACTAATGGAACATTGTGTGCCAACTATGCTCAAAAAAAATAAAAAAACAAACCAAAGCACAATGAAATAATGCAGTGGCCACGAAAGAGGTCAAGGCTGCAGCAATAGTTTAGGAAAACAGCAGCTGCAATAGTTTAGGAAAACAGGTGGAATTTTAAAAGCATGTATTTGTTTGTACTTAGGGCTGGGAATATGTGAGTCTTTGATACAATTTTCAATATGATCAATATAGTTTTGAATATAATCATGGTTGAGATCATTGTGAATATTATTTTGCTGGAGCTGCCATGACAAAGTGGCTGAAACAACAGAAACTTACTATCTCACAGTTCTGGAGACTAAAAACCCAAGATCAAGATGTCAGCAGTGTTGGTTCCTCGTTAGGACTTAGAGGGAGAATCTGTTCTTTGCTTCTCTCTCAGCTTCTTTGCCAGCTTTCCTGGCAATCGTTGGCATATCACCTGGATCTCCACCTTCATATGCATATGGTGCTCTCTATGGGTGTGCGTCTGTCTCTGTCCAAATCTCCTCTTTATATAAGTACAGAAGTCATGTCCACCCTAATGACCTTTGCATTCTGAGGTACTGGGGTTAAGGTTTAAACATCTTTTAAGGGGGACTTAATTCAACCCATAACAGGGAGGATGCTTGTTACCAATCAAGAGTAATACTTCGTAATTTATAATATCTTTTCCTGGGGACCAGAAAGCATGTTCAACAATGCTTCATTATTAGGAACAGCTTGGTTTGTGAGAAGGTCAAGGATTTTTACTAGGCTCAAATGACAACACCAAGGCTGCAAATACTATGCCCTGAGGTCGGACCTTTGTTAATTCTAAGTTCCTAATTTCATGTTTATTGCAAAACATAAAGTTCTTTCATTGAAAAGTATTGGCTTTGCTATTTAACACCTTTGTTTTATTTAGAGAATTCATCCCTTCATTTCAATCTGTTTTCCCAAACTTGAGGGTTTTGCTATTGCTAATAATTTTTGGTCCTTAAGTATGATATTGTTGGTAGGCAGGCTTCATAAGTTTGGAATTTCACAATGACAGCTAACATTTATTAAAGCATTATTTAAAAAAATATTTTTTTTCTTAATGTTTATTTATTTGTGACACAGAGACAGAGCATGAGTGGGGGAGGGTCAGAGAGAGAGGGAGACACAGAATCCAAAGCAGGCTCCAGGCTCTGAGCTGTCAGCACTGAGCCCAACGCAGGGCTGGAACTCACAGACCACGAAATCATGACCTGAGCCGAAGTCGGACGCTCAACTGACTGAGCCACCCAGGCGCCCCTATTAAAGCATTATTATGTGTGTCAGGAGCAGAGTAAGATCTTTATACAGATTATCTCATTTAATTCTTGAATTATTCTCACTTTACACATGAGGAAGCTGAGACTGGACAGTTCCATGGAAGTCAAGTTCTGTAGCTATTAATAGTGAGAAAGAATGTGGACTCAGGCTGAGCCTAAAGTCCTGCCGTCATCATTATACAGGATTGCTAATTAAACAGTTTCAGTAAATTAAGATTACCCCCCAATTTGTCTTTCAGTTCCCTGCTCACAAAGGAGCAAGTTTTATTTATAACCAGAAATTACGTGAAACGCTTGCTGGGTAGTAACAGCCGTGTTGCAGTCAACTGCTCTGCATATAATCGTCTGGAGAAGAGCTAGAGAAAAGGCTGAGGGAGGCGAAGCGGGGGCTGGAAGGAAGGAGGGAGTCTATCCTGTCACTGGGAAGTTTTTCAGCATACACAGGACAGCTTGGGAGTGTTCTTGTCCTCTTCTTCCCAGACCCTCAGGAGTGGATAGAAGTATGTAGAAGGAATCTACGTCTCAAAGGGGTCAGATCCTGGGCCAGTGCCTGAGGCTGACCAGCTGACAGCTGGCTTGGGAAAGTCAGAGGAAATAAGACTCGGGTTGGAGTGTAAATATTGTGTTGGAATACTCTTTAGGTACAATCCTTTTATTATAAAATGGGTTATTTTTTCTTTGGACCCAGATTAGCACTTCTCTGGGCTACTTCACGTAAGACATTCGGTGTCGGGAAATGAATGTGTCTCTGCCCTCCATCCGCATCAAATTAAACTTCTGTAGATTTAAGGGGGAGATACGATTGCCTCAAATAAACTTTTATCTACCATGGTTGGCAAGGGATGAAAAAATAACACTGAATCCTTTTCTTTCCAAAGTCTGGAGAGAGTGGGGAGGCGGGGGGGGGGGGGGCGGGATGTACTAAAGTTTCTTTGGGCAAGCTTCAACTTTGGAGTGTGCCTCAGGTCTTACCCAGGAAATACGACACAACCAGAATGCACGGGCGTGCAAGAAGACATTAATCTTAACGTCAGGAACACTTTGCATTTGGAAATTCTCTATTTCAAAAAGCATCAGCTTACAAGAGGCCTGGCTACTTCCTTAAGCATCTTTGCAACCCAGCGTGTGAGTTCCCTCCTATTCTAAAAGAAAGATGATTTGCTCTTTATCTCTTTTTCTCCCTGAGTGTGTGCAAATAAATTTCCGTGGCCTTCAGCAGATGGGCTTAAGAGCTATACAAAAAAAAAAAAAAAAAAAATCCTTTATGATCTTTCAAACTTACTCTTTTTTTTTTTTCCTCCTGGAATGTGCTGAGATGTCCAGAGCTGCCTGCCGTGTCAGAGAGTAAAACTGATGACCCAGTTGGATAGTGAATGGAGGATTCTCGACACCAGGTACCGGCCAGCCAACAGGACACAGGCTTGTCCCATGGCAGTAGCAAGTTGCTCCGCAGGCCAATAGCAAGGCTGCAAAATGGCCTGATCCAAACAGGAGCCAGTCCTGACTTCCTGGGCGGCCCGGGCAGCGAGGCAGAAAGCGGCGCTCATTGCTGACACTGCAAGTGCTCTCACAAAGCTCTCCCTGTTGGCTCTGGGCTAGACCTCCCACACCTACAAATAAAACAGAGGGAGATTAACTTGCATTAGAAACCAAGTGAATAACTTAAGAGGTAATTTTTTTAAATGCTCGTTTATCTAGATCCTGCTCTTCTTTTATTCAACTTCAAGGTATGCAAATATGACACCTTGTGATACTTGTAGTCCTGTGCAATGTGTGCTAAAATGGCTGCTGGCCTCTGGGTCTAAATCTTATTTAGCTCTCAATCAATTAGCAGGAAGTATGCAAAACAAAGTATATGTGGAGGGGAGACGTGGCTATGCTGACTGGGGAGGGTGTTAGGGATGAGTGTTCACAAACTGAAACCACCGTTTCTTCCTTTACTCTTGGCCCCGCCCCCTCGGTGATCTTAAGCCCAAAGCAGGTAGTTAGTTTCCTGGTAACAACCACCAAGGAGATACAGGGTGGCCTAACCCTGTTTCTTCTGCATTGTCATTTTAACATCTTTAATTTGGAAGTGCCTCTGTCATCTGTTAGGTTAACCAGAAAGCGTTATACATTCGTGTTAGGATATCAAAAGGCAGGCACTTTGGGATAATTAGATACAAAGTGCTAAATTACTTAGAGAGTATCACCAATATTCAATAAGTGCTGTTGAATTTTCCGACAGAGCCTTTTATTACCTTCACATTATGACTTTACGTCTATTCCAAAAAAAAAAAAAAAAAAAGGGGGGATGGGGAAAGAAAAAGGCAAAAGAAAAGACTGAATGTTGGAGTTACTATCATGCCGTGCTTCTGAACTTAAACTCTTGGAAGGACTGCCTTTGCTGCGAATCTTACTAGGTAAGCAAAGTTAACTTCCATGTTCCTGAATTCTCCCTTTGCAAAATGGTATTTAGACCATCTCGTGTTAACCACCTAGTTCAAACCTATTTTGGAAGCCAGTTAAATAGAAGTAAACTTCAAAAGATTAATATTCAGGAAATGATGTTCCCTTTACTCCAGAAAATGAGAGTGCTTCGTGTAGCCAAAAGAGCGGCCCTTCTGCTCTTCTCCCCTCTGCATTTATGTTCAGAGTGAGGAAGCACATTTCTCCACAGAGGACAGTGCAGAAAACAGCATGAGGAAGTGCTGGGACAGGGAAACCGTTCATGACAGTGAAGTATGAGTGGGGAAATGTTGGTACTGTTCTCTGTCCCAGCTTCTAACTCCCTGATCCCAGGCGGGAAGGCACTCTCTCTAACTCCACTTTTTTTTTTTTTTTTAAACATCTGTCACAGGGAAAGGCTTCTCCCTTAACTGTATGTACATGGCATCTCAAAAACAACCATTTCTATGTTCTCCGTATTCTGAAAGAGTACCATTCTGATTCCTGCATTCTCTGTGCAGATGCTCCCAATGATTTTATGGCTCGACTTACTTCATGGAAGTCCTAAATATTGGGAAATCTCTTATATAGTGCATGTGAATTAAACCCATCGAGAGAAATCTCATGCACACAACCTTTGGTACACATTACTCAACACAATTTGCCTTGGGCATGTCAGGGACTGGGATAATGTTGCATTGGGAAATACTGCACCAATGTGATAAGGACCCACGCGCTTTCTCAAGGAGTCCCTGTTTCTAGGTTAGAGATTATAACTAAGTAACTGAATAAAAGGCTGAAAAGACATTAAGGGAAATAAGCTTTCAGGGTATTTTTAGAGAATGATTCTTTACAAACTCCTATAAAATCAACTATTATGTTCATAATGATTTCATGAAGGATATGATCTCTGGCAACATATGTTTCAGAAATGCAACTGCCAGGGTGCCTGGGTGGCTCAGTTGGTTGAGTGTCCTTTTCGTGTCTCGTCATGATCTCATGCTTGTGGGGTGATGGGATTGAGCCCCACGTTGGGCTCTGCCCTGGGCGCGGTGCCTGGTTGGGATTCTCTCTCTCCCTCTTTCTCTGCCCCTCCCCCAATTGCACTCGTGATCTCTCACTCCCCTCTCTAAAAACAAAAAAAGGAAGAGAAGAGAAGAGAGGAGAAGAACAACTGCCTTAGCCGAATCAGCTGGCTAGGCCCTCAGCAGCTATTTTTTTTTTTTTTTTAATGTGCCTCCAACCATAAGAATTTGCCATGGTTAGTAATTATAAATCATAAGACATTATAGTAAAATTGGAGCAATGATAAGAAATGACCCATAAGCTAGTTTTTATGTTGTGAAAATAAGTAAGGAAACTTTAAAGCTTAATCTTATCTGTGTGTCAGTCGTAGCGCATATAAGTGCAAATGACTCAGATAAAGCGGCAAGCCACAAGAACTCACTCGGTCATGAGTAACATGTACAACTCAACCCCAGGGTTTCACTTCTAAGTTTGAGATCAGGTTTCTTGAAGGAAGTGTGGTCAGGTCAGATATACCAAGGGTACGAAAGAAAGTCAACTTGGGAAGGGGGTGGTTTTTATAGGCAAGAGGGTTGCTACCATTATTATTAAGCATCATGCATGATTCCTAGCACTTTGCATGTCTGATTCTCCATACTCATCTCAGTAACTCTATGAAGTTGGTACAATTATCTCTGTGTCTCAGATGCCTACCATCGGGGAAGTTAGGTAAATTTTGCAAAGTCTCACAGACCATAAATGCCTCCGGAGAGTCCCAGACCATTCTGATTCCAGATCCCTGAGCGCATGCTTCTGTTGCCCCTCCTCTGGGTGAACATCAAAGGCACTCAGTAAAGGGGAAGTGAGATCCCAGTACGGCTGCCCAGCTGATGTGTGAATGAATAGAGGGAAAAATCTCACGGCTGGGCTCTAGAAAACACACGAATTCTACTCACCCATCTTTAAACCAACCCAGTCCCTGCAAGAAACCACTGTTAGGCTGAGTGTTAGCCCACCCAGGCCCTGGAATTCATGCAAACTCCAATTTCATCCTATTCCACTGACCTTGTTTAGCATCTCATCTCTGGCTCCCAGTCACTGCCTTTCACCTCCTTATGTTCTTGGCTTCTGTCACACCTTTCCAGTTTCTCCTCCATTTACTCCCTTGGAAGGGATTCTGTGACTCTGATTTTTGTGTTTCAGCTTCTGTCTTTCACTCTTACATGGGGCAGGCCTGCTCATCACACAGATCTCTGTCACGGGAAGGATACCGCGCTATATTCAGAAGAGTTTGTTTCTGTTAATGTTTATTTCTTTATTTTCAGAGAGAGAGGGAGAAAGAGAGCATATGCGCATGAGCAAGGGAGGAGCAGAGAGAGAGGGAGAAAAAGCATCCCAAGCAGGATTTGCACTGTCAGCGCAGAGCCCAACTCAGGGCTCAATCTTACAAACAGAGGTCACAATCTGAGCCAAAATCAAGAGTTGTGTGCCTAATTGCCTGAGCCACCCAGGCGCTCCCAGAAAAGAATCTATTTTTTAATTTGTTTATTTTTGAGAGACAAAGCACAAGCAGGGGAGGGGCAGAGACAGAGGGAGACACAGAATCCGAAGGAGGCTCCAGGCTCTGAGCTGTCAGCAGAGAGCCAATGTGGGGCTTGAACCCATGAACCGCGAGATCATGACCTGAGCCAAAGTCAAACACTTAACCAATTGAGCCACCCAGATGTCCTGAAAAGTATATTTAAATCATTAGTAACTCTATTTGGACATTTTTTAAGAAGTTGTTAAGCCGTTGCATTTAAACCTGGTAAAATCATTTTATTTAATTTTATTAATTTTATTATTTTTTGGTAAATCAGTAAATTTGTGTTTTTTTTGTCAGTTTGATCATTTGGCAACTAATTCTTTCCTCATTTCCTGACTTGGAGCTGGGGAGTGACGGCTGAACAAGGCTCAGCCCAGTGGCTTCCTTCCTAATGTTAGGCTATACTTCCTGGAAGAACAGGAGGAATTCCTGAGAGTCAGACCCTGGGGACAATGTGGCACTGTAAGGGACACAAAGAGGCATTCCATCAGGTGGCGGGAAGGAGTAGGTCTAATTGCCTACAGTCCAGTAGGCTCTGAATATTCTTGTTATTTTAGGAGGACTCCCAGGACGCTTCCCAGGAATGGGGCGGCAGCGCGTCCCCCTCCAAGTCATTCAGAAAGAGGCAGAATTTAGAGGCATTTAAATCACTGAGTTCCCTTTCCTTACAGGGGTCCTAGATGAGCATGCCAAGAAGTAACAGTTAAAAGGAATGGCTTAACAACTTTTATAAAAATGTCCAAATATAGTTATGATGGTTACATACATTTTTCTGAGCGCAATCAACATTTAACATTGAAACATTTCAACGTGCCTCAGGTGGCTCAGTCAAGTGCCCAAGGTGGCTCAGTCAGTTAAGCGTCTGGCTCAAGTCGTGATCTCGTGGTTTGTGAGATTGAGCCCTGGATCAGGCTCTGTGCTGACAGCGCTGAGTTTGCTTGGGATTCTTTCTCTCTGAGCCCCACCTCCCCGCCCCCGTCTCTGCTCCTTCCGGCTCATATGCTCTCTCTCAAAATAAATAAATAAAAGTATATATATTTAGCATTTCAAGTGGAAAATTTTCAGTTTATATTTATTTTTGTCTCATAATTTTAAACATCTTGCTGAATCACTACATTGTACGTCCGAAACTAATGTAACACTATATGTTAACTACACTGGAAGTAAAATTAAAAAAAAAATTAAAACATCATTTTCATTTTACTAACATTTTAGTATCTAAATTTTCATTTTTCTCAGGTTTCTAAGTAGTTTTCTTATCTTTCCCTTATAATTTTACATCATGATTAAATATCAATTTAAATAGCAGACTAATCACAATCATCCAATCCATTAAAGTGTTCCCTTCTAAGTATCCTTGCTTTCTTCCTGTTGATTCGAGAAGTTTTATATTTTTAAGTTGAAACTTTCTGCAAATTGCTACCCAATTTTCTGTTTCTGAAATTCTTGTTAGAAACCAAAATATCAGAAAAAAAAAAATTGAAAAGAAAGAAACCAAAATGTCAGCATTTTATCTCTGATAGGACTCTTGGATAATTCTGATTTATTTCAGATGACCTGTAAATTAAACTTAAATTTTTAATTTAATGAAAATTCAACTGAATGCTAATTATAAATGAATTTAAGTAAAATTTGAATTTTCTGAGTTTTAAAATTTAAATTGGCTACAAATCACTTGCTAAAAATCTAAATTAAGTTTGACATGCCATTTGAGGAATTGGTAAAACAACCCTAAATGTGGTTAAATTTTCAAAAAATAGTCACATACAGAATGGCAAAATCGTTGATGGACAATGTGGTTCATATTGGTACTTTTAGTGAATTTGGGACTTGCTACCAATTTAACATTCAATTAGGATTGTTTTATCAGGTGGCCCCCAAGTTTAGTTTAGCCAATGTACAAAAGAATATATTTGATTACGTGTAATTAAAATCAAATATTAGTATTAAAACTGGTGAAAATTGCAGTTTGTAAATTTTGGTCCTTCTACAAATTGATTATTTCAAGAACTGATTTTTAGTGGATTTGCCTACCTTTGTCTCTTAAGACTCTGTAGTTAAAAATACAAACAAAAGCATCAATAACAATGGCAACATCTGTTCTAAACAGACAGTGAGCCAGCGCTGTGCCAGGTACTCTGCAGAAGTTGTCTTCCTTGAACCCACACAACTTTTTGAATTAGGTATCATTACCATTTTATACAGAAGGGATCTGAGGATCAAAAAGGTTAGTAACGTGGGGCGCCTGGGTGGCTCAATCGGTTAAGTGTCAGACTTCGGCTCAGGTCATGATCTCACAGTTCATGAGTTCAAGCCCCTTGTCGGGCTCTGTGCTGACAGCTCAGAGCCTGGAGCCTGTTTCAGATTCTGTGTCTCCCTCTCTCTCTGCCTCTCCCCCGCTTGTGCTCTGTCTCTCTCAAAAATAAACAAACATCAGGGGCGCCTGGGTGGCGCAGTCGGTGAAGCGTCCGACTTCAGCCAGGTCACGATCTTGCGGTCCGTGAGTTCGAGCCCCGCGTCAGGCTCTGGGCTCATGGCTCGGAGCCTGGAGCCTGTTTCCGATTCTGTGTCTCCCTCTCTCTCTGCCCCTCCCCCGTTCATGCTCTGTCTCTCTCTGTCCCAAAAATAAATAAACCTTGAAAAAAAAATTAAAAAAATAAAAAATAAAAAATAAACAAACATTAAAAAAAAAAAAAAAAGTTAGTAATGTAAATTGCCCAGAGGAGGCAGAATTAGGACTGCTTGTCTCAAGGGCCAAGTTGCCTCGTGTAGCTGCCAAGCTGTGAAATGAAAGATGGAAGCTGCCCACCTCTGCCCTAGATCTACAGAGCGGAGATGAGGAAAGAGGTTGCTCCCATTTCACTGCCTGGATGGAAAGAGCTCAGCGTCTCCACAGATTGCAGCATTTGGGGCAAATAGCAAGTGGGCTGGGAAGATGGCCAGCCCACTGTTCAGGGAGTAGGAGCAGCAGCAGAGATGACACAGGTGATGGGTCTGCTCCAGGCACCCAGTTGGCGGCGGGGCCAGGCGGCGGCATCTGTTGGCGGTGGCTGCAGCTTCACCTTCAGCACAGCCGGCTGACCGCTGTTGCCTGGCTGCACAGTACGGTTCTCCATTTCCTCCTGTCAGACCATTATGCCTCTCAGATACAAAGGAATGGGCTGTTGCTCTTAATGCAGCCTGGCACTTGTTGCTCTCTGGAATAATGCCAGTCGGCCCTGCATGGGCTGATACGAGAAGATTTCTTGTATTATAACCTCAAAGCTTGAAACTGAAGGGCATATGCAAATTCAGCTCAAGGGGTCCTGCTATAGGGGTCATCAGAACAAGAGGGATGGAACGGTTCTGTCGTCTAGCAAACTTTTTTGGGGTAGATTGGAATGAGATGTGTAAGGGCTAAGCTATTGTACGAACCTCAGCTCATTATTCATTCCAGCTGGCAAATACCCCTCTTCCTCCTCCCTTTTCTGCCCCTTCTATAACTTTCACTAACCAGCCTGGAGTGGTTATCCTGAGTTTTTCTACTCCAGTGACAGATCTGGGTGTAACCCGTGATTGCCACATACTCTAGCATACCTGCCCACATACATGCTGCTTCCTCTTTCCATTGTAGCTTCAGGAGGAACGGGGCTTGAGAAGGAAGAGATGGGCAACTTAGAAGGTTTCCTTTTCTTTCTGCTTGGGATGACATGATACCTTATCAGATTATTTTTCTTTTCCAATCCCTCATCTCCTATCCTTCTCAGATTTAATGTCTCTGGTTAGTGAGATGTCAAGTTTATATACATAATATACATAAGCCTATTTTTTTTTAATTTACAGTTTGTGGTTTTTAATACATTTTCAAGTTTGTACAACCAGCACCACTATTTAATAACAGAACATTATCAGAACCCTATAAAGAAACTATTTCTGGGTGGCTCGGTTGTTTGAGCATTTGACTTTTGGTTTCAGCTCAGGTCATGATCTCTTGGTTTCGTGGGTTCGAGCCCCACAAAGGGCTCTGTCTATGCTGACAGCACAGAGCCTGCTTGGGATTCTGTCTCTCCCTCTCTCTCGGCCCTTACCCCACTTGTGCTGTCTCTGTTTCTCTCAAAAATAAATAAATAAATTTTAAAAAATAATAAAAAATAAAAAAAGGGATGTCTGGATGGCTCAGTCAGTTAAGCGTCTGACTTCAGCTCAGGTCATGATCTCAAGGTTCGAGGGTTTGGGCGCTGCTTCAGGCTCTGTGCTGACAGCTCAGAGCCTGGAGCCTGCTTCAGATTCTGTGTCTCCCTCTCTTTCTCTGCCCCTCCCCTACTCATGCTCTCTCTTTCCTTCAAAAATACACATTAAAAAAATTTTTTAAGTAAAAAAAGAAACCCTGTTTCTCTAAATTCACATTCACCTCCCTTCCCAAGCCCCTGGCAACTTCTCATCTACTTTCTGTCCCTATAGATTTGCCTATTCTGGACATTTCATAAAAATAGAATCACAATATATGACCTTTTGTATCTGGCTTCTTTTACTTAACATGATGTTTTCTATGCTCATCTGCATCGTAGCCTGCATGGCTACATAATATTTGTATGGCTTTGTATGGCTAAATAATATTCCATTGTATGGAGATACAACATTTGTTTATCCTTTTATCAGTTGATGGAAATTTCAGTTGTCTCCACATTTTGGCTACTATGACCACTAATGCTGTAATCATGTATGGGATTGTGTGGACATGTTTTCACTTCACTTGGGTAATACCTAGGAGTGGTATTGTTGGGTCATATGGTGCTCCATGTTTAAATTTCTAAGGAACTACTAAATTGTTTTCCCCAGTGGCTGCATCATTTTTCATTCCCACTAGCAATGGTACATAGTGTGGCCAGTTAATAAATTAATGCCAAGTAAAGGCAAGTAAGTTATTGAAATGAGAAATGGGAAAATGTCATTAGTGTGTGATATAAAAATGAAAAAAAAATTACAGTTAGTGACTACAAGACCAGAAATGAGATAGTGTTGCTTAAAAGGAGATATAAGAAAACATCTCGATTAATTGCATGTAAGTGCACAAAGTGTGATTTGTACAGGCAACACTAAGCTAGGAAGCTGCCTTCCACATGTAAGAACAAAATACTAGGAGAAGAAAGGATATCCTGAAATATTCAAGGAAGCTTCCTTGTACTATTGACCTGAGAAATGACAATAGGCGTTGTAAGGAAGAGAGACTTGAAATGTTTGTGAACTATTTTTATTTTGTCAAAATTCCTTGGGCGAATAAAAGAAATCTATATAAATGATGGAGATCTCTGATCCATTTAGGAAATGGAAAACAATGTCCAATGGTAAGAGTTAGACAGATCCAAATTGATACAGAAGTGTTGGAAAATTCCACCACCTCCTGAATAGGAGTGAGTAACAGTAAGTCAGTGGAACACTGAGGTAGAATGATTTAATCAAAACGTTCATCAAATTTTTACCCCTATACCCAGGGGGAGCAGTCTTTCACAGGTGTTTTATTCATTCATAGATAGAATCACCTAGAAAGGAAATAGTTTCTGAGATAAGTACGAAGAATTTTAATCTGATTAGAATTACTTATGTATTTTGGTTGGTCTGGGGCATTAGTCTTAGCTATCAGGATGTTCTGCATAAAGTTCTCAGAAATTAATAGGAATTAATACATTAAGTCAGATCTATGATCATCCGGAACAGGCTTATACTCCCTGTTAAGACCACAGGGATGGTTTGTGGGATGGCAATTGAGCTTCTGGCTCTCAACCAGGAAGATTAGAAGCAACTTAGAACTCTTTCTAGTTACTTTCAGAGCCCAGTTTTGTATCTGTCACACCAGCTTTATATAAGCCTTTTACAAAATTCCGTTATATTGTGACTTGCCACCCATATTTGTTGAGACTGGATTTCACTACATGTTAGGGTCCTGGAAAACCAATGGCTTAACCAAGATAGAACTTCATTTCTTTCAAGTAAAGTTCAGGGGTATGCAATGCAGGGTTGATAAGGTAGCACTGATCCATGGTGTTCTCAGGGACTCAGCCTCATCCTAGTTTACCAGGTTACCTTCACTTGTGTGTGCCCTTACCCTCAGGTACAGACATCACATTTGTGTTCCAGGAAGCAGAAAGGAGGAAGGGATGAGACGGCAACAGGGGTGCCCGAGCTCATTCATAAGGAGTACTAGAGATACTGTCAGAGAAAACTTCCACTTACATATCATTGGCCAAAACATGGTCATGATCGTATGACCACACCAAACAACAAGGGAGACTGGGAAATGCATTGTTAATTTCCTAAACTATTTGCCCAGAAAAAAAAAAAAATGGAGTTTTCCATTTTTGGCACTTTATCTCAATTATGATAAAGGGAGAACAAATACTGGGGGGACAGACTACGTTATTTGCCATGCCACAGTTTGGAAGTCAAGTGTTAGTCTGGGTTGTGTAATGTAATTCTTCCTTCCAATTTCCCTACATTTGAGCTTCAGCGTTGCCTCCCGCTTCTAATGTAACTGGCTTTATGTTGGATAAGAAGTAACTTAAAGGTCCCTGAGGGTTCTGGTTATGGAATGGGAACTAGATAGGAGAGCACCAAGTGGAATTAACTCTGTGTAATGAGGTTCCCTCTCAATATCATGCTTTTTTTTTTCTTTTAATTTTAGAGAGAGAGTGAGCAGGGGAGAGAGGCAGAGGGGAAGAGAGAGAATCTTAAGCAGATTCACCCTGTCAGCGCATAGCCTGACATGGGGCTCAATCCCGTGACCTAGAGTCGGTCGCCTAACCGACTGAGCCACCCAGGCAGCCCAATATCATGCTATTGTTATTGAATGGTTGCACTCACCGCTCATGTATTCTTCCTGTGATTATCAGCTTTAGTTATTTACCTTTAAACAAATTACCAAATCTAACTATTCACAGGTCATCTTTCTGCATTGATTCCTAAACTTTGTTATCCATATTTACATGACAGTCATCTCTACATCACTATTAACATTTTGGGTGCTCTCCTTTGGACCTTCTGAAGCATAGATGTTTCTTTTTTGGTAACTGTTAGAACTGAGTGAATAAGCTTTGCCTCAATGGAGGCAGAGAAACACTTTGGATAATTAAAATTCACCCATGTGGCCAACTTATGGATCATCCAAAGGAAATATCCTCTGTGGTCCAAGAGATGGAAACAGAAAATGTCATTTAAAACGTGGGACTATAGCTAATAATATTCCATGTATATTTTAAAGTTGTTAAGAGAGTAGATCTTAAAAGTTTTCATCACAAGAAAAATAAGTATGTATGGGATTGATGGGGGTGGTGGTTAGGAGGGTGGGGAAAATGGGTGATGGGCATTGAGAAGGGCCCTTGTTGGGATGAGCACTGGGTGTTGTATGTAAGTGCTGAATCATGGGAACCTACTCCTGAAGCCAAGACTACACTGTGTGTTAGCTAACTTGACAATAAATAAATAAATAGTTTTTAAAAGTATGTATGGTTATAGATGTTAATGACACATTACTGTGATCATTTTGCAGTATACACACATATCGAATTATGTTGTACATCTGAAGCTAATATAATGTTACATGCCAATTTTATCTCAATCAAAAGTAAATAACATGAAAAATGGGGATATAATTACAGGAGATTTGATAGTGAAACATCATAAATGTTGAAATCTTTCTTCAGGTGCTGATTAAATTAGATCACCAAGTTAGAAAAATAAACAGTCCATTAAAACTATATAAATATAAGAATGATAGTTGAGGAACAGAATTATACTTAAATATTATCCATCCAAATCTTTTTATTTTATGGATGAGGTTACTGAGATCCAGGGCAGTGAGCTGGAAACACTCATGAAATTAATTAGAAACTTCTTGGGGGAAAATTTCAATTTTTGCCATTATTGAATAATAGTCACCTGTAAACATAAGATTTGGTCAGAATCTCACAAATAACTTAAAATAATGTAAATTACTGATAAATGGGAAAAGTTATGAAAGTGAATCTTGGAGCAAACCCCTAAGCTCCTAAAAATGAGGGAAAGACTTATTCATAAAAATGACAGAGTTCAGAGGGTGATATTGACATTTAAATATAATAGTGTCTTATTTGTGCATTCAAAAGAGCAGTCAGCATTAAGTATGGCTATCTAACTACTTAAATGTAAATGCAAAACAAAACAGAAACCTTTCCCCAATCATTTACTTCTTACACTTTCAGCTTTCCATAGTTTGATGGGCAAGATATCAATTTTGTGTGTGAAATCTAATGAGGAAACTCACCAACTTGGCCATTAGGACACCTATAGCTAACAATTATAGGTAATATTTAGTCCCGTTTATTTCTCCATTAGCTTCTTGGTTTCAATATTTTCTTCCAAAGGAACATTTTAGGAATATTTTGTCTTCTTCTGTTGGTTAGAGAGCATTTTCCTTCTTTTAATTGGGTGATGAAGAAAACGATCACTATGATGTACTTAACAGACCACAGAAAATCTAACCATGAAGCTAAAATAATTGCTGACTTTTTTAATTTAATTTTTTAAGAGAGATCATGAGCAGAGAAGAGGGACAGAAGGAGAGAGGAAGGAAAGGAAGGAAAGGAAGGAAGGAAGGAAGGAAGGAAGGAAGGAAGGAAAAGAAAGAAAGAAAGAAAGAGAGAGAGAGAGAGAGAGAGAGAGAGAGAGAGAGAGTCTTAAGCAGGCTCCATGATCAGCATGGTCTCTGACTCGGGGCTTGATCTCACCACTGTGACCTAAGCCTAAACCAAGAGTCTGACACTCTACCCACTAAGCCATCCAGGCACCCCCAAATTGATGACTTTTTATCATTTTTGCATCTTCCATAAAATGTGGGAAAAGGCAATCCTAATTCCTGTCATTGCTTTGTGTCTCTATCAATATGTTCAGAAAACTCAAGCCAGTGCACTAAAGATGTAGTTCCTGGTTCTCTTGAAAGGCTTCTCTGTCAATTTTGCTGCTGTGGCCATTCATCTACCTTAAAATTCCTAAACTGAAATGGAAGAGTTATTATTATAAGTTGATATTAAGATATAATAGCCTTTAAAATACATTACCACTTTCTTAACAAATGTTGCCAGTATTGGAAAATAAAAGAAGAAACAAAAAAATAAGAAGAAGAACAGAAGAACGTTCTGTAGGATCTGTGGTTGGCTTGTTCATTCCTTCTCTCTCCCTGTTTTTTCCTTCCTTCCTTTCTTCCTTGTTTCCTTCTTTCCTTCCCTCCTTTCCCTCTCTCCCCTCCCTTTCCTTCCTTCCCTCCCTTTCCTTTCCTTTCCTTTCCTGTGGACTCACTTAAAAGACAGCAAATGCTGTGGCAAAAAAAGAAACACATAAAAATGAGTGCTAGCTGGTTTTTAAAGTATAATTTCTTGCTTAATTGAAGACTGGTATCAATTGAACGAATTCTAAAGTACAGGGCGATCTTCATGCCGTTGAATCCAGGGGAAGAAGCTGAGTTATAGTGGTTTTTGCAATAGTTATGTGTGGAGATGGCTTATTTCACTTTGTCGTGATATCTTTGTCCCAGAATTCCTGTGAGAACTCAGACATTATTAAAATCCAGTCTGTCTATTACACATAGGTGAAAAATCACAAAATCTCTACTATCAACTAGGTTTGGGGTATGTGTGTTTCATTATAAGCATCTTGGACTCAGCACTTTTCCAGCCACTTTGGGTAAAGCCCTCTTAGCTGGATTACTCACTGACTTTATACACAAAAATGCAAGAAACCTGACATTCTTGGTGGATAACTTCGATTAATTATCCCCTCTAAACTTGTCCTCCCTCATTGCATCTGTTCTAACAGGTGTCTTTGTCTTTATTATTTATGAATGGGATTATATGGCATCATAGATATTGAGTCTCCCCCTCTCCCTCTCCCTCTCCCCCTCTCCCTCTCCCCCTCTCCCTCTCCCTCTCCCTCTCCTTCCCCTTTTCCCCCTCCCTCCCTCTTTCTGGAGCATGAATTATTGCCTAATAGGGAATTATCAAATCATATTGATTGTTTCAAGTCTCAGAGATATTTCACACTGAGCTAACTTGTTTCTTTCTTTGTGCCTTACACAAAAGAGGAAACAGCCCAGAAGGTCTCAGACTTGAATTGCTTCTTTGAACCACATGGAGAGCAGCATCTTTAAGTTGAAAAATACATGAAACTTTTAACTGAAGTTTGCCCTCACTGATAAACACATGATTCTTCCTTTTTCCTTTGTGGGGGTTGCCTGCTTAGATAAATCCTTCTTTGTTGTATTGGTTTTCTCTCTTAAAAATACTCAGTGCACATGATAAAAACTTCATTATAAAGTGTATATAGTTAGTTTCCTTCTACCCCCTGAAACCCAGACCTCTAGCTCATCCCTTGAGAGGGATGTGTCTAATGCTTCCTGCCACATGGAGAAAATTTTCCATTTCTTCACTGTGGATTAAAAACTCTCATGATCTCTCCCCCATCTCTTTTCTTCATTTTTTTCTTCCTCCTCCAGGCATATACCTCTGCTCCAGCCATACCTCTGCTATCTAATTTCTTTCTTTTTAAACTTTATTGAGCTATCTTTGACATATAAAAATTAAAAATAATTAAGGTGTACAACTTGATCTTTTTTAAGTAAGCTCTACCCTCAACATGGGGCTTGAACACACAACTCCGAGATCGAGAGCTGAGCCAGCCTGGCACTCCTTGATGTTTTGATATATGTATACAGTGTGAAAAGATCACCACAATCAAGCTAAATAACTCGTCAATCACCTCTACGTAGTAACCATTCTGTGGGGGGGGGGGGGGGGGTGACTTAATTCGAGATCTACCATCTTAGCAAATTTTGGATATATAGAACAGAATTGTTAACTATGGTCACTATGCTGTACATTTGATCTCACGTGGTCTTTCATCTTGCATAACTGAAACTTTGTACCCTTTGAAACTTCGTGCTCCTCATTTCTTTCACCCCTGGCAACAGCCATTCTACTGTCTGCTTCCGCGAATTTGACTATTTTAGATTCCACATGTAAGTGAGATCATGCAGTGCTTGCCTGTCTCTGTCTGGTTTATTTTACTTAGCATAATGCTATCCAGCTTCCAGATGAGTCCTGGGTGTTTGCTCCTGGGGTTCTCTGCCCCTTGGGTCTTTGCTCTTGTGGGGAGTCAGTCTTCCATTCTCCTGCAAACCTTGCTCAGCCTCCCATGCCCTGTTCAAGTTTTCATTATCATTTCCTTAGATTCACCTCACATATATGTCTCCACTGCTAAACTGTAAGATCAGAGAGGGAAGTTGAGAAACGCGGACTCTGGCTCTAAACTCAGTTCAGTCATTAACTGTATCCTGGAGAAAGACAGAAAACCTCTCAGTGCCCTGGTTTTCTCAACTGCTACACTTTTTTGCACCTCATCCTTACACAAGGGCCATACTAATCTTCTCTGTATCATTCCAATTTTAGTTTATGTGCTGACAATGGAGCACTCAGTTGCTACATTTTTTTTTAAACAAGTAGACAAGTGTTACAAGACTGGAGAAGAAAGCAGTAACTCATGTTGTCTCTGTGTTGTTAAAGTAGGGAGACATATTCTCTCTTCCCTATATAAATGAAAATAAATACTTCAAGTAAATATTAGTATTGTCCCCTAAGAAATAAAAGCTTAGGGGAGCCTGGGTGGCTCTGTTTGGTTAAGTGTTTAACTCTTGATTTCAGCTCAGGTCATGATCTCAAAGTTCCTGAGTTTGAGCCCCGTCAGACTCCCTGCTGGCAGTCTTGAAATTCATTCATATTCTCTCTCTCTCTCTCTCTCTCTCTCTCTCTCTCTCTCTCTCAAAATAAATAAACTTAAGAAATATAAGTCTAGTGGGAAAAAAAGAATATGTTTATTGAAGTATATGAGCTAAACACTGGGAATTACAAATCTAAGTTATTAATATGAAATCTCAAGTTTCATGAAATGTTTAATGGACTCTATTCGTATTCCTTCAGGTTAAATAAAATCCTTTAAAATTTCTTAAAGTATTGTTTATAGCATGAGCTATGTCTTATGCACTCTCAAGAAGGATTATGAAGAGCTTGTGACCTTATTTGAACAGTTAAAATACTCAGTACATAATCACCAAGATGCCCTTCTAGGAAAGAATTTCATTTAAACCCAGTTAAAGTAGACTTTAATATTCATAAGAGGATAGAATTATTATCTGGATAAATCTTTCATGCAGCAGAATGTTGTGAGAAGAATTAAATAAAGCCCAGGAGAATAATATTTTAATGGAAAAAATTTTTTTTCAAAAACTAGAAATAGAAATACTTTAACCTTTCAGGTCATGGAAATGATCTTATAAAACCCTCAGACCACAAATATTAAGATACAGCCACAGTATAAGAAGAAATAAAAAGAATCATTAAAGTTTTTAGGCAAATAACTTTGAAAACCTGGATAAAATATATTTTGAAAAATATAATTTACCAAAATTCATCCAAAAGATTAAAAAAAAAAATCTAAGCAGATAGCTTTCCAAAGAAGAAATGGAAAACGTACACAAGTTGCTTTCGTTCTTTCAAATGTTTTCCCAGAGAATTCTATAAAACCTTTAGAGGACATAGAATTCCAATGTTATTTAAATTGTTTTAGATCATAGGAAAAAGAGGAGGTCCCTAAGTGCATTTTATGAAGCAAGTATAACATTCAATATTATAAACCATTAAGTCATCATTTGATAGTTCCAAGGAGAAATCGCATATGATCGTCATGATTAATCCTGGAAAAAAGCACGGAGTTAGTATCATATCTTGTGGGAAAACTCAAGAAGCATTCCATTGGCACAAGGAAAAATTAAATAATGCCCACTGTCACATTAAGGTGTAACATTGGGCTAAAATAGGAACGATTAAGCTTTTAAGAAAATAAAAAGAAATTAGAGGTTCGATATTAAAAGGAGTTGAGATTATCATAACTGAAAATATTATTTCATACTTAAACATTGCAATATAATTAAACTGTAAAATTACTTCAAACAAAAGAAAATTTAGTGACATAGTGGGGCACAAAATAATGATAAATCAGAGCTTTAGATACACTACAAGAGGAGATAAAAAAAACAGATTCCACTGCAATGCAATAAAAATAATAAATAAGAGAAATTAGGAGCCCCTGGGTGGCTCGTTGAGCATCCAACTCTTCATGTCAGCTCAGGTCATGATTCCTGGGTCATGGGATCCAGCCCTATGTCAGGATCCACCCTGAGCATGATGCCTGCTTAAGATTCTCTCTCTCCCTTTTCGCCCCTGCTTGTGTGCTTTCTCTCTCTCTCTCTCTCTCTCTCTCTCTCTCTCAAATAAATAAAATTAAAAATAAATAACAATTAAAAAGCAATATGAAAAAGCTGTATGTGAAAACATTTTAAATACTCCTGAAGGCCCAAAATAATACATGAATACCTGAGAAAATATACCATGTTCTTTGATAGACATTTTCATCACCAGTGTCGTTTCTTTACCATGATCCAAATAAAAATGCCAACTGCTTTCTTTTGTTGTCTTTAGTTTTTTAGGTATTTTTTTAATGAAAGGGTAAGACATAGGGTAATTCTCTAGTTCATTTTGAAAAATAAACATACCTCATGCATATATCAAGGTAAATTACTCCAAATGAGTCAGTGTTTAAATGCAAAAAATAAAACAATAAAATAATATATAAAACCTTGAGTAAACTCCTATAAAGAAGGAAAGGCCTTTCTAATTATAGACTCAAATCCTTAAGCCATAAAACAAAAGAGTGTAAAATTCAACCACATTAAAAAAATAACTTCTGCACGAGGCAAAAATATTATGAACAAATAAAAACTAGGAAATATTGCTTATAATTCATATTACAAAGGAAAGGCTCACCCTTCTCTTATATAAAACTATCCTTGAAAAAAATAAGAAAATGCTAAACAAATATGAAGAAAATAGGCAGAGGGTATGTACAGACATTTCAGCATATATATATATATATATATATATGCTGAATATAACCTTTAGATTTGTAAAAAGATGTTCAGCTGAACTCATTATAAGAAAAATGCTAATTCAAACATCACCACGCTGTGGTTTCAAAACATGGCCCCAGAATTATCCAGTAATCCTCCCATGAACAGGTGCACTTTCCCTTGAGTCCAATGTCTGTAACTTTCTGACCAACAGACTCCAGCCTATATGTTGTGATGGTTTGGTAGCTTGCACTACCCGTCTCTTTCTCTGAAACCCAACCACCATGCTATGAGGAAGCACAAGTCCCCCACTGGACAGGAACCAATAGCTAGTACCAACTTGCCAGTCATGTGAGTGCACCAACTTGGAACAAGACCCTTGAGCTTTAGCTGAGCTGTCCCAGCTAACACTGCATGGAGAAGAGATGAGTTGCCTTTACTAAGTTCTGCTGAAATTGAAGATTTATGAGCAAATTAAATGATTGTTTCATTTTGAGCTAATTCAGGATGATCTTTTGAAATTGGTAAGGAAGAAGATGCCATGATAGTGTGTACAGAAAACCCTAAAAACTCCACCAAAAAAATAAATAAATGAATTTATTTATTACTAAATTCAATAAATCAGGTCACAGGATATAAAATCAATATACAGAAATCCATTGCATTTTTATATACTAATAATGAAGTGGCAGAAAGATAAATTAAGAAAATAGTCCTATTTGCAATTTTACCAAAAATAATAAAATACCCAGGAATAAATTTAACCAGGGACGTGAAAGACTTGTCCTTTGAAACTATAAATGTTGATGAAAGAAATTGCAGATGACACAAATAAATGGAAGATGTTCCATGCTCATGGATTGGAAGAACAAATACTGTTAAAATGTTGATTCTACCCAAAGGAATCTGCAAATTCAATGGAATCCCTATCAAAATACCAATAGCTTTTTTTTTTTTTTTGTACAGAACTGGACAAATAATCCAAAAATTTGTGCGGAAACACAAAAGACCCCAAATAGCTATAGCAGTCTTGAAAAAGAAGAACAAAACTGGAAGTATCCAGATTTCAAAATATACTACAAAGCTGTAGTAATCAAAACAGTACTGGCACAAAAATAGACACATAGATCAGTGGAACAGAAGAGAGAACCCAGAAATAAACCCACTCTTATATGGTCAATTGAATTTTGACAAAAGAGACAAGAATATGCAATGGAAAAAAGATGGTCTCTTTTACAAATGCTGCTGTGAAAACTGGACAGTTACATGAACAAGAATGAAACTGGACCACTTTCTTAAACCATACCCAAAAATAAACCAAAATGGATTAAAGTCCTAAATGTTAGACCTGAAACCATAAAAATCCTAGAAGTGAGGACAGGAAGTAATGTTTTTCACATCAGCTAAAGGACATTTTTCTAGATATGTCCCATGAGGCAAGAGAAACAAAACCAAAAATAAACTATTGGGACTACATCAAAATAAAAAGCTTCTGCATGGCAAAGGAAACAACAAAACAAAAAAGTCAACCTACTGAATGGGAGAAGGTATTTGCAAATGACATATCTGATAAAGGGTTAGTATCCAAAATATATAAAGGACTTCTATAACTCCATACCCCCAAACCAAATAATCAAATTTAAAAATGGGCAGAAGACATGAACAGACATTTCTCTAAGGAAGACATCCAGATGGTCAATAGACACATGAAAAGGTGCTCAACATCATTCATCATCAGGAAAATGCAAATCAAGACTACAATGAGACATCACCTCACACCTGTGAGAATGGCTAAAATCTAAAACACAAGAAACAATAAGTGTTGGTGATGATGTAGAGAAAAAGGAACTCTGAGGCACTGTTGGCGGGAATGCAAACTGGTGCAGCCACTGTGGAAAATGGCATGGAGGTTGCTCAAAAAATTAAAAATAGAATTACCCTATGATCCAGTACATTGCACTACTGGGTATTTACTCGAAGAATACAAAAACAATTTGAAAGGATATATGTACCTCTATGTTTATTTAAACATTATTTACAATAGCCAAATTATGGAAGCACCCCAAGTGTCCATCAATAGATGAGTGAATAAGGAAGATGTGATATGTACACACACACACACACACACACACACACTACTCAGAATATTACTCAGCCATAAAAAGAATGAAATCTTGCCATATCCAACATGGATGGATCTAGAGGGTATACTATCAAGTGAAATAAGTCAGAGAAAGAAAACTACTATATGATTTCACTCATATGTGGAATTTAAGAAACAAAACAAAGAAAGAAAAAAAGAGACAAACCTAAAAACAGACCCTTAAATATAGAGAACAAACAAACACCATAGGGGAGGTGAGTGGGGGAATGGGTGAAGCAGATGATGGGGAATAAGAGTGCGCTTATCGAGATGAGCACTGAACAATGTATAGAATTATTCAATCACTATATTGTACACCTTGAACTAATGTAACACTGTATGGTAATTATACTGGAATTAAAATAAAAAATAAATATGTTAAAAAAGAGAGCTTGATAAAATAATGTCTCAAATTGAAAAAAAATATACTTTTCTTTCATTTTATTTTATCATCCAGAGATTAGATATGAAAATAGCTATGGTTTGCACTTTCTTCTGGAGAGCATTATAGGGATAAAGTAAAATAACAAATGGGAAGGTGTTTTGAAGACAAGTAAATGCAAAGTATTATCACAGCAATTGTAAATAAAAAAGTAAAAGAGAGCATTGTTCTGCTTATAGATGTCAGTCTGAGAACATGCATTTACAGTAAAAATGATGGAGTAAGAATACCTGCCAACAAGGGATGTAGAGAAATTTCAAGAAAATAGGAAGCAAGCGGAGGAATAGGAACTGACTGAAGGAGGAGAGAGATACCACTAGGTAGCATATAATCAAAATACAGCCAGAAAGGTTGCTGACCATCCCCCCAGATCTCTGGACTGTCTCAGGGTTTGGACTTCCCACGTACATTACTTCCTCTCCAGGCCAGGAGTGAAGCACTCTTCTATAAAGATAACAATGCCCTCCAAATAAAGCCCACCCCATTCAGGCATTTAAGTGTCTGTGGTGAGATGACTGGACAAATGTCTGATAATTGACAAGTTCCACCCACATATCCAGGACTCCCAATCAGCTTTCTGTTGCCTCAGTCTAAAAAAACAGATGACTATTGAATGTCATCAATGTGGCAAGCACTCAATAAATATTTCCTAATATTTATTGCATTTGGTAAGTATTTTAATAACAAAACCAGTAATAATATTACTATTTTCAATTGGAAAGATGTTTTATTGTACACCAAAGTAAACAGAGTTGTGTAAATACAAATACACAAATAGAAAATAATAGAAATAATACAAGGACTAGAAAAGAATTTTTTAAAAATTCTCAATGGTATCCTTAGAACATTTCACCAGAAATTTTCATCCATTAAAAATAAAGATGGGGGCAGAGCAATTGGAGACCTGGGAAGATGGCGGCGTAGGAGGACGCTGGGCTCACCATGTCCTGCTGATCGCTTAGATTCCACCCGCATCTGCCTAAATAACCCAGAAAACTGCCAGAAGACTAGCAGAATGGACTCTCTGGAGCCAAGCCTAGAAAAGAGGCCCACGGAAGAGGGTAGGAAAGGCAGAGAGGCGGCGTGCGCTACACAGACTGGCAGGAGGGAGCCGGGGCGGTGAAGGGGCAGCCAGCCCACCCGGCAAGGCAGAGCCCCCAAGTCTGGCTTGCAAAAGTGGAGGGGCCAGATGGAGTGAGTTCTGACAGCCAGCGGGACTTAACATCTGGAATGTTAGAAGTCAACAGCTCTGCTCGGAGAGCGGGAGGGCGAGAGAACACCGGGAGGGAGATTTGTTGAACCCTGGAGGACAGAGCTCAGCTTGGAGGGGAACAAAGGTGCTGGCCATTGCCATCTTCCTCTCCCATCCCCCAACTGAAATTCCAAAGGGAACGGTTCCTATCACTGAACTTGCTTGCACCGCACAAACCCTCAATGCTGTGCTTCTGTGGATCCATCCCTCCGACAGGTCTGCCTCCCTCCTGGTGCTGCAGGGCCCCTCCTGCAGGGGACCACCTTCAGCAAAGGGAGCTAAGCCTGCCCCTCCCGCCCCTGTGAACCTTGTGGATCCACCCTGGCTAATAAGCCTTTGGCCAGACCCCATTGAAGCAGCACCACAAGCCTGGCAGTGTGCAAGTAGCCCGGACAGGGGCCACACCACTCCACAGTGAGTCCTGCCCCTGGGAGAGGGGAAGAAAAGGTACACACCAGTTTGACTGTGGCGCCAGTGGTGGGCTGGGGACAGACATCGGGTCTGACTGTGGCCCCACCCACCAATGCAAGTTATTCAAGACAGCACAGGGGAAGTGCCCTGCAGTTCTGCACCACTCCAGGGACTATCCAAAATGGCGAAACGGAAGAATTCTCCTCAAAAGACTCCAGGAAGTAGCAACAGCTAACGAATTGATCAAAAATGATTTAAGCAATATAATGGAACAAGAATTTAGAAAAATAGTTATAAAATTAAATGCTGGGCTTGAAAAAAGCATAGAGGACAGCAGAGAATCTATTGCTACAGAGATCAAGGGACTAAGAAATAGTCATGAGGAGCTAAATAATGCTATAAATGAGGTGCAAGATTAAATGGAGGTGGCCATAGCACGGATTGAAGAGGTAGAGGCCAGAATAGGTGAATTAGAAGATAAAATTATGGAAAAAGAGGAAGCTAAGAAAAAGCTTAAAAAAATCCAGGAGTATGAGGGGAGAATTAGAGAACTAAGTGATGCAATCAAATGGAACAATATCCATATAACAGGAATTCCAGAAGAGGAAAAGAGGAATTCCAGAAGAGGAAAGGGGCTGAAGGTGTACTTGAACAAATCATAGCTGAGAACTTCCCTGCTGGGGAAAGAAAAAGGCATTGAAATCCAAGAGGCACAGAGAACTCCCTTCAGACGTAACTTGAATCGATCTTCTGCATGACATATCATAGTGAAACTGGCAAAATACAAGGATAAAGAGAAAATTCTGAAAGCAGCTTGGGATAAACAGGCTTTAACTGACAAAGGTAGACACATAAGAATAGTAGCAGACCTATCTACTGAAACTGGGCAGGCCAGAAAGGAATGGCAGGAAATCTTCAATGTGATGAACAGAAAAAATATGCAGCCAAGAATCCTTTATCCAGCAAGTCTGTCATTCAGAATAGAAGGAGAGATAAAGGTTTTCCCAAACAAAGAAAAACTGAAGGAATTCATCACGACTAAACCAGCCCTACAAGAGATCCTAAGGGGGATTCTGTGAGTGAAATGTTGCAAGGACTACAAAGTACCAGAGACATCACTACAAGCATGAAGCCTACAGACATCACAACTCTAAACCCATATCTTTCAATAATAACACTGAATGTAAATGGACTAAATGCTCCAACCAAAAGACATAGGGTATCAGAATGGATTTAAAAAAACAAGACCCATCTATTTGCTGTCTACAAGAGACTCATTTTAGACCTGAGGACACCTTCAGATTGACAGTGAGGGGATGGAGAGCTATTTAGCATGCTACTGGAACTCAAAATAAAGCTGGAGTAGCCATACTTATATCAGACAACCTAGACTTTAAATTAAAGGCTGTAACAAGAGATGAAGAAGGGCATCATATGATAATTACAGGGTCTATCCATCAGGAAGAGCTAACAATTATAAATGTCTATTCGCCGAATATGGGAGTCCCCAAATATATAAAACAATCACAAACATGAGCAACCTTATTGATAAGAATGTGGCAATTGCAGGGGACTTTAATACCCCACTTACAACAATGGATAGATCATCTAGACACAGGATCAATAAAGAAATAAGGGCCCTGAATGATACACTGGACCAGATGGACTTGACAGATATATTTAGAACTCTGTATCCCAAAGCAACAGAATACACTTTATTCTCAAGTGCACATGGAACATTCTCCAAGATAGATCACATACTGGGTCACAAAACAGCCCTTCATAAGTATTAAAGAATTGAGATCATACCAAGCACACTTTCAGACCACGATGCTATGAAACTTGAAATCAACCACAGAAAAAAGTCTAGAAAACCTCCAAAAACATGAGGTTAAAGAGCACCCTACTACAGAATGAATGGGTCAACCAGGCAATTAGAGAAGAAATTTAAAAATATATGGAAAAAAATGAAAATGAAAATACAACAATCCAAACGCTTTGGGATGCAGCAAAGGCAGTCCTGAGAGGAAAATACATTGCAATCCAGACCTATGTCAAGAAACAAGAAAAACCCCAAATACAGAATCTAACAGCACACCTAAAGGAAATAGAAGCAGAGCAGCAAAGACACCCCAAACCCAGCAGAAGAAGGGAAATAATAAAGATCAGAGCAGAAATAAACAATATAGAATGTAAAAAAAAATGTAGAGCAGATCAATGAAACCAAGAGTTGGTTTTTTGAAAAAATAAACAAAATTGACAAACCTCTAGCCAGGCTTCTCAAAAAGAAAAGGGAGAGGACCCAAATAGATAAAATCATGAATGAAAATGGAATTATTACAACCAATCCTCAGAAATACAAGCAATTATCAGGGAATACTATGAAAAATTATATGCCAACAAATTGGAAAACCTGGAAGAAATGGACAAATTTCTAAGCACCCACCCACTCCCAAAACTCAAATAGGAAGAAATAGAAAAGTTGAACAGACCCATAACCAGTAAAGAAATTGAATCAGTTCTCAAAAATCTCCAAACAGATAAGAGTCCAGGACCAGATGGCTTCCCTGGGGAATTCTACCACACATTTAAAGCAGAGATAATACCTATCCTTCTCAAGCTGTTCCAAAAAATAGAAAGGGAAAGAAAACATTCAGACTCATTCTATGAAGCCAGCATTACTTTGATTCCCAAACCAGAGACCCGGCAAAAAAAAGAGAACTACAGGCCAATATCCCTGATGAATATGGATACAAAAATTCTCAACAAGATTCTAGCAAATAGAATTCAACAGCATATAAAAAGAATTATTGATCAAAAAGAATTATTGATCCCACCATGATCAAGTGGGATTCATTCCTGGGCTGTAGGGCTGGTTCAACATTCACAAATCAATCAATGTGATACATCACATTAATAAAAGAAAAAGATAAGAACCATATGATCCTGTCAATCAATGCAGAAAAAGCATTTGACAAAATTCAGCATCCTTCCTTAATAAAAAACCTCGAGAAAGTCGGAATAGACGGAACATACTTAAACATCATAAAAGCCAATTTATGAAAAGCCCACAGCTAATATCATCCTTAATGGGGAAAAACTGAGAGCTTTCCCCCTAAGATCAGGAACACAACAGGGATGTCCACTCTCACCACTGTTTTAACATAGTGTTGGAAGTTCTAGCATCAGCAATCAGACAACAAAAGGAAACCAAAGGCATCAAATTGGCAAAGATGAAGTCAAGCTTTCACTTTTTGCAGATGACATGATATTATGCATGGAAAACCCGGTAGACTCCACCAAAAGTCTGCTAGAACTGATACATGAATTCAGCAAAGTTGCAGGATACAAAATCAATGTACAGAAATCAGTTGCATTCTTATACGCTAATAATGAAGCAACAGAAAGACAAATAAAGAAACTGACCCCATTCACAATTGCACCAGAAATCATCAAATACCTAGGAATAAACCTAACCAAAGATGTAAAAGATCTGTATGCTGAAAACTATAGAAAGCTTATGAAGGAAATTGAAGAAGATATAAAGAAATGGAAAAACATTCCATGCTTGTGGATTGGAAGAATAAATATTGTTAAAATGTCAATATTACCCAAAGCTCTCTACACATTCAATGCAATCCCAATCATATTGCACCAGCATTCTTCTCGAAGCTAGAACAAGCAATCCTAAAATTTGTATACAACCACAAAAGACCCCGAATAGCCAAAGAAATATTGAAGAAGACCAAAGCGGGAGGCATCACAATCCCAGACTTTAGCCTCTACTACAAAGCTATAATCATCAAGACAGCATGGTATTGGCACAAAAACAGACACATGGACCAATGGAATAGAATAGAGACTCCAGAATTGGACCCACAAACGTATGGCCAACTCATCTTTGACAAAGCAGGAAAGAATATCCAATGGAAAAAAGACAGTCTCATTAACAAATGGTGTTGGGAGAACTGTACAGCAACAGGCAAAAGGATGAAACTAGACCACTTTCTTACACCATTCACAAAAATAAACTCAAATGAATAAAGGACCTGAATGTGAGACAGGAAACCATCAAAACCCCAAAGGAGAAAGCAAGGAAAAACCTCTTTGACCTCAGCTGCAGCAATTTCTTACTCGACACATCTCCAAAGGCAAGGGAATTAAAAGCAAAAATGAACTATTGGGACCTCATGAAGATAAAAAAATCTTCTGCACTGCAAAGGAAACAACAAAACTAACAGGCAACCGACAAAATGGGAAAAGATATTTGCAAATGGCATATCAGACAAAGGGCTAGTATCCAAAATCTCTAAAGAACTCACCAAACTCCACACCTGAAAAGCAAATAATCCAGTGAAGAAATGGGAAGAAAACATGAATAGACACTTCTCTAAAGAAGACATCCAGATGGCCAACAGGCACATGAAAAGATGCTCAATGTCGCTCCTCATCAGGGAAATACAAATCAAAACCACACTCAGATACCACCTGATGCCCATCAGAGTGGCTGAAATGAACTAATCAGAAGATTACAGATGCTGGAGTGGATGTGGAGAAACGGGAACCCTCTTGCACTGTTGGTGGGAATGCAAATTGGTGCAGCCGCTCTGGAAAACAGTGTGGAGTTCCTCAAAAAATTAAAAATAGATCTACCCTATGACCCAGCAATAGCACTGCTAGGAATTTACCCAAGGGATACAGGAGTGCTGATGCATAGGGGCACTTGTGCCCCAATGTTTATAGCAGCACTTTCAACAATAGCCAAATTATGGAAAGAGCTTAAATGTCCACCAACTGATGAATGGATAAAGAAATTGTGGTTTATATATACAACGGGATACTACTTGGCAATGAGAAAGAATGAAATATGTCCTTTTGTAGCAACGTGGATGGAACTGGAGAGTGTTATGCTAAGTGAAATAAGTCATACAGAGAAAGACAGATACCCTATGTGTTTACTCTTATGTGGATCCTGAGAAACTTAACAGAAGACCATGGGGGAGGGGAAGGAAAAAAAAAAGTTAGGGAGGGAGCCAAAGCATAAGAGACTCTTAAAAACTGAGAATAAACTGAGGGTTGATGGTGGGTGGCAGGGAGTGGAAAGGAGGTGATGGGCATTGAGGAAGGCACCTGTTGGGATGAGCACTGGGTGTTGTATGGAACCCAACTTGACAATAAATTTCATATTAAAAAATAAAGAAAAAGAAAAAGAGAAGAAATAGTATGCTAATAATTATCTGGAAACAAGAAAGACCTGTTTGAAAATTTTTCCCACATGCACAAAAATCTATGGATCAGTAGAAATTCAAATTGAAAAAATGTTCTAGAAAGCATTGTAAAAAGATTAAGAATGATAAAATAGAGGGGGAATATTTAGTTATGGAATATCAATATATGACCTCCAACAGATAACTAATGAAATTCCTTAAAGAGAGAATAGTAAAATTGAAAAGGAGAAATTATCAAAGATCAACCACAGTGGTTCTCAAGGTGTTATCCAGGGACCTCTGAGGTCCTATATTTTCTTCATATTAACCAACAAACAAACAGACATGTCTCAACAGAGTAGGAAGTCAATAGATAGCATAAAAATTGAAAAATCTAGAATTGGCTGCATAAGGTTATTTAGAGATAATAGCCTTTAGAGAATTAACTACTACAGGAAACAGGTAAATAGTTAAAGGGATTGTCTGTGGAGATGAGAGAGGGGACAGAAAAGATTAGTCAAGGAGCCTCTATTTTAAATTACTATTTAACAGGTTCAAAGGGACATGCACCCTAATGTTTATAGCAGCATTATCAACGACAGCCAAGCTATGGAGAGAGCCCAAATGTCCATCAACTGATGAATGGATAAGGAAGGTGTGGTGTATATGTGTGTGTGTATACACATATACACTACACCTTCCTTATCCATTCATGTGTGTGTGTGTGTGTATACTTATATATATACACACACATATGTATATATACAATGGAATATTACTCAGCCATCAAAAAGAATGGAACTTTGACATTTACAACAATGTGGATGGAACTAGAGTGTATTATGCTAAGCAAAATAAGTCAATCAGAGAAAGACAAATACCATTTGAGTTCACTCATATGTGGAATTTTAAAAATGAAACAGATGAACATATGGGGGGGGGGGAAGACAGGGGAAACAAACCATGAAAGACTCTTAAATATAGAGAACAAAATGAGGGTTGATAGAGGAAGATGGGTGGGGGATGGGTTAGATGAGTGATGGGTATTGGGAGGGCACCTGTTATGATGAGCACTGGGTGTTGTATGTAAGTGATGAATCACTGAATTATGCTCCTGAAACCAATATTGCACTGTATGTTCACTAACTAGAATTTAAATAAAAATTTGGAGAAAAAAAAGAACAACAAAAAACCCCCAAATATTTGTGAAACACAGGTTAACTTTTACACTTAGGGCAACTCAAAGATTTTTATAGAAACTTAAATATTTCTTTTTTCAAAACAAAAAAAATAAAGTTCGGTATTTAGGTAGCTCAGTCAATAGAAGGATCACAATCAAGAAGAAACTTCTCACAGTTTCACATTAAGATGTTGAAGGTTGTTCCTTCTTAAGGCTTAGAGGTGAGAATTATTGACACCACCTTGGTCTGCAGATGGGTACTTCCAGTCCCCTGGCACATTCCCCTCTGTGCAGCTGTAAAATGAAGTCTGTGTTTGAGGAACACCGTGTGTGCTCTCTTCTTCAGTATTAAACTGCTGAGTAACTTAACTCACCACTAAATCTTTTTGTTCTAGCTTTCTTTCCTTGCTCTCCTTCTCTTCAGTTCCTTGTTCTGTTATCCCATTATAACTCCTAACTCGAAACTCACCAGTGACATTTTTGTTAAGAGTTTCATGTACTTCTGAAGAAAAACACTGGAGCAGTTTGTACTGAATCAAATTCTTGGAATCTCTTGCCCTAGTTTGTACTGGAATATTTGGGGAAGTCCAGGGGTATCTCCAGAACAGCAAAGCTTTTCAGAGTGGGCTTTGTCTCCTAAAAGGAGATGTTAAGTGATGACCTTAAGTGATGGACACTCTGGAATGATGAAAGTGGAATAGAGACGCCGGAGACCCTCATGCCCCTGTCCAGCCACATTGGTCCACTGTTTGGACCTATGGGTATCAGCCATCAGCTTGATATATTATAATGCCCTTGAAGGGGAAGGAAGACAAATTTCTTTTGTAGAACAGCATGGGAATTGCAGTGTGACCAATCATCTTGGTGTGTAAGAATAGCCTGGGACTATCCCAGTTTTAACACTGAAAGTCCTGTATCCTGGGAAGCCTCTCAGTCCCGGCAACACTGGGATGGTTGGTCACATTATGGTTAGGATGTCTAGTGCAAAGCCACTGCCTAGAATAAAATCCTAGCTCCACCACCTACCTACTAGCTGCCTGACTTTGTCAAAATTGCTTAATCCTACTCTTTCTCATTTGCCTTATATGAAAATGGGGATAACATTAGTACTGAACTGCTGGGGTTGTGCCAAAAAAACAACTTAGTACATATAAAGAACTCAAAATGGTGCCTAGCATGTGGCAACATGGCAAGTACTCAGTAACTATATCCTAATATTTATTGCATTTGATAAATATTTTTAATAACAAAACAAGTAATAAGATTACTATTTTCAACTGGAATGATGCTTTATTATGCACCAAAGTAAACAGAGTTGTGTAAATAATATTTCTTTTGGAGGTTGATAAGGCCAAATAGGCCCAATGGGTGTTTTGAGATGTCAGCTAAATCAAAATCAAACATTCTCATGGCTAACACTATAAACTCTGTAGAAACAACTGTCAGGAGAAGCAGCACCCTTTATTCATCTGAGTTGTAGACAAAGCATCAATCAATAGGTGATATTAAAACAGCCCAATAATGAAAATTACTTTCGCATCTGATTTTAAGATGTGAGAGCATGTTCATGCCAATGGAATTGAAATGGACCTCAGGTATTTACTGTTGACAGGAGAGGTAATAAAATGTGGAATGCAGTGACACAGGGCCTGGTATCATTGAGTTTGGATTGTTTTAGTATTTAGGCAAATTCATACTCTTCCTGAAATTGAGGGGTTATAAAAAATATACTGTAGGTACACGCTTCTTTTTATTAGTTTTGTTTCTTTGCTATTCAACATCTGAACATCCTTTCTCTTTTGTTTCTTCTCTGTTCAACATCTGAACATCCTTCCTCTCTTTTGTTTCTTCTCTGTTCAACATCTGAACATCCTTCCTCTCTTTTGGTAATCCCCAGCATGTGGGCATTGGTCCCACTCTGGACGTGAAGAGGCCAAACACTGTTTCCTCCTGCCCTGTTGTAGTGATTGCATATATGCTATCAAACCTTAGCAGAGGTACACAGGCTTACATAGAAGGCTTTTTAAAACATAGATTGCTGGACCCCACCTCCTGAGGGGTTGAGAATTTACATTTCTAACAAGTTTCCAGGAAATATCGATGCTGCCAGTTAGGAATCACACTTTAAGAACAAGTCAGTTAGAATGTGAACACGTGCTGGGGCGCTGGGTGGCTCAGTCGGTTAAGCATCTGACTTCAGCGCAGGTCATGATCTCACAGTTTGTGGGCCCGAGCCCTATGTCGGGCTCTGCGCTGACAGCTCAGAGCCTGGAGCCTGCTTCAGATTCTGTGTTCCCCTCTCTCTCTGCTCCTCCCCTGCTCACTCTGTCTCTCTCTGTCTCTCAAAAATGAATAAACGTTAAAAATTTTTTTAATTTTTAAAATTTGTTTAAAAATTTTATTTTTGAGAGAAAGAGAGACAGAGTGTGAGTGGGAGAGGGGTAGAGAGAGAGGGAGACACAGAATCTGAAGCAGGCTCCAGGTTCTGAGCTGTCAGTGCAGAGCCCGACATAGGGCTCGAACCGACGAACTGGGAGATCATGACCTGAGCTGAAGTCGGATGCTTAACCGACTGAACCACTCAGGTGCCCCCCAATTTTTTTTTAAATAATGTGAACATATGACTTAGGTCAAAGAGATGCCTCTGATTGGGACTTGAGACACAAGGTCAGCTGCGAAATTTTCTGTGAATAGAGCAGGCATATCAGGAATCCAACTCTGGCAACACCAAGTGGTCAACAGCAGTTATCAGAGTTGGTAAGAAGATAGTTCCTATGAGTGACCTTGGCTGTCTAGCCTTTCTTGATTCTTGCCTGTTTGCTGCAGCCTAATTCTCTCACTTTTCTGTCATTCTGTGAGCTACTCAGCCTTTCAGTGAATTATCCTTTTGGGTAAGTTCACCATGGTCAGTTTCTGTTGGATGCATCTAGAAACACTGAGTGAAACAGCAAGGCTCTCAATGAGTAACAGGGATTTGAACTACTGTCAATCATGGCAAGTGATAATTGACTATAACTGACTAAGTGCAGTGATAGAAGAATGCTCTGAACACTACATGAGCACAGAGGAGAGAAGGTGACCCAACTAAATGGTGGGCAATGGTGGGATGGGAGCATATGTGGAGAGGAGGTTCAAGACAGGAAATAGGATGAAACTGGGGACATAAGTAGGAATGAGGTATTGGAGAACGTGTGTACCCTACAAAGTGAATTTAGACATTATTTGACAATATTTAATGTCAATATTTCCCAAACTTCTCTGATGTTATGAATCCCTCTGAAGATTCTAGGGTCAGGACACAAAATGTAAATGTTTTATGGTTTTTATGATCAAGCATGCTCAAGAAATACTGCCACAGATAATGGGAATCATTCAAGAATTTTTAGTATGGAAGTAACATGGCTTTCTAGAATATCCTCTAAGAGCATGAGGAGATAGGTTTGAGTAGAAGATGGGAAACAGGCAGACCAATTAGGATGTTGCCTCAGTTATTGGGACATGAAATTATATGGGTCTCAACAAATGCAGTCCCCAAGAAGGAAAGGATTCAAAACATACTAGAAAACACAGTCCTTGTTGATGGAATAATATTCAGTAGGTGATGGAATTCAGGGTGAGAGAGGAATAGTCTATCAGCACCACTCCCAGGACTTAGATTTAGGTCATGGATTGATATGTAAATGTTGCTTTTTAAAATGTAGGAGGTAGAACTAAGGTGCAAGATTGAGCAGCAGAGAAAGACAGGGCTCAGGAAAGGCATCAGGTTCTTTTCTGGTAATAGTGATAGTTTTAAAAGATTTTTTAATGGTTATTTTTATTTTTGAGAAAGACAGAGCATGAATGGGGGAGGGACAGAGAGAGAGAGGGAGACACAGAATCCGAAGCAGGCTCCAGGCTCTGAGCTGTCAGCACAGAGCACAGTAAGATCATGACCTGAGCCGAAGGGACACTCAACTGACTGAGCCACCCAAGTGCCCCATTGGTAATAGTGATCGTTTTAGAAGCAGAGAGTGCTGGGATCGTGGACATTGTTGCATCAGTATTTCTACGGAATTTTACGATCTTCTTTCTTAACATTGCTCTTCGTTTCATGTTTTAGTCACAGCTCTGATTTGGTACTGATGCATGTTAATTGTTTTTCCTTGAAAGTTCTTCTAACTTGGGACATCTGGGTGGCTCAGTCGGTTAAGCATCCAACTCTTGGTTTCTGCTCAGGTCATGATCTCACAACTCATGGGTTCAAGCCCTGCGTTGAGCTCTGTGCTGGCTGCACAGAGCCTGTTTGCTTGGGATTCTCTATTCCTCTCTCCCTGCCCCTCCCGTGCTCAGTCTCTCTCACAAATAAATAAATAAACTTAAAAAGCCAAAAGCAAAGTAAGTCCTTTTAACTCAAGAGATTCAAACTTCTTTCTAAAATCCAACCCAGAAAAGTGAATAATTAGGTGCTAGTTAACTTAGTCTTCCTATATCTTTTGATACAAATAAATATTATCTAGGGAATAGCAAAAGCAGTCTAAGCATATCTTTATGGGGCTATGTCTCCCTTGACCTTCATAATCTTTCACAGCAGATTTCATTCTTCAACATACAGTAACTGATACTCATACATACATAAATGTATGAAATTTCATACATAATAAATGATACATAAATATCATACATAAATTAATAAATATAAATAATTTGCATATAATTATATAATTATAATATTGTTATATATAATTATATTATTATATTATAATTATATATAAATTATATAAATATAAATATTTATAAATATAAAACAATTTATAAATAAATACATAAATTTATACATCCATAAATGTATGAAATAGTAAAATATGAACACTGATTGTCCATGGATTGTATTCATTTAAAGCTCATAATATCTCTTTAAGGTTATTATTATGATTATTCCAAACTCACGAATGAAGAAACCGTGACTCAGTGAATTTAAGAAACTTGGCCAGGGCCACGCAGTAACCACATTTTATAACCAGCTTTCAAATCCTCATCTGATTTCTACCACGAGGAAGAGAAACAATGATCTGAGAAGATTTTCATGCACATCTTCTTGGTAGCCAGCGCACTCCATAGCTTAGCACGTGGCCTTAGGGGATGCTCCCCAGTCCAGATATCAACTAAAACAGTACCCAGAATTTTTTTCATAGAGCTAGAAAGGACTTGGAAAAAATAATTTCTAAATCAGCTATTACATGTTTGCTACAAAGAGGAATATTGCTACACACCCATCTCACATTGCCATCAAATCCTAAGTCCCCTGATTGAAATTTCAAATAATTGCTTCGTTTTGACGTTTCTGACGGAGAAAGCGTGAGGTTACCCGGCATCCTCCCCCTGGCTCCCCAGGTCCGGTGCTTCTTCTCTCCCTGTACACTTCCGTCATCTTCCCCACTCAACTCACACCCGGCCTCTGTGCTGCTGACGCACTTGCTGTAACCTCCACAAACTTAAAGAAATTTTGCCCCTTTCGATCCATTCTACCTATTTCTGCCAATGCCTTCCCCCTCCCCCGCTCCTCAATGTTAATTTGGTCACGTTATGCTTCTCCTTGGAAACCTTCAGCATCAATTTAATGCTTAAAGTATAAACTCTTTAACATGACTTGATAGTGACAGATTAACCCATCAACTGAGAAATATTTACGATTGTTTCGTCTTAGTTTTTCTTAAAATATCCTACAAGAAAGACAGATGTCAAATATTCTCCTTAATTTTTAAATTGAAGACACAGAAGTGAATTGCTTTCCAAATATATCCAGGAATTAGATAATGGAACCAAAGGCAAATTATATTTCTTAGTCCCTCATTTTGCCTCAAAAACAGGCTTTTTTAAGTCATTTTTTAAAAATCATTTTGACACGTACAATAAATCACTCTCACATAGGCCACACATTCCCACGTGGATACTCATATACAATTTGTGTTTTTTTTCTAAAGTGTCCCTTTTCTATGCCATTCATGAAAACCTACCGGAGCATGCAGTGAGGGAGACGTAGTGTCTGGGATAAGAGTGCAAGATTTCCAGATACACAGGTGGGTTTCTGTCCAGGCTCTGACATCTGTGGTTATAAGACTCTGGGGCAAATTATTCAACCTCTTCAAGGCCTAATTTTCTTATATTTCAAATGAAAGTAAATAAAATGTACATCTTAGAGATTAAATGAGAAGGCAGTGAGATGTTTGTAAAGTTCTTAGCACATCTGACACATAGTAAGCGCTCAATGAATGGTCATCTTCAAATTGTGTTGATCTAGTTTACTTAGAAATGTTTTGTCAGGGGCTTCGAACTCTACTTTGGTAATAAATTCCTTGCAACACAATCTCCTCATAGATCATGACATGGCCATTTGTGATGGTACCGCTTTCTACATAACGCAGCTTTAAAAGAGTTAGGGGGTTGGAGGTATCATCTGAGTTTGCTCATGTAGTCTGGCCTCCTCCAGAGTCAGGGGAGCCTGGAAAGTGATGCAGAGCACAGTGAGGATGTCTCCCTCACTGCATCCTCTAGGGCCTCTCTGCCCTGGAGCCCACAGACTGTAAAAACAGAAATGTGCAAAAGACTTTGAGGGTGAAGCTCTGCAGGGAATGGTCCTTTTTCAATAAAACCTTTGAAAAGAGCGTTCTCTTTTATTAGGACTTCATTACGGGTTAATAAATATTATATAAGCATCTAAGAAATTCCTGTATTTGCTTGTATCGTTACTGAAATGTCACTGATTCTGGAATTAATAAGAACAATACTGAAAACTGTTAACAATCAAACATTTGGCATCATCTAGATGCAGATTCAAGCCTCCGGTTCCTCACTTACTAACCGTATACCCTTGAGAGAATTACTTGACTTCTCTGAATCTCTTCCCATAGCTGTACAGCGAGAGTAATAATGGCACTTACTTCAAAGGCAGGTAGTTTGAGAACTAAATGAGACAATAGATGTAAAATGTTTAGTATGTACCCAGCACATCCAATGAACTCAAACAATAAAAACTCTCATCTTTTTCTCATTTGAAATCACTTTTCTGGTTTCCTATTTGATCTCATTTGGAAATATTCTTATGTTTATTCTCCATTTTATCTCCATACTACACTCACTGTTTCTGATCTCTTGTGTTCAGAGAAACTGTGTCTACAGCAAAGAAACCTCAACTGTGGGATGCAATGGAGTTGAAAGGATGACAGAGGACTTAGTGTTTGGATTTCTGGGAAGAGCCTTCACTGGAACATTAGTCAGGAAATGTTACCAACACTATTCATCATGCTAGACAGAGATCTGACCAAATGGAAGGGACCACGGGGCTGGTTCTCAATTCAGGGTTCTCATTAACATCATGAGGAACAGACAAGCTCATTGTGTTCTGAGAACCTTCTGGTTTGTACGAGAGAAAGATTCTCTGAGCAGTGTCTCTTGAGCCTTCCTGCCATGCCTGGGAATGTCAGCAGGTTGTTTGGCATGACTCTAAGCCATCCATCTGCCCACATGATTTATCTTAGCCTTTGTAATGGTATGGATTTAACAATAACATGGGGATGTTTCTCTGTGAGACAAATGGTGAGAGCAAATTAGCAGTACCAAGCAGTTTATAATGTATCTTGTACATATGGGAAAATCCTATGGAAATTTTAATCATCAATTCAAATTGAAATGGATTTAGTTTATCACCAAGAATGACTCACTACTCCCCTTTTCTAAAATAATTAATGCTGTCCTCATTTTCGGTAGAACTGAGTGGCTGTCTTTTGTTCAGCTTACCTAACAAAGCAATTGCAGACCTAATCAGTGCCTAGAAGAATCCAGCCAGCTGCTAGAAAACTCAGTGATGTTGCAGGATATCGGACACAAAACTTGTGACTTCTGGGACCATCAGGAAAGTTGCCAAGAGATGTAACAATAGAATGTGGCTTAAACTACTACTCAGGACCATACCTTTTCAGTGTCTCCTAACACATTCATCTTTTCCCTTTCACTTATATCCTTCCAACTGGCTCAGAAAAATACACACAAACCTTCACCTTAGTATTTACATATTTACTATATTTCTTGATCCCTTCTTCAATTTCTTCCTTTGCTTTATAAAAAAAAGGTAAGCTTTAGGCAGAAGCTCCCTATAATAGTAACTTCTGCCTCTGATATCTAAACTTATTACCAGATAATTATGCATTAACTAGTAGCTCAGGAAACTAGAAACTTGATCTATAAAAAGTTACCCTCTTGAGTTAATAAAGATTATATAGTGCATAAGAATTGCAATGAAGCTGAAGAAATACTTGTTGTTTCCTTAGAATGGTTCTCTATTGTCATTCCCTAAACTGTAAGCCAAGTGAAGGTGGGGATTGTGTCTACTTTTTTTTACCATTGTATTGTCAACGCTTAAAGTAGTGCCCAGTTTGCGGCAAGCACTCAATAAATATTTGCGAACGAGTAATCTCATGGAGCACCTGCTACATGTCAAGCATTGAGTTAGGTCCTGAATAGGATGAAGCCTCAATATTGAAGGTGTTCACAGCATACAAAGAGCTATGGGAATAGAGATGAAGAGCAATGACCTCTGCTTCTGAGGTGGTAAGTAGAAGACACAAGAAATAATATGAGGAGAATTTGAATTTGAAGCTCCGCCTGGACAGGTAAGCAGGAGTTCCCCCAGATAAAGTGGGAGGGTGAGGAGAATATCCTAGGCAAAGGCAATGGGCTTGATAGTGCATTTGGGAACCATAAGTGAAAAGTGTGGTTACAGTGTAGGCTGTATGTGAAGGGGTGAGGTAAACAAAGCCTTGGAAGGTGACCAAAGAGTTGGAACTTCATCCAGTAGAGGGAGCCATTTAGGACTTTTCACATAGAATGAGAATTCTGGACTCAAAGTGAATGACTGGATGAACTGAGAAGCTGGAGCAAGGCACCGTGTTTGGTAGGTATTTCAAATGTGTTTGAGGGAGCAGAGGAGGGCCTGAATAAGAAGCCAGTTGTTAGGATTGATTGGACAGGATAGTTATAGACAACAGTGTGGAGGTAGAGCTAAAAAAAAATTCAACTACTAATTGAAGGGTAGAAAGGAGGCAACTCCATTACTCAAAGGTTTCTCTATGGAGTGATGCACATAGTCAGGTGACATTTATCAGACAGTAAATGGAAGAGTAGAAACAGCTTCTGGGAAAATGATGAGCCCAGTTTAGAACATGTTTATTGATGGTGCCAGCTTTGATAGTTTCGTGATGATAAATTGCAAGCCATTGGAACGTGGGTTCAGATCTCAGAAGAAATGTCTATCTATACAAGGAACATTTCAGGAGTGGTTTGTTTTATAGATGACCGTGGAACTCTTTGATGAGATCACCATGGTAGAATGTGCCAGATGAAAAGACAAGAAGACTAAAGACTGAATGAATCTTGAGGAATGTCTCTGTTTAAGGGGGAATAGAGAAGGGAAAATGAATGAAAAAGTAAAGAAGAAATTGTCAGGGAAAAAAAATAGTGTGCAGTAATAGAAACAGGAAATTTCACAAAAGTGGGAAAATCAGCGGTGTCAAATGTTGAAGAAGCCCAAAGACTTAATAATAGAATGAGTCTGTTATTGAAAACTTCCTTGGCTACTTTGGAAACTATAGCTAATTGGTGACTGTGGAATTCAAATTACTGGGAGTTTAGAAGTAGCTATGAGATGAGGAATGAAGGTATTGAGCGCTTTAACTATTCTATGAAGATTTTAGCTATGAAAGGAAAGAAAGACCATTGAGAGCCTGATGAGATAGCAACGTCTGAGATTTTATTAAGATCACAGAGAAAATTATCTAGGAAAAATAGTCATCTGAGAGGAAAGAATTGCCAACTCCCAGAGAGAAAACATTATTCACAGAGCAAGCCAGAGGAAAGAAAGAAGTGAAGTCTATTGCATGGGCTTTCAAATGATTAAATTCATTCTCTCACTGTGTTCAGATGTGGAAATGGTGAGTTCTCTGAGGTCCAGAAGCAGTAAAACTTTTCTAGGGAATACTAATTAGATCATAATTATAAAAGAACCATGCTGCTTTAAGGATTTTTTTAGGACTGAAATTCCAGGATACATGGGAATGTGCTCAGTTTTTCCTGAACTGAGAAGTCGGCAGCCAGGACTGTCCTGAAGGTTGGCAGAATGAGCATCTGTGCTTTGACTGATTTTCCCTAACCTTCACCGTGGTCACTCCATTTCTTAGACTAAATAAAGTAATCATGTATAATACAGTCCATTCAATGTGGATCTGCAGTAGAATGAAGCTAATTCCTGGTTATAGTGTGGCTGTAGAAAAAAAAAATTACTCATGTGTAATGGGCATAGTGTGGGCTGATTGATTAAAAATCCTGAACACATTTCTTCCTGGTCAGTGAACTGAGTTTGGCATGGAAATACTGGAGAACAAATGAAACTGTGTTTGAAAAATTAAGCACTGGACCAATAAATGCACTCATCAAGCTTGCATCTGGTGTTGAAGTACAGAGTATCTTCCCCTCCAACTTCTTCCTAGGAAAAGTGAGCAAAGAGAAGTTGATGATATTTGCATTCAGTTAATGTGTTTGGCTGTAGGGGGCTCATGAACTCAAAGACACTAATAGCTTTGGCAACAACCAGATAAAGATTGGGTTTGGACAGAGTTATCTGATGGGCTTCACTCTGGATTAGGCTTGTTTTTCAGAGCAAACCCTTTGAGTTCTCATGAAATAGAGTGCATCTCATGGTGCTTCTCTTAAGTGAAGCTCTTTGTAAAAAGTAATGACTTTCAGTAATTAAAATACCGGATGAATATCAAAACCATCAGGGCAGCAACTTGTACAAACAGAACAGGGGAGCCTAAGAAGGTACACGTTTTTCCACTTCTAAGCCAAAGGGAGAGTTTCAGATTTATAAGAATTAAAACCCTTGGCTGTTTGCACAAGCTCGGTGTTGCCTAAGTTGCTAAGTAAATAATGTCCTAAAGGATAAAAGGAAGAAAAGAGTGGCTAGCTAAGTAAAATATTTTGAATTTGTTTAAAAAGTGAGGGGAGGGGAGAGCCTGAGTGGCTAATTCAGTTAAGTGTCTGACTCTTGGTTTCAGCTCAGGTCATGATCTCACAGGTTGTATGTTCAAGTTCCGTGTTGGGTTCTGTGCTAACAAGACAGAGCCTGCTTGGGTTCTCTCTCCCCCTGTCTCTCTGCCCCTTCCCCACCATGCTCGCTCTCTCTCTCTCTCTCTCTCTCTCTCTCACACACACACACACACACTAAATAAACTTTAAAGAAAAAGAGGGGATGTCAGTATTTCTGAAAGTAACCAGAGAGAAAAAAAAATCATTAGGTAGAAAATTAATAATACTGAGTCTTTAGTGTTCTTATGTTTTTGTTGTTGTTGTTTTTTGTGCAGGATACATTATACAGGGTTGGCCTCTAATTTCAGACTCTATGGAGCATGGCTTGTTTGTTTTTTAAGTTTACTTATTTATTCTGAAAGTGAGAAAGAGAGCTCATGCATGCAAATGGGGGAGGGGCAGAGAGAGAGAGGGAGAGGGAGAGATCTTGATGGGTGGATCCTATCAGCCCTATGTGAGGCTTGATCGCATGACCCATGAGATCATGGCTTGAGCCAAAATCAAGAGCCAGACGCTTGATCAACTGAACCACCCAGGCGTCCAGAAGCATGGCTTGTTAGTTTCAGCAAGATGCGGGACTCAAATTTGCACCTGAAACTTGACTCTCATCCATAAAGATGAACAGACCTGTTCAGGAAGAACTAAAGATCTAAGTGAAAAAGCAAAACAGGGTATTAAGGCAATAAGAACACCCAGATATTTAAGGGTTGTGTCCCTTTAACTTTTTGCCCCTAGGGTATTTCATAATTCTCAGTCTATATGGAATTCACTGAAAAAATGATTGGCTGGCTAAATGAAGACCAGGTAATGATGATGATACAAATAAGTCCACTACAATGATGGGGAAATCCAGGAATCGATGTGCTCAGAAATTCATGAAGATGGAATTAGGGAAAAGTCTATTACCAGGCAATGGAAAAAAAAAAACCTAAGCAGGGGTTCAGGGTCAGGATCTAAGTCCTAAGAAAACAGGACTAGTTCTAGAGGTGCCGATATTGAAAAAAAGTTGCCCAAACAAGATCCAAGTCTAGGCAATAAGACAAAAGGCCTACATAACTAAATCATGCATTCATTAAACAATTGATTGTTGAGTTACTCTCTCTGTGACAGGTACACTACTAGATCCCAGGAATAAAACCAAAAAGACAGAGATCCCTGTTCTCATAGAGCTAATAAGAGGAGACAAGAAATAAAATAGGCAAGAAAAATACACAGTATGCTAGCTGAAGTTAAATACTTTAAAGAAAGGAAAGCAAGAAGTGTGGATAGTAAGCATTGGAAGAGATTGTGATGTTTTTTTTAAATGTTTATTTACTTTTGAGAGAGAGAGAGAGACAGAATGTGAGTGGGGAAGGGGCAGAGAGAGAGCGAGGCACAGAATCCGAAGCAGGTTCCGGGCTCTGAGCTGTCAGCACAGAGCCCGATGCAGGACTCGAACTCACAGACCGCGAGTTCATGACCTGAGCCAAAGTCGGATGCTTAGCCGAGGCACCCAGACACCCCAGGAAGAGGTTGTGATTTTTTTTTTTTTTTTGAAGAGGTTGTGATTTTTAATAGGGTGGTCAAGGAAGGCATTAACTAAAGTGACATTTGAATAGAGACAACGAAAATAAAAGTTAATGGAGGGATCCACGTCCATATCTGAGGGAGGAGTAAGCCCAGGGGAAGGAGACAGAGGGAACATCAGGTGCAAAGGCTTTGGGACTCTGAGGCTGGGGGAGATTAGGAATTTTCTAGAAAGCAGGGAGGCTTGTTTGGCTTCAGGGAAACTATCAAGTGGGAAAGTAGTAGGACATAAGATCAGAGAGGCAAGGGGAGTACCAGATGGGTCACATCACATAGGACTTTGTGAAATTGGACTAGATGTGTTGAAATCTTGTGTCTCCAAGATCAGAACTCTTCCTCAAGACCAAGGTCAGGTCGAACCTACTGGGATCCTCCAAATGAAAAGCACTTCTGTCAGGGGTGAAGACGCTGAGAACCAGGTGGATCCCATCAGCTAATTTTCAGGGGAAGAAATGCACAAGAAGCAATATATGTCATCAACAACCTCCTCTTCTGGGGACCTTTCCTGCTGCCCTCTGCCAGTCCTCAAAGGAACACATTCTATGTCCTATTCCTGTAGAAAACTAAAGCATTAGCTTTACTGGCTTAATATCAAGCAAGGGTTATTTAAATTATAACCTGGGCAGACTGAAATATCCTCAGTATTTAAAGAAACCGAATGATGGAGTGAGAAACATTGGAGTGGACAGGTCATCTTTATTGGGAACTCCCTGTGTGAACCGTAACTAATGTCTGAACAAAGCTCCCCTTTTTAGAGCCTTTCCCTTTCTGTGTATGTAGGTTTATGTAGTTCATTATATACACACAGTTAACTGTATTGGTCGAAGTTAAATTCCCAGTATAATTTAACCTTTAAATAAAGGTAACAAAAGCAAGATGAAGTCTACATTTAAGAAACGTAGGTGATCTCCAAATTCCTAATTCTGTGTTGTCCACCACTCAGTGCTATCCATTTACTGAACCAGTTGCCAGGCAAGACCCGATCCCTACATAACGGCTACAGAAAGGACAAAGGAAGCTTACAAAACTGGATACCCAATGGAGGTATTTATAGAATAACTTCTATTTGTATAAAGTTGCTGGGTTTGTTCATTCTTAATTATTTCAAAATCCTGATCACCCTCACTTCCATCAGGGATACATTCCTGTATGATAAACAGCAAGGGAGTGGTATAGATGATGCAAGTTGTTTTGTTCTTCCCCCCACCCCCCGGGAAAACAATACCTCTTGAGTTGGGGAAGACTCAAAACTCTCTAGGAATTAAGTTGTATCCTATTTCATATTCATCATAAGCCAAATTCAGGCTTCCGTGAGTCCAAATCTAGTTGTTCAGGCACTGCTTAGCACAGCTAGTTTATCAAACCGGGTATTGTGCGGCCTAAATAGAAACAAAAAGCTTTTTGATTTGGGCAGTTCTCATGAGAGCTCATTGAATTTATTGTGATATTTCTCTTTATACAGAAAAGAACCAGATTAGTATCTGATAATAGATCAGCACATTTATAAATGCTGAATGCTGAGCTGTGGGCAACATGTGATTGGATATAGAATTTGTAATTATTTTGCTTTATTGAGCTTGCTGCAAAGACAGAGAGGGGTAATGAGGCACTGATCTCTCCCTCAGGGGCCTGGGATAACAGTGACAGGCAGAGGTAGGCCAGTCCCCCGGGGGGGGTGCAAACCAGACCTACAGGGGGCTATAGTCAAGCAATTGCCGAGAGCTTGTACAGGCAGGTGTTAGCACTAAATGTGCAGATTCGGAGTGGAAGACGGAGTATGGAGAACACAGGTGCCCTGGTGGATTTATCTGTCCTTAAGCTGACAGGGGTCCCCATCACTCCTGGGGCAACATATCAATATAGTAAGAGAGATGGTGGCGAAGATGAAGCCACAGTTGGGGAAGAAAGAGGAGATGTGGGAATTGTTTAGATTTCAAGTGTCAAGGTGACTGACTCTGAGTATTTACCTGAATGATGAGGCTGAAAATCAGGGAGAGTTAAGAGATCAAGAGACAAAGTGTCAGTTATTCCGAGGCAAGAGGAGGTTCACTACCCTGGAGGTGTTATACCAACCAACAGTGTATAAAGTAATACTTTTTGGCTATTAGCTGTAAAACCAAACCAAAATAAGACACACACACATCTACAAATTTTTTAGTGAGGTGTCATACACGTAAAGAATGATACATGACACATGTCATAAGTATCAATGTGAGGAATATTTCCAAATTGAAGCACTCATGTAACCAGTATCCAGACCAAAAAAACATTATCAGGATACCCCCTTGGGCCCACTTCCAGTCATTTTAACTCCCAGTGAAAACCACTATCCTGGCTTCTAACAGTGCCTATTTGTTTTACTGGTTTGGTCTCCAGTGTAAATGGTATTGGACAGTATATAATCTTTTGTACTTGGCTTCTTTCACTCGATATTATCCTTGTGAGATTCATCCATATTGTTGCATGTTGTTTATTCTTGTTGCTGTAGAGTATTCCATCATATGAATATATCGCAATTTTTATGCCCATTCTACTCTTTAGGGACCTTTGGGTGGTTTCTAATCTTTAATGATTATTAATAGAGCTTTCATGAACATTCTAGTATATTCTTTTAGTGAATATATGTATGTGTTTTTGTTGGGTATATACCTGGAAGTGGAATTACTAAGTCATAGGAAAGGGTATGTTCAGCTTTGGTAAATACTGCCAGTTTTCTAAAGTGTGGTTATACCAATTTTTGTCTGTTTTTTTAAATGTAGGTGGCCCAATAATTTCCACTTAGCCCTTAACTGAAGTACTTCCTTTCTTCCTACTTGTCTTAAAGTGCCTATGTTTTGAGTAACAGCAAGGCTTTCTGCCAAGTCCCGAGAAGTGAAGACTATAGAATAAAAGAAGGGAGGAGATTAGGGAATACGCCCAAGCATTAAAAAAAATTACATGAAATCATCATACAAAACTGGGACCCCAAGTCTCTTTAGCTTTTATTCTCTATCCAAGTACGAGCCCCTATTTAACTCTTATGACCACTCAAGAATTTGGGCCTAGTTCTCACATTCCCCAAAGTTCCCAACTTCTTCAGGTTCCTGCAGCAAGTCATAGAAGATGGACCTCAGAGGGGCACCTGGGTGGCTCTATCAGTTGAATGTCTGACTTCGGCTCAGGTCATGATCCGGTGGTTTGTGAGTTCAAGCCCTGTGTTGGGCTCTATGCTGACAGCTCAAAGCCTTGATCCTCCTTCAGATTCTGTGTCTCCCTCTCTCTCTGTCCCTCCCCTGCTCATGCTCTATCTCTCTCTCTCAAAATTAATAAACATTAGGGGTGCCAGGGTGGCTCAGTCGGTTAGGCGTCCAGCTTTGGCTCAGGTCATGATCTTGTGGTCCGTGAGTTCCAGCCCCGCGTCGGGCTCTGTGCTGACAGCTCAGAGCCTGGAGCCTGATGCCTGCTTCAGATTCTGTGTCTCCCTCTCACTCTGCCCCTCCCCTATTCACCCTCTGTCTCTCTCTCTCAAAATAAATAAACATTAGGGGCGCCTGGGTGGCTCAGTCGTTAGGCATCCAACCTCGGCTCAGGTCATGATCTCGTAGTCTGTGAGTTTGAGCCCCGCGTCGGGCTCTGTGCTGACAGCTTGGAGCCTGGAGCCTGTTTCAGATTCTGTGTCTCCCTCTCTCTCTGCTCTTCCCCTATTCACGCTCTGTCTCTCTCCGTCTCAAAAAAATAAATAAACGTTAAAAATAAATAAATAAATAAATAAATAAATAAATAAATAAATAAATAAACATTAAAAAATGTTTTTAAAGAAGATGGACCTCAGAGCCCTTTGTGCACTAAGAGTTGGACCTGTAGCATCTGAAGCCTGCCTTCTTTTCATATTTTTTCAAGTGTTAGGTGACTGGGGTTGAATTTTACAGTTGGGATAGTGACGTTTAATAAGCCTTTTAGGGCTGTCTGTAATTTAACTTGCAGGTACATCACATTACACTTATAAGAAAAGCAATTTCAATAACTGACTATTTTTTAAGTACTGGGAATCCAGATGGATAATAAATTGAGAACCCTTTGTGTTTGTACATCCAAACTCAGTATTCTTCGTTTCAAATAATTAGAAACCACAGGACGAATTAATGGTCTGTTGGAGGCTGGCTAATGTGGGCCAGTTGTATGAAAAGCACAGTGATCAGAAGTGAAAACACATTGTAGGAGCATTCAGAAAAGAAAGCAGTGTTGACAATGTCTCTGCAATTGGCTGTACAACCAGTGGCCAAAATCAGCACCTAGGCTATTCTCTGATTATAGAGACTTATCTATTAGCCCTCTACACTTAATCCATTTCTCACAGAGAACAGAGTCCCAAATGTAGGGTCTGCAACTGTTTTTCTGGAGAAGGTGGTCCCTTATGACACTGAGTAATGCATGCCTTTCCCAAGGCTAGAGCTCCCTGATGAATATGAGGATAGTACAAATCCCAGGTTTGCTTGATAAACCTCAGAGTATTAAAGAGACAACTACTATATTAAACATTCATTTTACTAAAACCTCCACTGCTATAGCCACTGTTGTATTACCGTAGTGTTTGAAAGTAGATTTATACAACTCAATTAACTACTGACCTCCAACTATTTAAAAAAATATCACTAAACTGAGCTAGTCAAATGTATCCACATTGGACAAACCCCTAACCACTTCCAATTTGTTGGAGAAGACTGCTGACTGGCAATCTGTATGTGCTTGGGAACAAATGCTTGAAATAATATAATCTTATGTTAAATTTTACATAGTGTGTTCACTGCTATTAGTTCTAATTATACCCATTTATTTATCTTGCCTTAAAAGATACCCTCTGGGAGTAGGATTCTAGGAAGGTTGTAGGTTAGGAGGCATCAGGAGTCCATGTCCCCACCCAGACAATAACTCTGGCACGATATGTCTAATGTAACTATTTTGGAACTCTGGGGTCTATTGAAGGCTTAACTTGGCAGCACTTACCCAGACCCAACCCTTAGCCCCCAACCCAGGCAGCTATCCATGTGTTCCTGGAGTGGCTTCCATGTCGATTTCAGGGGCCAGAATGGGAAATAAGACCTTGTCCTCCAAATACAGGGACTCTGATTGCTAATTGCTCCTTCTGATATTAGAGGTATATTCACAGAGGCCGGCAGCCATTGTTGTTGCACCTCCCCCAGTTGTTGCAAGCCCCACCCCTCAGGCTGAAGTGACTTCCAGGGGATTTAAAGTGCCAGAACCTTCCTCCCCAACCCTTTCCTTTTTCTCTTTTCTCCTTTTGGGAGCCAGATATGAAAAATATTCAAAAGCAACTGTATATATGGAGGAAGTCAGAAAGTTACCACTTATGCCCAAAGAAAGGCATAGGCTCAGAAAAAAAAACTTGAAAGGACCTTAAATTTACTTAGGCTAACCCTTGGCACAGAGACACCCTACAGCACTGAAAATAAAACAACCACAAATAACAAATCCTGTAAAAGGGGAGAAATCTGATTTCCAAAGTTATCGGTTGATTAGATTCAAGTGTTCAGTTTTCAGCAAAAAATCACAAGGCATACAAAGATACAAGAAAGTATGTCTCTTTCAAAAAAAAAAAAAAATCAACAGAAACTGTCCCTGAGAAAAACTTGTTGGCAGATTTACTAGATTTACTAGATACTAAATAAAGTTGTTTTCTAAAAACTATATAAAAGATTCTCAAAGAACTAGGGAAGACATGCAGAAAGTAAAGAAAATCTGTGTATGAACAAAATGGAAATATCAATAAAAAGAAAATCTAAGAAGAATCCAAAAAGAAATTCTGTAAACTAACTGAATTGAAATGAAATGAAATAACTGAAATGAGAACTCCACTAGAGTAATTCATAGGTATTTTGAGCAGGCTAAAGAAAGAACCAGTGAGCTTGAAGATGGGACAGTAGCAATTATCAAGTCTGAGGAATAGAAAGACAAATGATTGGGGGTGCCTGGGTGGCTCAGTCAGTTAAGTGTCCGACTTCGGCTCAGGTCATGATCTGGCAGTTTGTGAGTTTGAGCCCCACGTCGGGCTCTGTGCTGACAGCTCAGAGCCTGGAGCTTGCTTCAGATTCTGTGTCTTGCTCTCTCTCTGCCCCTCCCCAACTTGTGCTCTGTCTCTGTCTATCAAAAATAAATAAAATGTGAAAAAAAATTTTTTTTAAAAAAAGAAAGACAAATGATTGAAGAAAAGTGAACAGAGCCTAAGGGACCTGTGGGACACCTTCAAGTGGACCCACATATGCATCTTGGGAGTCCTGAGAAGAGGAAAGGGAGAGAGAAAGAGGCAGAGAGAAATTTGAAGAAATAATGGATGAAAAATTCCCAAGTTTGATGAAATGTATGAATATAAATGTCTAAGAATCTCAACAAACTCCAAGTAAGTTGAACTAAAAGAGACCCACACTAAAACACATTATAATCAAACTGTCAAAAGTCAAACACAAAGAGAGAATCATAAAACCAGCAAGAAAGAAGTGACTCTTCACATACTAGGGATTCTTAATAAGATAACTAACATATTTCTCATCAGAAACTTTGGAAGCCAGAAGACAATGGGTTGATATATTTAAAGTGCTAAATGGAAAAAATAAACTGTCCACTAAGAATCATATACCTATCAAAACTGTCCTTCAAGACTGAAGGAGAAATTACAATATTCCTAGATATATAAAAACTGAGGAGGTTTGTTACCACTAGACTTGACCTGCAAAAAATGCTCAAGGGAGAAATAAAAAGACACTAGACTATAACCTGAAGCTGCATAAAGAAATAAAGATTGAAGTAAAGGTTCACAATGGGCAATTATAAAAGCTAGTATTATTGTAACTTTGGCTTGTAACTTTACATTTTGTTTTTTACATAATTTAACGGGCTAATGCACTAAAAAAGAAATATTAGTCTATGTTTTTGGACACAGAATATGTATGAATGTAATCTTGTGACATCAACAACTGAAAGGTTGGGGATGGAACTATAAAGAAGCAGAGTTTTTGTATGTTATTGAACTGAAGCTAGTATAAATTCAGATTAGTCTGTTATAGAATTAGGATGTTAAATGCATCCACAAAGAAAGTGGATATAGAATAGACACTGAAGGAAATGAGAAGAGAATGAAATATTTCTCTACAAAAATCAACTAATTATAAAAGAAGACAGTGATGCAGGAAATGTGGAGAAAATGCTACAAGGCATGTAGAAAACAAATAGCAAAATGGCAGAAGTTGCTTCTTGTCAGTAATTACTTTAAATGTAAATGGATCAAACTCCAATTAAAAAAGATAGGCAGAGGGGGCGCCTGGGTGGCTCAGTCGGTTAAGCGGCCGACTTCAGCTCAGGTCACGATCTCGCAGTCTGTGAGTTCGAGCCCCGCGTCAGGCTCTGGGCTGATGGCTCAGAGCCTGGAGCCTGTTTCCGATTCTGTGTCTCCCTCTCTCTTTGCCCCTCCCCCGTTCATGCTCTGTCTCTCTCTGTCTCGAAAATAAATCGTTAAAAAAAAAAAAGTTTTTAAAAAAAGATAGGCAGAATGGATTAAAATAAATAAATAACCGTTATTCGATTGTATGCTGTCCACAAGAAATTCACTTTAGATCCAAGGAAACAAATAGGTTAAAATGAAATCATATGAAAAGATATTTTCTGCAAGTGATAACCAAAGGAGAGAGAGATGCAGCGGAACATTAAAAACAAGAAACGTTTGATATATGCTACAACATGGAATCTTAAGGACAATATGCTAAGTGAAAAAAGCTAATCAGAAAAAGATAAATATCATATATTGAGGTACTTATATAAGTACTTAGAGTACTTATATGAGGTACTTAGAGTAATCAAAAATCAGAGGCAGAAAGTAGAATTATGGTTGCAGGAAGTAGAATTATGCAGGGAGGAATGGCGAGTTATTATTTAATGAGTATAGAGATTCACTTTTGTAAGACGACAAGAGGACAAGAGTTCTGGAGATGAATGGTCATAATGTTGCACGACAGTGTGGATGTACATAATGCCACTGAACTGTCCGTTTTAAAAATGGTTAAGATGGTAAATTTAACATTATATGTACTTTACCACAATAAAAAAATGAAAAAGAAAGATACTCTGCTTTTTTTCAACTTTTAAACAAGGAATATAAGTAGGCTTTCTATGGATAAATTGGTGTCGTACTGGAGTCAACGTGGTTTTAGTGGTAGACGTAGCAGCAGTTTGAATAGATTGTGTACTGACCCCAAGATAAATTTATATAGCTTTTATGAACATATTTTGTTATCAACTTCTTGAGTGAATATTTTGCTCTTTCCCATAAATTGTGAGGGCCCAGGGGGAAAATAGTTTATATTCCTGGTTAACTATAGCTCTCCTGATGTGACATTTTCTCACTTCTTGAAAAAAATTGGTTAAAATGTGCTTCTAAAAATCAACCACGAACTTTTACTGTGTACTTTATATGTAAAGAATGGAATTAAGGAAATAACCAGAGACAGAATCCTTGACCTTGGGAAACTTATATTGAGCTGGTGTATGGTTTTAATCAGAGGTCTTCAGTTTCAGTGACAGAAAGCCAATTCAAGCAGACTTAAAGAAAATAGGGAATTGATTGTTCAGCTCTCTGTGGGCATTCTCACTGGCTTGACTGCTGATTTCTAGCACCTGTGACTCTTTGCCTGCAGGCTCTTTTGGCCTTTTACAGGAAAGGGTACAAGTGTCCTAGCATTAAGAACTAGGAGCATTCATCAGCCAGTGACAGAAGTTGGTGAATAAACATGCCAGTGCCCCCTTTTTCTCAAGCAGGTTAACTGAGGCATGTGTTCTATATTGGGTCCCCGAGTGCCTTGGTAGGATGAAATCCAGTTGCCCCAAGTGACAGCTTGCTTAATAATGCACACTTTAGGGGCAGCTGAGTGGTTCAGTAGGTGAAGCGTCCAACTCTTGATTTCGGCTCAGGTCATGATCTCACAGTTTGTGGGTTCAAGCCCCATGTTGGGCTCCACACTGTGTGGAGCCTGCTTGGGATTCTCTCTCTCCCCCTCTCTCTGCCTTTGCCCTGCTCACACTCTCTCTCACTCTCACTCTCATTCTCTTTCAAAATAAATAAAATAAACTTTATAATGCACACTTTATTGGCTTTTTTCTCTTCCTTACCTCACTTCTCTATTCTCCAATTAGTATTTTCTGGAATCAATCCATGAATAAATCATTTACTATCATATTACTATAATACCTATCTCAGAAGACTACTTCTGGGTGAACTCACACTGCAATAATTGGCTTTTCTAAGTGAAAAGTCCAATTGTAAACTTCAGACACCACTGGATCCAGGGCTTAAATGATGTCATTGAGAGTATATTTCTCTTATTTGGCTCTTCAGTCCTTTATCCTAGCTTCATCCTTACCCCCTGCCTTCCATTCAGGGGACTAAATGGTTTCCAAAAGCCCAGATGTAGACCATATTCTCTCAACAGCACCAACCCCAAAGAGTTATTCCTTCTTTTTTCTGATGGGCATGAATTCATTGTCCTGAGATTAGTCCCTACCTAACTCTAATTTAATCATAATGAGGAAAGGGATGAAATACACTGACCGGATTATACCTGGGTGAGTGTCTTACTGTGGAACCAGAATAGGGTCAAGCCAATGCACAATGCATTCCTGCAAATGGAGAGATTGCTTTTCCAAGGGAAAACCAGGTTGCTATTTACAGAAAAAAGATAATGTATGATAGAAAGATAAAAATGACAAAGAAGCAAGATATTTATATTTAATGACAAAGTACAAAGCAAATGTGGATCCCAAAAATGTGACCTTAACAGGGAGGGTTATTACCCAGGGTTTGGGAATGGCACCAGGCAGGGGGAAAGGGGAGTGCTAATTCTTAGTAAGCAATTGCTAAAGACTGAATTGTACACTTCCCTGCTGACCACCAATGCATATTTTGAAATCCTAACTCAATGGTATTTGCATATGGGGCCTTTGGGATGTAATTAGGTTTAGATAAGTTTCAGAGGTTGAGGCCCGGATGATGTGATTGATGCTTTTATAAGAAGAGACCCCAGAGTCCTTGCTCTCTCTCTCTCTCTCTCTCTCTCTCTCACTCTCACTCTCTCTCAATGTTTAGAATACGTTTAAGGATAGTATTTGTGTGATGGAGATTTGGAATCCATAAAAAACTTTGAGGTATTTCTTATCCCTCCCTGTCCTATGTATGGAATTGAAAAAACTAAAAGCTGTTTCCTCTAACAACCTGATGACTCCCTTTTGGTGCCTGTCCTTCTTAATTGGACACAGCACTATCTCTGCTGAAAGAAAGTGTCATGGTATGAATGTTTGTGTAACCCCCAAATCCATGTGTTTAAATCCTACCCCCCAAGATGATGGCATTAGAAGATGAGGCCTTTGTGAGGTGATTAAGTTATGAGGGCAGAGCTCTCAGGGAATAACATTAGTGTCTTCATAAAAAAAGGCCTTAGAAAGCCCCCTTGCCCATTTTGCCATGTGAGAACACAGTGAGACGATACTGGGCTATGTGTAAGGGGGCTCTCACCAAATACCAAATCTGCCTCTGCCGCGATCTTGGACTTCCAGCTTCCAGAACGGTAAGAAATAAATGTTTCTTGTTTATAAGCCACCCAGTTTATGGGGTTTGTAACAGCAGTCTGAACACACTGAGACCGAAAGTATATCAAATTTTCTACCATCAGAAACTTTGATCAGTCCCTTACCTGTTAAGTGGAGAATCTAACAACAGCTGATAAATTCATTGTAATGGACATATGAAATTACCTTATGTATTTGTAGCTCATTTTCATAAAACTATTGTCATGCTTTGTAAGCATGCTTTTAAAAACAGGGAGGGGCGCCTGGGTGGCTCAGTTGGTTAAGTGTCCGACTTCAGCTCAGGTCGTGATCTCGCAGTCTGTGAGTTCGGGCCCTGCATCAAGGTCTGTGCTGACAGCTCAGAGCCTGGAGCCTGCTTCGGATTCTGTGTCTCCCTTCAGATTCTGTGTGCCCCTCCCCCACTTGTGCTCACCTCTCTCTCTCTCCAAAAATAAATATGGCTAAATGTTAAAAAAAAAAAACATTAAAAACAGGGATAACTATTAAAAACACAAATAGAAAATCTGTTTCAAGGAAAAAAGTAGACATAAAGCTTGCTTACTAAAAGAGTTAAAATAATTGCCGTGATTTGAATTCAAATTTCACTTTGCAATTCTTGGTTGTCAGGGCAAAGGGGGAAGACAGTAAAGATTTAATACAATATCTGTCAATTATCAAAATGATCTTAAGGGAGATTGTATGTCTGGGTGTTTGTGAATATGTGTGTGCTTATGATTCCTAAGCCCTGAGTCAGCTTTATGTGCTGAGTATTCTGCTGAGCAACTGGGCAATGTTATTATTTTTGTTTGTTTTTCATCAGTTTTTGCAAGTTCTGTTTTATTTTATATATTTGAACTACCATCCTGCATTATTTCTGAGCCATAGTCCCACTTTTGTACAGCCCATACACATCCACATTAATGTGGTTGATTGCTTGGTGTCTTTCCACAGATACAGAAATTTTATGCGGTATTTGTCTATTTTGTTAGGGGAAAAGGTAATTTGAACCAAGTATTAGAGATAGCCAATCTGTTTAGATCCAAAGAGAGACATTAGAGCAATCAGAAAAATGGATACTTGTGGTCTAAGTACCATTTAGTACCATTTTATTCATATAAGCCTTTTTTTGTTTTTAAGCATAGAACAGCTAAAAAGTCATAACAGAAGATTATAAAATCTCAAATTACAGTCTGGAGCATTGATCTTTTCTACCAATATTTCTATGTAATTTCTCTCTGTGTGTATAAGGAGGGCAAAATGTATATTAGAAAAGGAAAAGATCTGGAATTGGACAGACCTGGATTCAAATCATGTCTGTCATTTACGAATTGCGTGAATTTAGGATCTACAACGTTCTCGGATTTCTGAGCCTCAGTATCCTGACTTGTAAGAATGGTTTGACACCTCTCACAAATTTGTGAGGATTAAATGAAATGATGAATTTATAACATCTGTTAGTACACAGCTCAATAAACATATTTTTTTAATGTTTGTTTATTTATTTTGAGAGACAGAGAGATGGGAGAGGGGGCAAGAGAGAGAAAAGGAAAGAAAGAATTACAAGCAGGTCTCAAGCTCAGCATGGAGCCTGACTCAGGGCTTGATTCCAGGACTGCGAGATCAAGACCTGAGCCTGTATCATGAGTTGCATGCTTAACCGACTGACACCCAAGTGCCCCTCAATAAACATTTTTAAATTAATAAATGAACGAGTCCTTCTAGAATATACTTATGATGATGGCAATGGTGATTTTTTAAGACACGAATATTGGCTGAAGAACAGAAACAAGTGAAGAATGCTAATTAAATAATACAGGTTCAACAGATTCACAGGAATTTGGTTAATCCTCAGAAATTTTTTTTGAGCAAGGAGAGACTATAAGAAGCCTACATTAACTCAAAATTCTAGTAGTGTCCCACTCGTCAAAACTGTCTGACAATTCATTTTCTACTTGGCAGAAATTAAAGGGAAATAGAATGATTAATAGAATTAGTAGAATGATTAATTTTGCTCAAATACACAATCATAAAGAAAGTTTCCTCCATATTTCTTTGTGGGAACATAATGTAACCTTTTGCTTCCCTGTGTCTCTTGGGCATAGAAAATATGTTTTTGGTGGCTCCGGGCCATTTTACTTTATTCCTTACAGGGAAGAAATGCAACCTAGGAAATTTTCTCAAGAATTCTGGCCTTTCTTTAATTAGCTAAAACATACTTGTGGTTTATTTCTTCTCAAATATCTGATACATATATTAGGCAAATCCATTGCTTTAAGAAGAAAGGAACAAAGCCATTCAGAAAAGTCTGACGGTAAAAAAAGCTACCCGGACAAATACAAAAAAAACAAAACAAAACAAAAAAAAGAAAGCAAAGGTTATCATATTTATATCAGTCAAATCTGAATGTAAAGCAAAATGAATTAAATAAGACAATGGAGGGAATTTTGTAGTGGTAAACATTATGATCTACAATGAAGAATATGTATGCAATAATTAACATAGCATTACATAAATCCTAAGTTTAAAACTACCAGAACTGCATGGGGAAATGGAAACACAATAGCAATAAGGCACATGACCCATCAACTTATCAAAAAACAAATAAGGATATGAAAAACCTCAGTCCATGAAACAATGACAAAAGTTGACCATCAATTTTGCTACAAAGAAAATCGCCATAAATTCCCAAACATAGAAAGAGCACAGAGAACATTCTTTGATCAGATTGTAATAAAATAAGAAATTAATCACAAAACAACAAAAGAAACACTAGTACAATAAGTCCCACAGTCTGAAAATCAATATAAAACTCAGATAAATGGAGAAATCAAAACTCACATTAAAGAATCTCTTTTTAAATACAATTAATAAACCCATATGCACATGAAGGATAGGATAATTCTAAAGTATTTAGGGAAAAATTGTCTTAAAAATTATGTTGATAAACAAATTAAAATGAACCAATGAATGATGTAGCCAATTCAAGAAATTTTAAAAATACAGAAAAAAGTGATTAATAATAAATGAGAAATTAATAGAATACTTGAAAATGGGAAAATGAACAAGTCGAAGCTCTGGTTATTTCCAAAAATAAGACAAACTAGTAGTTAACATGTTCAAAAGTTAGATTAAAATGCATAACATAAATAAAAATGGTGGGGCGCCCGGGTGGCTCAGTTGGTTGAGCGTCAGACTCTTGATTTTGGCTCTAGTAGTAATCCCAGGGTTGTGGGATTGATCCCCGTTCTAGGGTCCACACTTAGCGTGGAGCCTGCTTAAGATTCTCTCTCTCTCTCTCTCTCTCTCTCTCTCTCTCTCCCTGCCCTTCTCCCCTGCTCATGCTCTCTTTCTCTTTCAAAAAAAAAAAAAGGAGGAAAGAAAAAAAATGGAAATATAATCACAAACACAAAGAAATATCATTAGAGATATTATACTTAATATATATGCTTATTATTTTATGAAAATACAATTTTAAAACTGAATTAAGTTGGTAAACAAGGAAAGTAGAAACTACTAAAACTGGACCCCATAAAAAAAGAAAATCTAAAAGACCAGTTATACAAAATAGAGGAAATTGTCAAAAAGTTATGCGTTACTTCACACCCCTCTCATCCACAAAATATTATTAGGTCCAGACATTTAAGAAACAGATATCCCCAAAGATATGAAAACTGTTTTTGTAATGTGGAAAAAGATGGAAAACCTCCAAAATCTTTTAATAAAGTCAACATAATACTTATAACCTGATAAAGAAACATCTGAGTAATCTTTAAAGATCTAAATAATCTGGGGCGCCTGGGTGGCTCAGTCAGTTGAGCGTCCGACTTCGGCTCAGGTCATGATCTCACAGCTTGTGAGTTCGAGCTCCGAGTCGGGCTCTGTGCTGACAGCTCAGAGCCTGGAGCCTGCTTCAACTTCTGTGCCTCCCTCTCTCTCTGCCCCAACCCAGTCACATTCTGTCTCTGTCTCTCTCAAAAATAAATAAACATTAAAAAAAATTTTTTTTCATAAAAAAGATCTAAATAATCTAATAGTTATTAAATGAAAATAGTATTTACAAGTCTTCCATAGAATTTCCCATAAGGAAAAATTTCAGTTTCAAATAGTTCCACTGGCATGTTCTACCAACTATTCAAGAAGCACATGATAGACATCTAATAAAAACATGTGTAGAGAATGAGAAATAGAGAACATTTCCCAAATTGTGAGATTAGCATATCCTTTACACAGAACCCCCAAACAGTACAGGAAATATGTATTTTAGATCAACCTTAGTCATGAATTCAAGTGTATAACCTTAAACCATTTAAAAATAGCAACGTGTCTTTCTCTGTGTAAGTAACGTCTTGCTCTGTGTGTATAGGAAACACCCCTACCCTCCATCATCACGCTTGTCCAAAGTTCGCGTTAGACTGCTTCACTTTTATGAGAGATCTACATCAATGCTTGTTTGCCCTAAATGAGCAAAGTCTAAAGAGGACTTTATGCTTTTTCTAAAAAAGGTAAAGAGTGAAAATAGCCTTCAGCCTTTGGTTTGCAGCAAGCTATCGTAGGGAGAACACCTGAGCAGCTGAGAGTGCCCCACCAATCTCCTTTCCCGGGAACTATACTCAGCATCTCAACATCAAGCTGCAATAGCTTTGAACTAGGTCTGTGGGCATCTGTGCTTTATCTTGATTTATTTTTTGCATGCTTTAGCAAGATGTGCAGAAAAGCCTAAGAGAGGTTATTTTGGTGGTCTAGGAACGCTAAACATTTTTCCATATAAATTACTTGTAATCGCTTCTTTGATTTACACCATTTTGGCTTATGAAGGTTTCATAGGAACTCTCTACTTTCAGATAGCAGGGGAAACCTATATACACATATACATGCAATTGACCCTTTAACAATTTGGGGGTTAGGGGCATCAAACACTGTGCAGTCAAAACTCTGTGTATAATGTTTGACTACTAAAAATTTAACTACTAATAGCCGACTGTTGACTACATAAACAAGTGATATTGATAACATAAACAACACATTTTGTATGTTATATATATATTATATAATGCATTATAACAATAAAATGAACTAGAAATAAGAAAGTGTTATTAAGAAAATCACAAGAAAGAAAACACATTTACAGTATTAGACGTATTTATTGAAACAGTTCACCTGTAAGTGGACCTGCACAGTTTAAACCCATGTTGTTCAAGAACCAACTGTATTTAAAGCATCACTGACAAGTCAGGTTCATCCAAGGAATGCAAAGTTGGTTTGATGTTAGAAAATTGATATAATTCACATGCTAATAGATGATCATATCATCACATGCAAAAAATATGTTTGTTAAATTCAAACATAAAATGATTTTTAAAAAGAAGAAGAAGAAAGAGCTCTTAGTAAACCAGGAATGGGGAAAAACTTTCTTAGCCAACCTGTAGCCAACACCATAAATAATGGTGACACATTGAAAACATTCCTTTTAAGATCAAGAGTAAAAGCAAGGATATCTTGTATCAATCCTTTTCCTCAACATTCCCTTCTAGTTACCTCAGACAATGCAGAATGATAAGAAAAAGATATTAACAAATACCCAGGTTAGAAAGGATGATGTGATAGACAGTCTGATAGTCTATGAGACCATGCAATATCTCGTCCCGGGTCGACTCTGACTTCATTTCTGTGTTCTTCCCAACCTTGCTGCTCTCTTGCCGTCTCTCAAAGAAACCAATCAAGCTCCTGCCTCAGAGCATTTGCACTTGCTGTTCTCTCTGCTTACAGCACTCCTCCAAAGCTCTCTGTGTGACTCATTCCTTCAGATCCTTGCAGAAGAGTCTATTTTTCATGTTGGCCTTCTATGACCACCCTATTTAAAAATTAAACCCTTCTCTCTTCCTCTTCCTTCTAGCATTCCCCTTCTGTCTTTCTTAATTTCTCCAAAGCACTTCTTACCATCTAACAGCTGTATGTTTTGTTTATTGTCTGTCTTTCCCTAACAGAACATAAACTCTACTTCAGCAGGGATTTATCTTTTCTTTTTCACTCACTATTGAATTCCCTAGGTCTTGAAGGGTGTCTGGAACATGGAGACATTTAATCCATATTTATTAAATAAATGAGTAAAATCTATCTGGAAAATTCTGAAGATTCTATTATTAGAATGAATAAGAGTTTAGAAAAGTTGCTTAAAACAAAATTAATATGGAAAGTTACTTGAATCACTCTATAAAACAAATCAGCTAGAAAATAGAATTTGAGGGGCACCTGGGTGGCTCAGTCGGTTGAGCGTCTGGCTTTGGCTCAGGTCATGATCTCACAGTTTGTGAGTTCGAGCCCTGCGTCGGGCTCTGTGCTGACAGCTCAGAGACTGGAGCCTGCTTCAGATTCTGTGTCTCCCTCTCTCTCTGCTCCTTCACCCACTCATGCTCGCTCTCTTTCTCTCTCTCAAAAATAAATAACATTAAAAAAAATTTTTAAAAATAGAATTTGAAAAAAGTATTTTTTATAAAAGTAACAACAAATTTTAGGGCTTTTAAGGTAAAAACTGTAAACTATTGTTAAAGGCATAAAAGATAGAAATAAATGGATTAATATATCCTTGGAATGAAACTCAATATGATAGATTCCACATTCCCCCAAACTGATCTTCAGATTTGAAGCAATTCCAGTAAAAAACTCCAATAAGATTCTTTTCAAAGAAATATGATAAGGTGGTTTTAAAATATAAATGGGGGGCACCTGGGTGGCGCAGTCGGTTAAGCGTCCGACTTCAGCCAGGTCGTGATCTCGCGGTCCGTGAGTTCGAGCCCCGCGTCAGGCTCTGGGCTGATGGCTCAGAGCCTGGAGCCTGTTTCCGATTCTGTGTCTCCCTCTCTCTCTGCCCCTCCCCCGTTCATGCTCTGTCTCTCTCTGTCCCAAAAATGAATAAACGTTGAAAAAAAATAAAATAAATAAATAAATTAAAAAAAAAAAAAGAAAAAAAAAATATGAATGGAAGGCAAAAGGGCTATGAATAACCATTCCTAACCAACAAGAAGAAGACTGAGGACTTTCCTTATCAAAAACCACTATACAACTATTGTAATTAAGACAGTATGATATCAGTTAAATAAAGGAGAGGCAAATAGAAAAATAGAACTGAGGAGAGCTCACATTTATGTAGAAAACAGATTTATGATGTAGTGGCTAAAGTAGATTAGCGAACCAAGGATGTAATTAATTTTAATGTAGTTGAATCTATCAATATTTTTCTGATAATATTTGTACTTCTGGTTTCTAGTTAAAGAAATCCTTTAAGATTGTAATAACAAATAATCCTAAATTATTTTCTAAAAGTTTTATAGTTTTCCTTATATTTATATCTTCAGTCTATTTGGAACAGATTTTGTGCATGATATAAGGTAGGGATCCATTTTTAATTTGTTTATTTATTTATTTTTTTGCCTCACTGATTTGCAATGCCCATTCGGTCATGATTAAAGTTTCCACATATATGTGGGTCTGTTCCCTGGACTCTCTATTCTGGTTTATGTAAATATGAATGACAATGGACCTACAGGGTTTTACATTAAGTGAAATAAGTCAGAGAAAGACAAATACTATATGGTTCACTTATATGTGGAACCTAAAAAACAAAACAAATAAAATAGAAATAGACTTATAAATACGGAGAACAAACTGGTGGTTGCCAGAGGGGGGTAGGATGAGAGAATGTGCAAAATAGGTGAGTAGAGGTATTCACCCGTTGCTGGAGAGAATGTAAACTAATAAAACTATTTTTAGAATAGTTTGGCATTGCCTAGTAAATTTGAACTTTCTGACCCATCAATTCAATTCCAAGATACATTCTTCAGAAGAACCCTTGCACATGTATCCCAGGAGGCATATACAAGAATGTTCACATCAGCATTGTTTATTAACTAAAAACCTGGAAATAAACCAAATATCTGTCCCCAATAGCCTGACTAAATATGTTATATTCGTATCATAGAAGATACACAGCAGCCGTGAAAGGGAATCATCTCCATTTATAGGAAGCAACATAGAGAAATCTCAAAAATGCATAATGAGTGAAAGAAGTCACCAAAGAATATATAAAGTATGAGGAATAGATTATTTAGGGATAGGTACAGAAGTGATAAAACTATAAAGAAAGGAAAGGGGATAATTAATTTTTAAATGCAGAATGATGGTTCTCTTTGGGTGCTTGGGATGAGAGGGAGATGAGATCAAGGGGTTTTTAACCTGCCTGGTGAGAACATGGGTGTTTTTTTTAATTATTTATTCTTTAAACTGTACTTATAAATTATGATTTTTCATATATATGTAATATGTTTTACAATAACAGCACTCTAAAAAGAAATAACTAGGGATATCTGGGTGGCTCGGTTGGTTAGGCGTCCAACTCTTGATTTTGGCTTGGGTCGTGATTTCACAGTTCGTGAGTTGAGCCCCACATCGGGCTCTGTGCTGACGGTGTGGAGCCTGCTTGGGATTCTCTCTCCCTCTCTCTCTTTCCCTCCCATTTGCTCTCTCCCTCACTCTCTCTCAAAATAAATAAAATATTTATTTAAATAAATATTTTATTTAAAAAAAATAAAAAAGGAAATGACTATAATACAATATGATAGAAGTTACCTAAGAATTATTTTTTAAAAGGTAGCATGGAAGGAGCTTAGAATAATTGAACAGTTACTATAAAAGAAAATCAAGGTTTGCAGTGGGCATGTTCAGCCAGGAACCAGGGCAAAGGGAGTTGGATGGCTTTGTGGTCAGTGCCAGGACACCCAGAAGGCCAATGACCCTCTGTACTCAGAGAACAACAGACTGGACAATCAGAGGACAAAACAACCCAGGTAGTCCTCATGATGCTCTGACAATTTTATTATCTAATTCTTGTGTGTGTGGCCTTCATTAGGACAACGATTTATCCTTCTAAGTGCACTCATTATTAAACTATCACTCTTTCTTTATCTTAACATAATTTTAAAACAAGCAAAGAGTCTCATGTTTGCAGAATCATTTCCATTGGTTACATTTTTGGTTGATGGCTTTAGAGCAAGCTACCTTAAACTTTTCCATAAAATATCTCCAAAGTATAAATTAGTTCTTTCTCCACAAACTGTGGAGAATCTTGATCTTTTTTGTTAACACAAAGTTACTTCCTCATCATCCCTAAATTTAGTCATCTATTTGTGGTCTCAGCTTGGTTTAGTCCTTGCAGTAAGTAACTTCAGCTGCTACCCATTCCTTGAGCTTACAGCAAATTTCGTTTGATCTGTATCAGAAGAATATTTGATTGAAAGAGTCCCTTCTCAAATTAAAAAAGAAAAAAAGTTTAAAAAAATCTCCATTGTTTTTCTCTCTCCAGGGACAGGTTAAATTTGGTACTGGGTTAGATTTTTTGCAAAGAATCTGTGTGCCTCAACACTATCAGTGAAGAAATGCACTTAGTGCTGCTCTTACTAGTTTTTCCAGGTCAGCTTCTCCAGCATTCTCTAGTGCCTTTCCCTCAAGAAGACCATAGATGTTGTAGTTCTGTCTCCCTCTGTCCTAGCGTCCTGTCACTCTCAACCAAATCATTTGGTACAAGGCTGTAAATCTAACTTCACTCAGCTTCTACCCACTGTCTGCGGGAAGAGCCCCATTGTATTGGACCATATTTCTGAACCATGAGTTCTAATGACACTGCAGCCATCCTGGTGAGCAACAGCTTCAGGTGGTTGTTGATGTTTTCTCCATTTCACTCCAAAGCTGGGTACAGAGGCTATGTACTGCCAGCTCCTTAGAGCTCCTTTTTTCTGAATTTACTTAGTCCTAGCCTCTTTTCGGGAACTCTTTTGGGATACAATGGGCAGAGTAAACAACAAGAAATGGAACTAAGCCCACATTCTGATTCTGAGAAAACCCCTCCCCTGTGGCAAGAGTTCAAGCATGGGGGTGGGGTAGAGAGGAGAAAGAAAGAAGCAAATTGTTCCACCAGCTCTCCGCAATGTTGAAGAAAATTAGATATTAGCAAAAATAGAGATTCCTTTAGCACATTTGGTCCACATAAACACACGCTTCTTTTTCAGTTGAAGATTCAGGCTATTTCTTCAAGGCAGATTAACTGATGTGTTTACTGAATCTCCAGCATCCATACTTAGCCACTTACAATATAGTCTTTGTAACATGGGCATCATCACTTTCCCAGGGAAATCTGTAAGGAAAGTTTGAATTGATCAAGTGATAAAGACCCACTCTGAAAAAGGACAACTTGTCATGATTTCCTTCACTGGATGCTGAAAACATGAATAGGTGATTTTAGTCTCTGGAGCTATTGGCAAATAGCCTATGTCGGAAGCATTTAAGGAATAATTGATGCATGGATAGCAGAAGTCACATAATGCTGCTGGTAGAAATACACTAAAAAAAGGTCTCTGATATTGTGTTGCTAGGAATCCTATCAAAAATTATTCTGAATGAATGTGATGAGAAAAATGTAAACCAGACATGAAAAACAAAGTCATTCCATTGGTAGGTCCTATAAGAAATCTAGAGAAGTCTAAATAAAATCAGGCAATGAATGCAATGAAAAATGAAATTTATCCAATTCGTAAGAAGCCACAAACTTCCACGTACAAATCTTAGAATATGGAAGTCAGTGCCCAGCTTTCTTAAAGCTAAGTTTTTAAGCTATTAAAATAATAAAATACTGATTTATTAACTTATATTCTATTAAATCAAAAAAACAAAATTATTTACCATTTACCTTAAATGAGCAAAACCAATATCACAATTATTAGCACATGGTAGTATATGGAATACCTTAAAGATTCTTGTTTTTCTTTTAAATGTTTATTTATTTTTGAGAGAGAGTGCATGGAAGGGCAGAGAGAGAGAGAGGGAAAAAGAATATCTCAAGCTGGCCCTGTATAGAACCCAACGTGGGGTTCGATCTCATGAACCATGAGATCATGACGGAGCTGAAATCGAGAGTTGGATATTCAACTGACGAAGCCCCCCAGGCACCCCAAGATTTCTGTTTTAAAGGGTTCTTAATTCTCTTTTCATTTAATTTTCTTGAAAATTTGTATTTGGGGGAAATATAAGTCAGGAAATGCTTAGGAGACATTTACTGAGTGGCACTATATTCTCCTAGTCAAATGAAATAATTCAAAGAGAAAATCATAGGTTTCACTGCTAGATTAGACAGTGAGGTTAAGGGGGCAGGAAAAGGAGGTAGAAAGGAATGGATGTGGTTTGGAATGAGAGGGGACAGTGGGAAGGATGGGCTCAGAGATGCAAATTTTAGGAATTGATTACCATTTTCAAAGGTTATTTAAACTCATAAGAAGCTGATCAAGAACTGTATGAGCCCCCTGTACAATTATATTACCAGTTCTTTCCCAAACTTCCCTTCTCCTTTGATAAATTGTGATATGCATGGTCTTTTTACATTTTACTATTTTTGAACAATAACAAAAAACACTGGGGGTGTGGTTTGATTCTGCAGCTGCAGGAGTATTGTTCTCACCCACTTGATGTGATGATGGAGACTGAATTCAACTGCCGTGATGATGATGACATCTGGCAGGCAGCTTTAGAGAGATCTCTGGGGTATGCGTGACACAGGACATGTTTTTCTGAGCCAAAGGGAAGCTACTCAAGGTTTTGTTACCTCACCTTTTGAAAAATAGCCTTTAGTGGATACAGAGAGTGACTCGAGCTAAAAGAATGTATTCTGAAAGAGCTGTGGGCTATTTTATTACAAGCCACAGAGTAGAGGCAGGGCAGTCGATACAGGGAAACAGACAACCTGACTTGAGGCATTGCTGTTAAAAAAAAAACCCAAATGAAATGGAAATACTTTCTGGTGTTGCTGTAAGATGCGACAGATGAAGGAAATCTTAAAAGTGCTTAATAAGGTGTAGGAGCTTGAGGATTTTTGTACACTTGGGAAGGCAATGTTGATCAAAATGGTAGGAAAAGAAGAAGGACCCCAAACTTCTTCCATGTTTCCTACATTTATTTCTGGCACTTGAATGGAAATCAGCCAATCCACAGTAATAACCCCCTTTGAATTGAGACACTCCAGATAGAGTGGGCAGGAGCAAGAGCCCCCCTCACACATGGGACTGCTAAATGGATTTTTAAATGCCAGAAATCTCATCTTCCCCAATATTAGTGTTAATAATTAATTGGATAGGTTCATCATCTCTGTACAGCCATTTGATCCACTCTAATCAGTTTATCACAAGAGAATACTGTCTAGGAGTAAACAGGTCATGATCAAGGCCTGTTGTAGGGGGGGTAGGCCCTGGACCGAAGGGTGATCTCAATGCATGCCTGGGAAGAGAACAGTAGATCAAGAGGGGAGTGGGGTGGGGTGGGGGTAATCCTTGAGTGCTACCAGAATTGTTTTGCATAGTTCCCGTTCTTCCACTGCTCTTTAGTAAATGTAGATTTTTAGAATTCTGTATTATTCCAGTCCTTTTTTTTGGGGGTGGGGGTGGGGGTTATAGACATTGATTTTTCTTTTTTAAAAAAATTTATTAGGGGCGCCTGGGTGGCGCAATCGGTTAAACGTCCAACTTCAGCCAGGTCACGATCTCGCGGTCCGCGAGTTGGAGCCCCGCGTCAGGCTCTGGGCTGATGGCTCAGAGCCTGGAGCCTGTTTCGGATTCTGTGTCTCCCTCTCTCTCTGCCCCTCCCCCGTTCATGCTCTGTCTCTCTCTGTCCCCAAAATAAATAAACGTTGAAAAAAAAATATTAAAAAAAATTTATTAAACTATAATTGACAGGCGATGTTACATTAGTTTCAGATGTACAACGTAGTGATTCAAGATCTCTACACATTATACTTTGCTCACTAGTGAAGCAACCATCTGTTCCCACACAAAGCTATTACATTATCATTGATTATATTCCTTATGCTGTGACTTTTATTCTCATGACTTGTTCATACCATAACTGGAAGCCTGTATCTGCCACCCCCTCTCACCCATTTTGCCCATCCCCCACCCACCTCCCTTCTGGCAACCATCAGCTTGTTCTCTGTAAGTATAGTTCTAATTCTGCTTTTTGTTGGTTTATTCATTTGTTTTTTTCAGACTCCACGATAGGAGTAAAATCACATGGCATTTGTCTTTCTCACTCCGACTTATTTCACTTAGATAATACCCCCGTAGGTCCATCCATTTTGTTGTAAATGGCACGATTTCATTCTTTTTTATGGCTGCATAACATTCCATTATATCTATATCTATACCTGTATCTATAGGTATAGATATGTATCACAGCTTCCTTATCCATTCATCTATTGATGGACACAGGTTGTTCCATATCTTGGCTACTGTAAATAATGCTGCAATGAACATAGGGGTGCATATAGTTTTTCAAATTAGTGTTTTCATTTTCTTTGGGCAGATACCTACCAGTGGAATTACTGAGTCATATTGTTTTTCTATTTTTAGTTTTTTGAGAAACTTCCTACTGTTTTCCACAGTGGCTGTACCAATTTACATTCCCACCAACAGTATAAAAGGGTTCCTTTTTCTCCACATCCTCAGCAACGCTTGTTATTTTCTACCTCTTTTATTTTAGCCACTCTGACAAGCATAATGTGATATCTGATTCTGGCTTTTATTTGCATCTCCCTGATGGTTAGTGATATTGAACATCTTTTCATATGTCTATTTGCTTTCTGTATGTCTTCTTTGAGAAGAATGTCCATTCAGGTCCTCTGCCCATTTTTAATCAGTTATTTGTATTTTTCGTGTGGAGTTGTATAGGTTTTTTGTATATTTTGGATAATAACCCCTTATCTAATATATCACTTTCAAATATCACATTCCATAGGTTGTCTTTTAAATTTGTTAATGGCTTCCTTCGCTTTATTTTTATGTAGTCTCAATAGTTTATTTTTGTTTTTGATTCCCGTGTCTTAGGAGACATATCTACAAAAATGTTGTAAAGGCTGATGTTGGAGAAATTATTGCCTGTATTCTCTTTTTTTATGGTTTCAGGTCTCACATTTAGGTCTTTAATCCATTTTCAGTTTATTTTTGTGGAAGGTGTTAGAAAGTGGTCCAGTTTCATTCTTTTGCAGACAACTGTCTAGTTTTCCCAGCCACATTTATTGAAAAGACTACGTTTTTCCCATGTATCTTCATTCCTCCTTTGTCAAAGATTAATTGACTATATACTTCTGGCTTTATTTCTGGGCGCTCTGTTCTGTTGACCTATGTGTCTATTTTTGTGCTAGTACCATACTGTTTGGATTACCACAGCTTTGTAGTATATCTTGAAATCTGAAATTGTGATACCCTTAGCTTTGTTTTTCTTTCTTAAGATTGCTGTGACTATTTAGGGTCTTTTATTGTTCCATACAATTTTAGAATTGCTTGTTCTAATTTTGCAAAACAAAAAATGCTATTGGCATTTTGATAAGCGTTGCGCTGAATTTGTACATTGCTTTCAGTACTATGGACATTTTAACAATATTAATTCTTCCAATCCATGAGCATGGAATATTGTTCCCTTTGTGTCCTCTTCAATTTCTTTCATCATTGTTTTATGGTTTTCAGAGTAGAGGTCTTTCACCTCTTTGGTTAACTTTATTCCTAGTTATTTTGGGGGGCATAACTGTAAATGGAGTTGTTTTCTTAATTTCTTTATGCTGCTTCATTATTAGCACATATAAACATTACCATATATTACTCCAGTCTTAGAAAAAGTAATTTCTCATCAAGTTTTATCCCTGGGAAATGAAATCTAGGCATTATCAGGGAGGATAGTAAAGAAATCACAGTGCTATTTTAGCTCCTAAAAAAGCATTCCTGAGCTTGAGGTTCCGTTCAGATAAGAAGTGGCCAGGAGCCAGTTCATTGGTTCTATGCTAGAAACCCCCAGGTCATGGAAAGACTCCAGAAATGACAGTTTCTTCCGGTACATTATCAAGTATGGGCTCCACCCTCTTTCTGTTAAAATGGTTTAGTTACTGGGGGGAAAAAAAAGAACAAAAAAAGGTAAGGTGAGAAGCATTTTCTTGCCTTCTCCCTAGGCCTTAAATGTGCATCTAAAGTGGAGCCAGGGTGTGAAAGTCCCCCAGGTGGAAGTATTAGCGTGGACCTCAATGGTGAAGAAGTAAACAGGTGCATAGGTGAGGGACTGAAATGGTATTGAGAATGTTATGAGGATAAGAATATACATGTGTGTATACACACACACACACACACACACACGCACACGCACATACACGTATATATGTATATACATGTGTCTACATATGCTCTTTCATCAGTTTCTCAAATAGAACCATGATCCAAGGAAGGTTAAGAACTATCATCGAAGACTTAAAATTTTGAGCAGGCGACTGGTCTGAGGAGAAAGGACTGTAAAGGGAAAAGTTGTAATATACACATTTGATAATGTCATCTGGTGCAACACTGCATAAAATGACACTAGAATGTACAGTCATCATTATTTGTAGCATGTTACCAACATGCACTGTCCCTTGGCTCCTGTGTGGTATATGAAGCTACATGTTAATGTAATTTGCATAATTTGGGGCCTTTAGGGGAACGGATGCTGATCTAATGCCTTACTTAAGGGCACTTCTCTAGGAGTTAGGAATGTTCTTAAAGATGGTGAGGTCTGAATAGTGTGATTTAAGGGAAGAACTTTTGATGAAATAAAAATTTCTATTCCTTTCATGTTAATGATTGCCCTTCTAATACCTAGCACTAAAAGGTGAATGAATCATAGAGTTTCTAGCCATTTAACTCCTCTCAGACTTGTTTATTTGTGTTGGTTTTGATATTAAAATAGAGCTGGTAGAGTGTGAGCAGAAGGTGCAATGAGGATATTGGTCAGGTCCTGAATAAAGACACTTATGATTGCATCCTCCCATCTTTCCCCCATAGTGTAGCATTTAATATTCTAACATAACATTTCATGATTATTATAACTTTTAACTGAGGTTAAATAAGAAAGTAATGTGAAGACAGATATGAAATTACTTATTATCTAGGCTTGTAAAAACACTTAATAAAATAGAAAATACCAATGGCTTACTTTTCATTTACATTGCTTCTCATTTAAAAGGGAAAGATAAAAATTTTAGGAGTGAACAATTACTTAGTAATGTAAGTTTTATTAAAAGTAATAATTTCGAATCAAATTGTTCTATACATGTGAAATAAAACATTCTGTGGGCAGTGTGGATATTAGATATTTACTTCAAAATATACAAGTTTGAAAAGAGAACTAATTTTATCCAGAAAGTCACTTTGACGTATTGAATTTTGTTGACTAATTTGATAGATAAACCAGAAGAATTAAAAATAGTATTTTGAACATTTCACCATAATGATATTTTTTATTCATTTATTAAAAGCATCATTAATGCTGAATGGATATTTTTAACAGTAGTATTTAATAAACATCTCTTTATTGGGGCACCTGGGTGGTTCAGTCGGCTGAGTGACTGACTTCAGCTCAGGTCGTGATCTCACAGTTTGTGAGTTTGAGCCCTGCATCGGGTTCTGTGCTGACAGCTCAGAGCCTGGAGTCTGCTTCAGATTCTGTGTCTCCCTCTCTCTCCCGTACCGCCACCCCCCCCCCCCCCCCCGCTCACACACTCTCTCTCTCAAAAGTAAATAAACATTAAAAAAAATTAAAAAATAATGCCGAATGGATATTTTTAACACTAGTATTTAACAAACATGTCTTAATCAGAAAATATAGCTTAGTTTTTTCCAACTCCTTCTATCAAAAACTTAAATACCTAAATACTGAGTAGATAAAAGTGTTTACTCAGCAGTTACTGCATGATGATGATGATGATGTGCACTATGCTTAAATGGCAAAATACCTTAACTATTTATTTTCCCAAGATAAATGTGTTTTCCCGATAATTTTTCTTTTAAAGAAAAGCCACAGGTAAGCCTATCAAAAGATAAGCAAGGAGTCAATTATGACCACTATTGTTACTGTGTTTGGCCCTCAAATTGTACCTTATGTACAGAATGAATAGATGCTAAAAAAGTAACACGTTATTAAAGAACAGGGATTGCATCGCTGAGATGACATTAAGATAAAGTTAGTAAAGCTTCAAGAGTTGAATAAAATGCGGGGCGCCTGGGTGGCGCAGTCGGTTAAGCGTCCGACTTCAGCCAGGTCATGATCTTGCAGTCCATGAGTTCGAGCCCCGCGTCGGGCTCTGGGCTGATGGCTCAGGGCCTGGAGCCTGTTTCCGATTCTGTGTCTCCCTCTCTCTCTGCCCCTCCCCCGTTCATGCTCTGTCTCTCTCTGTCCCCCCCCCCCAAAAAAAAAGAGTTGAATAAAATGCCTCTTGTCTAGTAAAAAGCAGCAGATAGTTTCTAAAGGTCTTCTAAGCTTTGCATGATCAGGGTCATACCTAAGACAAAACTACATACTTGCAGCTTCAAATATATGAATAATTATAGGTAGTGCTTTAAATTTTACAGAGTTCTTTCAACCACGTTATTGGTTTTAACCCTTGCAACAAGACTTAGGCATTTTTAGGACAGTGTCTATATTTTGTTTGCAGTTGTTTTCGCCGTGTCTTCACTGTGCCTGGCACAAAGTAAGCACTCCACAAATTTCTGAATAGATGAATGAAAGAAAGATAAAGTGACTGGTCAACCATCAGTGTGTAGAGAAACTTGGGTTCACTCTTGGGTTTCTGATTCCAAATGCCTTGTTCCTTTCATAATTTTAGCTTTCTTTTTCCCTACTGAGAAATAGTCAAATCTTTGTTGTATATGTTTTCCTTTTTTTTTTTCAGGTTTCAAAACAAAATCTTATGTGTTCTCCAGACCTCATAACCTCTTTTATTATTTAATAGTGAAATTAGGTAGTCTAAATCGGGTGGGGGCAAATTTTTTCTATAAAAGGCCAGTTAGTAAATATTTTCAACCCTTTGTGCCATATGGTCTTTGCCGCAGTTCTTCACCTCTGCCATTGTGGGATGAAAATAATCATACGCGACAAGTAAATGATTGGGCGTGGCTGTGTTCCAATAAAACTTCATTTATGAACACGAATATTTTAATTTTATATCATTTTCTGAGTTGAGTCACAAAACCTTCTTCTTCTTTTGATTCTTAAAAACAATTTAAAAGTATAGAAGCTCTTCTTGGCTTGTGGGACCAGCAAAAACAGGCAGTTGGCTAGATTTGTCTCACAGTTCTGAGTTTGCCAATTCCTGGTTTAAATAATTATGGGAAGAAGAGCTCAACTTCCCTGTGTAGAAGTTAAACAAAATCAGTCTGATCATTCTTACATTGGGGAATTCGTGTATCAAGGAAAAGGATATTTATTTTTATTTTCTCCGTGGCTTCTATTTAATGCTACCTAACTGGGAGCAGGTTGTGAAGTTCTTGGTGCAACGTTATTTCATTTGGAGTACCGAGTGACAAACGGTGGCAGGGTGATCATGAGAAAAAGAATTTTCAAAGTACACTTCTGCCCATTTCTACAGTTTGGTGATTTGAACTTGGTTCAGGATTATGTCAATGTTGAATCTACCCAGGACTTCATGAAAGGAACTGCTAAAGATTCAAAAGGAAGTTTTTCTACCTGAAAACACAAACTATTTTAAAAAAAATGCTTTTTGTTTAAAAACTAATGTGTCTATCCTGGCATATTTACAACCAGCAACAAGAACCAACCTCAAAAACTAAAACAGGCCCTAGGGAAAACACAGAAATCATGCTCTATGTGTACAGGGAAATGAGGAGTGAATTCAATGAAAAAGATACAAAATGCTTCCAAGGGGAAGTAGAAGCAGTGGGGAGGGGGGAGTATTTCTAAAGTTAAAGGGACAAGAAGATGAGGCTTACCTGATGCAGAAAGAAGGTTGCCTTCTTTCTCCTTGGCTGCTTGTTGCATTTTACTGTTGGAAGTGTTTGTTAACATGCTGATGCCCTGTCAGAGCATGACTATAATCTGTCATATTTTGTAAGAAATTGCATGAAAATGGAAACTGAGGATAAGAATCTCTGCATTCATTCATTCGCAGTTCTCCGTGGTTAGAGGGAAGCTGAGGAGAGTGAGAAAGTTAAAGTCACAATCATTTCATTATGAGGTCCTGATTTTTTTGTCAACTTCAGGTATGCTTTCTTTTTTAAAAAATGTTTATCTCTTTATTTTAAGAGAGAGGGGGTGGAAGTTAAGAGAAAGAGAGAGAGAGTGGAGACAGGGAATCACAGGCAGATTCTATGCTCAACTTGGAGCCCAAAGCAGGGCTCGATCCTTCGACCCGTGAGATCATGACCTGAGCCAAAATCAAGAGTTGGAGGCTTCACTGACTGAGCCACCCAGGTGACCCTCAGATAGTTTTTCAATCCCATTCTTTCACTGTAACTCTCAAGGAGCATAAGTTTCTCTCATCTTGGTGAGGAAAATTAGAATCTGAAAATACTGAAGGCTCAGTTTTCAATTAGTTTCCTGGTTGCAGTGAGGACACATCTGTTTGGATTAAACAACTCACTGCTAACTTGACAATTACTTGTCATTCTGATGAGATAAAGAATTTTTCTACATGTGGAATGATAGCACCATGTTCCAGTGAAGACCTTGTTAACCATTCCCACGGGAAGCATACATTTTGTGTGAGAAACCAGCAGCCATCCCCTCAAAACTGACTTTGATCTCCTGGAAAGACTGCCATTATTCTAATCCACAAATCAGGGCAGGCTGAGCTCTGTCGAACATTCCTGCTCTTCTGACCTCAAACTTCTGTGGTGGTTTTACTCCATAGGAGGTAAGACATGAAAACACGGTGAGACACAAGTACTTTGAAACACCCAGCAATGTCTGAAATGCTGCTTGCCGAGTACAAGATTTTTATTTAATTTTTGAGCGTTTACTTGATTCTTGTACGTAAAGCCGCCACCCTTCAGGGTTGATTTTGGAAGTCATGTAGATAGTCCAGATTAGTACAGATTTCTTCCTGCTTTTGCAGATGTTCGTTTCTGAAGAATTAATGAGGGTGCATTTCCTGTGTGTGTTGTAGGGGTTTCTGTTTCATCTCCTTTCTCCTTGAACTAAAATAGTGGACTATGACCCACTGGTTTTGTCTTCTTGAGCAAGTTCTGCATCTCCTCCAGAGAGTCTTCTTGAGTCAAAGGGCATTTACTCCATTTTTGCACAAGCTCTGACAGGGGTTAAAGGAGAAAGATCTGCTTGGAGAATATCCTGTTTGGTGCCCAAAAGGCCGCGCACTGGTTCACAGTGACAAAACACACCGGCTTGTGTCAGCCTTACCTTTAATGACTTAGAAATTATTGAGATATTCACCAGTATCTCTTTCAGCTTTTTCACCTGTAAAATGAGGCTAATTGGACTACATTTCTGTCAGAATAGGCTCGGTTTTGCAGAGATAACAAACATGCCCCAAATTTCAATTGTGTAGGAAGAGCAAAGGTGTTCACGTGTCTCTCATGGATTAGCGGGAGATCTTGGGACTGGGTAGTCAACCACGTGGCAAATAGACTTAGTACTTCATTAAATGCTACCCAAAGCAACCAATACATAATACTCGCATTCAGTTTTCTATTTTTTTTTTAATTTTTAAATTTTATTTAAATCTAAGTTAGTTAACATATAGTGTAATAATGATTTCCAAAGTAGAATTTAGTGATTCGTCACTTACATATAATACCCAGTGCTCATCCCAGGTTCCCTCTTTAATACCCATCACCCATTTAGCCCTTCCTCCCACCCAATACCCCTCCAGCAACCCTCAGTTTGTTCTGTGTATTTAAGACTCTCTTATGGTTTGCCTCCCTCTCTGTTTTTATCTTATGTTTCCTTCCCTTCCTCTATGTTCCTCTATTGTGTTTCGTAAATTCCACATATGAGTGAAATCATATGATATTTATTTTTCTTTAACTTATTTCACTTAGCATAATATACTCTAGTTCCATCCACATTGTTGCAAATGGCATGATTTCATTCTTTTTTATTGCCAAATAATATTCCATTGTGCATATATATCACATCTTCTTTATCCATTCCTCAATCAATGGACATTTGGGCTCTTTCCATGATTTGGCTCTTGTTGCAAGCACTGCTATAAATATCGGGGTGCATGTGCCCCTTAGAATCAGCATTTTTGTATCCTTTGGATAAATACCTAGTAGTGCAGTTGCTGGGTCATAGGGTAGTTCTATTTTTAATTTTTTGAGGAACCTCCATCCTGTTTTCCAGAGTGGCTGCACCAGTTTGCATTCCCACCAACAGTGCGAGTGTTCCCCTTTCTCTACATGCTCGCCAACATCTGTTGTTACCTGAGTTGTTAACTTTAGCCATTCTGACCGGTATTTGGTGGTATCTCATTGTGGTTTTGATTTGTGTTTCTCCGACGATGAGTAATGTTGAGCAATTTTTCATGTGTATGTTAGCCATCTGGATGTCTTCTTTGGAAAAGTGTCTATTCATGTCTTCTGCACACTTCTTCACTGGACTATTTGTTTTTTGGATGTTGAGTTTTCAAACTTCTTCCCAAGTTTATGGAAGTATATCATATGCTTTCAGTTTAATTCAAGTAAGAATTTACTAAGTGTGTTGCCACTGAAAAACACAGAATGCCATCCCTTAGGCCTCCGCTAATCGTTTCCTTATGAAACACTTCCTGGTCCTAAAACCAATGCTACATATCTTAGTGTGGCGCACTACCCTCATTATATATATTAATCTCTAAATCCATCAGATTAATATGAATTATGCTGTGATAGTGAATAAGCAACCCAAAAAATTAATGGCTATAAAACAACAAAGGGTTATTTCTCACTCAGGGCATATTCCATTAAGTGCTGGTTGCCTGTTGACTCATTGCAGCCTTCAAGGATCCAGTTTCAACAAAATGTAACCATTGTGCCAAACACTTGGTCGTGGCTGCACCAATGAGCAAAGAGAACTCTGGAGGTTTTCACACCAGCAATTAAATACACAGCCTGAGAGTGCCACATGTTTCTTTCTATTCAGAACGCCATGGCAAGAAAAAGTCACATATACCCAGCAAAGGGACTTGTGTGACCAGACAGGGAAACTCTCAAATATTTGATGAAAAGCATTGATGGCTATCATAAGGTGGTCCCCTCTAGTCATAAAATTACATTCGTATATTGTTCGGACTATGGTTCAAAGAAATCTTTGGGTGATAACCCTACACCACAGAATGATAATCATTATGCATGAATTAAACAATTTAACATTTAAAGAAATATTCCTGGATCCGTAAAGGCTGTGTAAGTTTAGCACCTGAATAAATGTAGGTAGCTAATTATGATTCTCATAGAAAATATACTAACTCTGTTTGCATTCAGCCCATACCTCCCAGCTTACTTCTTTTGTGCCATGGTTTCTCTTGGACAAATGTAGTCAATTCGAGTGAAGCCTGAAGTCAGGACTAGAAAAGTCACAACACTTTCAGCTGGTTCATGTCCAGTGTGTCGGCTAGCATTGACAGCAGTGAATTTGTCAGCAGCTAATTTTCCACTCACCTCCATTTCCCGAAAGTTCTGAAGAGACTGTTGAGCCAGCACTCACAAACAGAGACATTTTTGGTTTTTTGTTTTTGTTTTTTTTTGAAATGTTTTATTTATTTTTGAGACAGAGAGAGACAGAGCATGAGCAGGGGAGGGGCAGAGAGAGAAGGAAACACAGAATCTGAAGCAGGCTCTGGGCTCTGAGCTGTCAGCACAGAGCCCGACGCGGGGCTTGAACTCACAAACCGCAAGATCATGACCTGAGCCGAAGTCAGACGCTTAACCGACTGAGCCACCCAGGTGTCCCGAACACAGGCATTTTTGTTTGGCAGTGGTGTGAGGCATTTTAAGCATACTGATTGATGTTCAACCTGGAAAACACTGTACCTTCATTGTACAATAGTTTCTAAACCCATATTTTTGAAGCCAAAGGTGGCTGGTACAATGTGTAGGCAGGAATACTCTCCAGTTCGGTCTTCCCTTTGTCCTGTGTTGCAGGTGAATGGACATGAGCAGGAAATGAAGGAAAATAAATGTCACATTCTGTGATATAACATGCAGATAGTAACAGTTACTGGATTGTAGGTAAAAACAGAAAATTTCTCCCCAAAATGTGTCCCCACAAACTTGTAAACAGAGTAATGCAGTAATCACTCTCAGTAGGATAAAATACAGCCTCAGAATTTGCGGAAAGGAGGGACTGGCTGTGATAGAGTGCTTGATGTCCATGTGGCCAAAGTTGTGACCATTTTGGAATCTTCAAATTTCAGAAATCTAACAAGTTCCTGACTTATGATTATATCTGACAGAAATTTAGTCTTCTAGACTAGAAGTTCTAGAGTCATCTTTGATAACCTGACTCTGCAGCCTTTCAGCTTTAGAACCTGGGGCAATTATTTAGTCTCTCTGTGCCTCAGTTTCCTGATAAATAAACATGTTACTACATGCAAAGCACTCAGTCCATAGTAAGTACCTAAGCCACGTTAGTTTGTGGGTTCAGAAGTCATCAATTTCTGAAGAGTATGATAATATCTATAGGCACATTATTTCTAAGTTGTAGAGAAAGAAAGGTTCTCAAAGTATATTGATTTGAAGATATCCTTGCAACAGATAATATGTGAGCATTTTCCCCTGCTCCTCCAGAGCTTTCTGCAAAGGTTTAACTTTTAAAAATCTCCATATACTTCTGTGTTCTGAAACTTAGAAGTTTTTATCACAAAAAAAAAAAAAAAGCTTAGAATTCTCTGTATCCCAGCATATTCTAGAACACAGAAGTCATGTTTCAAATACTTGTCTCAATATTTTTCTCAACCTTCTTTGGGAGAAAAGAATTTTCCCTTACTAAAGAGTTGCCCTCGACATTTAAAACATCTCATCATGAAGCCCAATCTATCTTAGAATGCTGTCTTCGACCATTTTCCAGTACTTACAAAGTAACTCCATGACTGCATTGGAGATATCTCTCATTCCAAGGTGAATTCAGTTATTCTGTATTTTTGGAAACACCCAGAAAATTCCAGGCAGAATAGAGGCTTTGTGGGGGGTGGGGGGGGGGTGGGAGGAGAAGCTATTTGAATTTAAAATCAAGTAAATTCTTTTATTTAAAATTTTGGAAAAGATATATAAGCGAATCCTATGCAGACATATTACTTGGAATGTCGATTTGGCAGCTGTAATAAAGATGGACATTTAACATTAACTTAATGCTAAAGTCTAAGCCACATGGCAGCTCTCTCCACAAAGTCAGCAATGGAGCTAGGTTCCCTCATGTCCTGGCTCCTTTATCTGTAAGATCTCGCCCTCATCCCTATGGTATAAAATGACTCACTGCCAACTCCACATTCCAGACAACAGGAAAGAGTTAAAAGGAAAGGGAAGACACACCCTTTCTTTTAATGACGTCCCTCCTTTAGAGAAGGTGGACTAGACTCACTCCCATCCCATTGGCCAACGCTCATGAGAAGACAGAAGCCAGCAAATGTCCCCTTTGTCCTTGGACGTCAAGTGCCCAAACTAGAAATGTAAAGGAAATCGTACGTACTGGAGGAAGAGGAATAGTCTCTGTCTCCTTAGTGGACAAGATGAGAGGCAAAAGCTTTATACAAATCTGATACCCACAGTATTCTATAAATTCTCCCTTGTCTGTGTGTGTACATTGTGAATTAGAGTTATTCCTCATTCCATTTGAGGAATCGCCTAGGCTGTGTCTAAACTTCCATAATTGCAAAATGGGGCAATCAAATTAACTACAGGAAGGATCAAGAAATATCTGTTGACTTGATGAAACTTAAATCAGAGTCTAAAAATAAGTGAAATATTCTTTAAAACCAACTCAACTATGGAGTTAACAGAACTTTTAAAAAAAGTGAATGTTTTCTTCTTCGTCGACACTCTTATCCCTTGGAGATAGATGGCTGTTTCTTTTTTAAATTTAGGTTTCAGAATCAAGGGGATTATTTATTTCTCAAATTCAGAAACTACTTCTCAGGCTATAATAGCCATGTTGTATGATAATGTGTATGTGTAGATTTAAAAAAATGTTGAAAATCTGGGGCTTAGTTTAAAGAATAATAAAGAAAGTGAAACCAGGAAATCTTTAAGACTTGATATTAGGACTAAATAAATAAGGAAAAGTCAAATGTCCATTCATTCATTCAACATATATTTACTAAGCAGCTACTTTGTTCTAGACTAGAAGATGAATATACAAGGATAATAAAGATAGAAAGATTCCTGCCCTCCAGACTTTGCATGCTGCTAGGAGAGACAGGCAATAAACAAACACAGCACGTGATAATAGATAATGATAAATACTATAAAATAAGTAAATAGTATATTCTGATAAATAACAGAGGGCACTATCCTAGGTAAGGTAGTTGAGGAAGGCCTCTTTAAGAAGATAACATTAAAGCAAGAGACCAAGAGGAGAAGACACCAGACTTGGAAAGAGGAGAGAGAAGAAAATTTCAGACAGAACAGAGATGGGGTACAGAAAATATGTTGGCATGTTCAGCATAAATGGCAAGGCTAATAATTAGAGCCAATATATTTGTTTGCAGCATGATTCTCTGAATAGTATCTATGGTAAGAATTTTTACCCACACTGCCTCATGTTCATTGTAGCTTCTATTATTTCTTTTTATAAGTTAAATAATAGAGTTTAAAAATAAACCAGTAAGTATTAAAGTTTGATGGCCAGGAGAGAATATATACAAGTAGAAGCCCCTAGAATGAAGCATTTCAGAAATGAATAGAACAAATTACTGAAATGAAAGGCGTAAAAATACTAGAATATGATTAATTTTAAGCTTATTCGGGAACTCCCGGCTGTTGCCAGTTTTTAATTGTGTGCTCCAAAAACAGATCTCACTTGAATTTTATCGACATGCTGTCGTGCCCATATTTAGCTGGGAATGTGTTTACTTTGTGATTGGAAGAATTATCCATTCCTAGTTCTAGACTTAAAGCAAGATTGTTTTCTCCATCTTGAGTATAGGGCTCTTGTCCAGCTTGAGTCTCCAGGGAGTGTGCACATCTATATCGGGAAATCCCATCGAGTTGAGCACGTTGCTGTGGACTCAGCCCTTCCGTGCTTTCAATGCATCCCCTCACTTACAGAACAGATGCTGGAGATATGATTTGGAATCTTGACCACCCCGTTTGTGTGCTGACCCTTGCTTTAAATATTGGAGAAAACATATTGAAAATTGTTTCAAGAAGGTTTGCATTCCCAAATTCACTCAGTAACTTCCTTAATTGCCAAATCATCGTTCACCCTGAAACTCTCAAAAGGAAAACCTTTAGAGGTTTGGTGATAAAATTTGTTTCTTCAGAGATGTTCTAATTCTTTTGTCTTTTAATGGATGATCTGCCCAGGATGTACATACCGAACCCCAGGGCACAGAGGCCATGGCTTATGGGGGAAGGCATTCGACTTTTCCTGCAGCTGCCTACATGGTGGGGCTCCTGCTGTGAGCGCATGAAGACCGGTGACCAGGACTGGCAGTGGGTTTGGCAGAGAAGCTTTTCTTGGAAAAAACTTGTCTGTCTTTTCCTAACGAGGAAATCCAAAAAAAAAAAAAAAAAAAAAAGAAGTTGACTTTGGAAGCATGGTATATAAGCATGGGAAAAGTCAGACAAATGCATAAATGCATAAATAAAGGAAATGCAGAAATGTATAAATAAAGCAAATGTGGCTTTTGCCCGAAAGGAAGTATCTACAAAAACCATGATGGTCATATGCTATCTGTTTGACTGATGCAAGTATGCAGACTAGGTGAAAAGGGGTGCCAAACACTTCCCGGGGGGACCGAAGTATTGGGACTACAGCCGGTGGGCTGCCTTGCCACTGGTTCCTGCTGATGTGCTTGTGAGAATCGCTAGCAGGGAAACGCTTGCACAGCCCCACTTGCTTTCCTGCCTTCCCTTGCTTATGATTATGTTTAGCTCCTAATCAGGAGGAGGCTGAATATCTTTTAAAAATGTAGTAGATTTTTTTGTATATCCTGGTTATTGGGGGTGAAATCTTAGATAAGGTGGCTACGAATTACATAATCAGTTTTCCAGCAACTTTTCCCAGTAATTTCTACCTCTGTTTGAGGTCCTAAATTTATTCTTCTCCCCTGCCATTCTGTTTTGAGATCTTCTGTCCGATCATCATGGTGCAGTAGCAAAAGGTGCCCTGAACTTGGAGTCAGAAAATTAATTGTGTATAATTTGGAAGATGTCACTTAACATCCATCAGCCATAATTGTCTAATTTGTGAAGTGAGAATTATAACATTTGCCTACCTCTCAAAGATACCGCGAACATCAAGTGGATTTGACGATGAAAAGTATTTTGTAAATTGCAAAGGGTTAAACAAATGTTGGCTATTTCTTAGCCATCTTATTTTGGCTTTGGTGAAGAGGGTTGATTCTAGATTGTGAATTTTTTGGATAACAGTGGAGATAATAGAAATGAAAATATCAAAAGAGATCAATGTCTTGTTTCCCTGTCAACAGAACAAAGTATGTCTTTAGGAGGATGTCCTATATACTTTAATGTACACAAGAATCCCATGGACGATCTTGTCAAATGCAGATTTGAATCCACAGATCTGAGTGGAACCCAAGATTCTGCGTTCCTTCAGTCTCCCAGAGGATGCTCATACTGGTGGTCCCTAGACTGTACATGAAGAATCAGCAGATCAAAGAGAATTAGGTAAAGGGAGAAGGTAACACAAGTAAAGGAAGTGATGAAGACAGAGCCTTCTTGTCTGTTGCCCCTTCCTCTTGGTACTATACTGGTGAAATGAGTTAGTATAAGAGTAACATGTTAAGAAATATTTCTAGTAATACGGTTAAGTTTTTGAACATGGCTTGTTGTTCTTAACCAAGCATATTTCTCGGGAAGTAAATCTAGTGCAAGAGATAATGGAAGAAATTGTGGCCTAACGCAGAACAGGCCAGCCCTCCTCTGAATCTTGTACTTACATGGTAAGACTCCAGGAAAATTCAATTTGTAAAAGAAACAGTCTGTATTCTGCCAACTGGGAACTGATCCAATGATGATAAGATCATTAGCTCCTGTGACCTTAGCTGTATTTAAAGAGTATTCTCTTGGGACCCTAGTATAATATGTCTTGATTGGACATTCGTAAACTAACATCCTTGTCATTCACATTTAGAACCAAATGACTTCCTTCTAGCATTTTCACAGTGATTTGGTAGCCTGCCATGATATTATGCATTGTTCAGAATAATTTTCCATGTTACTGAGGTTGATTCCCCTGATTTATAGCTATTTGTGAAAATTGGCTCTCAAAGGGGTGGAAAAGTCAAGAAGAAAATAACTATTCCAAATAAAGAGCAGACGGTGAGAGTCTTGAAATATTGTTAGAATTCTATAAAGGAATAGGCTTATGATATAAGCTCTTGCTGACCCAATTCAAATGTATAACTATTTCACTTTTCTTATTTGACATCCAATGATATCTTGATATCTTTGTTAGCTACTAAAATAACCGCTACTGAAAAACTGCCGTTGTGATTTGTAATAAAGCTACATAGGCATGAACTTTGTTGAGGCATCGTTCTCTAAAGTTTGCTGCTTACCTAGTAACTCCAGTTAGATCAGCAGAATCTTGGTTAAAATTACCTACAGAGGGACATATAGTGAAATGTTTATTTATACCAATAACTGGTGGCATCCTTTAGCTCACTGTTTTATCTTTAAAGGAAAAAGAAAATCAGAGAACTAATTTTATTGGGTGAATCTTAAGTATATAATGAGAACTCTAACTTAGTTCTATACTATTGTAGAGTTTTTTAGATCATCCGTATGCAGAGTACAAGAAAATAGAAATACTCAGTAATTTGGAACTATCATTTATTTTCTATTTCCTTTAAAAGGATTTCTTCAGGCTCTTAGCTAAGTGTGGCTAAAGGGCAGATCTGTGCAGTTGTGCAGCCTATATCCAAACCTGTAGTTGTTACTGGTACCCAAACCCACTTCAAGTTCAATATTAGGCTTTTATTGCTCTGGATTGATCACGTCCATCTATAGGGATTTTTAAAAAGAGTAGTGAATTCTCATTCTTTTAATCCATAACTGTTCACAGGTCAAGTACTGAGTCTTTACCAAGTATACTTTTATAGTTTTTTAGCTATCTCTGTTCTTCACCGCACAAAACCTAAAGAATTGCCTTATGCCTCCAAAATGCATTGTGGGATCCTTGCCAACATTTGTTTGCTTGCTGAGATGGCCTCTCCCTTTCAATGTTTCATCTCACTCTGGGTGCCAGTGACTTTGCTGTCACTCTGAATTTGTACTTAAGTAGCTTCTCAGACCAATGTAATTTGATAAAAACAGAAAAGACCCATACTGAGTGTCATCAGAGTTCCTGTTTTACCAAAAAATGGGGACTGCCAGGTACCTTCTTTTACCACAGGAAGCTTTCCCATGCACTTATATATCCCTGACCTTGCCAAATCTGTTTGGTGATGATTAGTGATGAAACTGCCATCAAAGCAAGTAAGAGACAATCCCGAGCGTGAAGATCCTTGGACATCCTGGTCTCTGAATGGAGCCAGGCAGACAATTTGCCTCATTTATTAAGCCCTCCTGAGCCACTCAGCAGTTGTAAGGAAAAGGTAGATTTACGAGGTTTTATGAATGCCCAGTGATATAATCTCTAATGAGTCTCCTTAGCCCTTCAGGTAAAATTCTTAAACAAGGAGAATGGATGGCATAACACAGGACTGTTCAATGTTTATGCTTAAGAAGATCCTATCAAGTACCTTCCTTAAACCTATCTTCAAAGAACAACATGAAACTCATCAAAATTCTGTTTTGGGTTCTCAGGTAACCTCCTTCCACATGTTTCTGTCCCCCCCCTCACATCCAATCGTCCTACTCACTGAGGAGTTACATAGCTACTTGAAGGCAGGGTCTTTTCTTATTTATCTTTCTTTAGCAGTGATGTTTGTTGAATGAATGAATGACTGCCCATTGAATTCGACTGGGATTTGCTGAGCAGAGTGCCTGTTTAAAGTGGTGTCTATGCTTCTCTAATGAAGACATCCGGATGGCCAACAGGCACATGAAAAGATGCTCAACGTCGCTCCTCATCAGGGAAATACAAATCAAAACCACACTCAGATACCACCTCATGCCAGTGAGAGTGGCCAAAATGAACAAATCAGGAGACTATAGATGCTGGCGAGGATGTGGAGAAACGGGAACCCTCTTGCACTGTTGCTGGGAATGCAAACTGGTGCAGCCACTCTGGAAAACAGTGTGGAGGTTCCTCAAAAAATTAAAAATAGACCTACCCTATGACCCAGCAGTAGCACTGCTAGGAATTTACCCAAGGGATCCAGGACTACTGATGCATGGGGGCACTTGTACCCCAATGTTTATAGCAGCACTCTCAACAATAGCCAAATTGCGGAAAGAACCTAAATGTCCATCAACTGATGAATGGGTAAAGAAATTGTGGTTTATATACACAATGGAGTACTACGTGGCAAAGAGAAAGAATGAAATATGGCCCTTTGTGGCAACGTGGATGGAACTGGAGACTGTTATGCTGAGTGAAATAAGTCATACAGAGAAAGACGGATACCATATGTTTTCACTCTTATGTGGATCCTGAGAAACTTAACAGAAACCCATGGAGGAGAGGAAGGAAAAAAAAAAAGAGGTTAGAGAGGGAGGGAGCCAAAACATAAGAGACTCTTAAAAACTGAGAACAAACTGAGGGTTGATGGGGGGTGGGTGATGGGTATTGAGGAGGGCACCTATTGGCGTGAGCACCAGGTGTTGTATGGAAACCAATTTGACAATAAATTTCATATTAAAAAAATAATAAAGTGGTGTCTATCATGTTAACTATTACTGTGTAAAAATAATGTATTTTTTTTTCACTGTATTCACGGAGATCAAGAAATCAGGGTGGGTAGAATTATTCGGTGTTTTTGTGGTTTATGAACCATACTTGTACTTCCTGGAGTAAATGCTGCAAATAATGACAAACCTAATTGAATATTGCATATTGCCTTCTTTCTACTTTCCCCAGGGTGGAGAGCCTCCTTTACCAGAAGAGATTTATGTTTCTTCCTGTTCACGTGGGAGTTATTTCAGTGTTTACCTAGGAGTTATTTCAAACACCTTCTCTCCATTTCTCACTCACTGCCTCCTGATAACCAGAGAGTTTTGACTAAAACAAGGAACAGATGCTTCAATTTAGACATTTGCCGACTGTAGAATGGTCTATAAGTGATCTCACACATCTACCAGCTGAATCAGCAAAACAGATATAAATCAGCAGGAAGACTGTATAGATCTCTGACGAATCCTGCAGGAATTCTATATTCAGTGGGTTATAAATACAGTTCACAAATACACAGAGAACTGAAAGAGTTTCCTTCTGTGCTTTTCTGAGTAGTCCCTGTGTCCGCTCCACCCAAATGTGCGCTCACATCAATAATTCAAAAATCTAAAATCAACATGAATTCTACACAAGGAAAATACAATATGTGCAGTTGGAAATGGTAGATCTAATCTATATTCCATGTTACAAGAGAAATAAATTTTAATCATATTACTAATTCACGGACTCACCTGTCTTTCATGATTTCTAAATAGGAAAATCCCTCGGCTGTCCTGTGGAACCAAGAATTTAACAGGAATCCTGTTAAGTCAAGTATTTAACCATGCCTAGGTTATGCATGTGACTTATCAGACAACAGAGAAGCAGACACATTTCCTGTTTATAGTTTAACATTCCAGACCGAACCATCTCAAGAGGAAAGAAGGGAAAGTTCAATGTGACGGCATATTATAATGGCATCTCATTGTTTTTCTTTGTCTGTGAAACTCTGACTAAAAAAACTCACCTTATCTAAACTGTGTGAAACCTAGCCATCTGTTTTCAAACTCAGAATGGATGGAGCCTGCATGTACAGGACACTGGTCCGAATTGTGAATGCTTGCTACTCATTCGTGCCCCCATTTATTCAGCAAACATTTATAAAGCCTCTTCTAGGACTCAAACACTGTGGGCTGAACATTTTTTTTTTAATTAAAAAACTCAAATTTCGAGGGGCACCTGGGTGGCTCAGTCGGTTAAACATCCGACTTTGGCTCAGGTCATGATCTCACGGTTTCTGAGTTTGAGTCCTGTGTCGGGCTCTGTGTTGACACCTCAGTGTCTGAAGCCTGCTTCGGACTCTGTGTCTCCCTCTCTCTCTGCCCTTCCCCAGCTCGCACTCTGTCTCTGTATCTCTCAAAACTAAATAAATGTTAAAAAAATTAAAAACAGTATCGTTTAAAACATTTTTTTAAACAAAAATAAAAAATTCAAATTTCTTCACTTGACCTTTCTATCAGAATTAGAGGTTTAAATACATTGGTATATTGCAGTGGAAACACAGTGGAAGGGATTATCAAATTCTCCTTGGAGGCAGGTCAGAGAAGTTTGCATGGGATTGATGTCTCTTGAAGGTGACAAGGAATCTGTTGGATGGGAAACAGTGTGCGATGCAGAAGGGAAACTAGGTAAATGCTTATCTCTGTCTACATGGAACTTCTAGAAGTTTGGGAAGCAGGTAGCTATTAAAATAGAAAACTCATGAATATAATAAGGCTATTTCAATATTAAATAGCCAATCCTATTAGATACGATGATATAAAATTTAGAAATAAGTGGAATCTTAGGATACCTGAGGGGCTCAATTGGTTAAGCTTCAGGCTCTTGGTTTCAGCTCAGGTCATGATCTCATGGTTTGTGGGCTCAAGCCATACGTTAGGCTCTGTGCTGAGCCTGCTTGGGATTCTTCCTGTTTTCCACTCTCTCTGCCTACTCCCCATTCACGCTCTCTCTCTCTCTCTCAAAGTAAATAAAGTTAAAAAAAAAAAAAAAAGAAGTGGAATCTTAAAGATCATCCAAATCAGCCCTTCCTTTTAAAGAGGGAGAAACTGGAGGTTTGCAATGTAAATGAGCTACTGAAGGTCACCCCATGCAGGTCAATAGAACCAGGATTCAAGCCCATGACTTCAGATGCTGAATGATATTCTATTTAACAGCATCTTATCTGATCTGTTTCCTTTTATTAGTGGCATGAATCAGGATTATAGTATATTTGACTTCATTCAAATTTTTTAAATATCTAATCATTTAGGAGCCTACTAAATAGGAAAGGTTCTATATTCAGTAATTATTTGGAGTACTTCTCACACACACACACACACACACACACACACACACACACCAAAACAAAAAACGTAAATGCTGAATAGAAGGATTTACATGTGTCATGTAACAATAGACATAATAATATTTTACATATGAATAATGCACTATACTTTACAAAGTGCTGTCATATGCATATTTTTCCTCCCACATCAGCTGTGTGAAGCAGCCATTACTGCCCCCATTGTACAAATTAGGAAATTGCAAGTGGCAAAGCCAGGGTTCAAATCCATATGTTCCCACTACCCTCAAGGGATTCTTGCTATTATGCTCCCATTCCCTCTCTAACACATGAAATATGCAATAGATGCCCTGCATCTTCCCATATTGGTCAGGAATTTAATTAACAATTGCTGGGAACTAGCACTTCTCAGGAAGCTTTTAATGAACACAAAGCTTGTAATAAACACAAAGTTTAGGACATGGTGTGTCACCTTCAACATTAAACTGTCAAAAGTTCAGAAAAAAGTAAAGCCAATGGATCACTGATGTAGTAAGTAGTAAAAGTTTATTGTGTATACAGCAAGAAATTTGCAAATCGGGAGCACTCGAACAAAAACATGGAATGATGCTCAGAGGCATATTGTTATAAAGCAGTTCACAGAATATGGAGGCGGTAATTGTTTATTCTTCACAGTGACTGGTTACAATATTAGAATTTTCTTAAATGAAAGACACTTGGTTAGTGGTTACTTCATATCAATTTTGGGGAACAATTTAAGTTTCACTTATAACCTTCATAGGCACAAGCATAAGCAACCCAAGTCAAGTTAGCCTCGCTTGTCTTGCAAAATAAACTAAATTAAGCTTTGTTTGGATGACCAAATCGGTTTTGTTTGCTCAGGGAATTTTCAGGTTTGGTCCCTGTTTGTGTTTGATTGCAGTCTAGCTGAGAGAGATGGGATTGAGATGAATGAAGCGTGGTATGATATCAGATAGGTTTTAATAAAAATCTAAATTTTTAGATTTGGCTGGCTTTAAATGAAGTCAGTATTCTCCAAATGCCAAGTTACATCAAGGAAATCAAAGGCCAGCAGTGATTCATTTTGGAAATCCTAAATCTGAACTCTATCATCAATTTACTCTACATTATTTATCTTATTTAGTGCAATTTGCATGCATTAATAATTTGAAAGAATGCAATTATAAATGAAGAATAGGTGCACTATAAAGCCAAATGCAAGATTGTGCAAAAATTTCATGTCCATCTTACAATCCAACAAGGGAATATTATTTGGTCTCAATGGATGTGAAACTAAGACTTGTCCCAGATCTAGTTTTCAAAACTCTTCAATTATAGAGGCATCAATCCTTTGGTGTTGCTGAGATATTCACCTTGCACCAGCAGACCAATTTGAACTGTTGCATAGCAGTTGGTTACTAAAGAGAGGATTTTAGATAGCGCCCGAATTCCAAGCCAGAGATCTGAAAATTTTGCATGCCATCACTGATTTCCCCAATAGACAGCAAAATGCGCAAGATGCTATTTTGAAAATTAGTCCCATACTATATTTTTTTGAGTAATTTGAACTCATTTTCTAAATTATGCTGAAAAATAGTTTCTATTTTGCGAGGGTTGGCATGATTGTATTGCTTTGTTTCCCGGTTGCTCCACATTTTGCTATTTTGAAATCTTCACTTTTCCATATGTCATGGATAATGGCCAATTGTGTTAACTTCTGTGGAAATAACAAAGATAAGAAGTAGACAGTTGCTTCCCAAACAAAAGACTTGATTATATCTGAGTTGATTTTACTATAGTATTTTCACTACCTCTTGTTACTTACTGTCGCGTTGGGGACATTTGGTACTCCTGACTTTGATTACCTTTCACTCCATTTTAATTGATAGCAACATGATAATAGCCTACATCAAATTTCCAACTTTGGAAGACTTTGGCACAACGGTTCTCACACTGGCCACACATTGAAATCACCAGAGGTGTTTTAAGAAAACTACTAATGCCTGGGTCTCACCCGTTACCCATAGATTATGACTAAGTGGGTATGTGTTACAGTCTTGGCAATGGGATGTTTAAAAACTTCCCGATGATTCTAATGTGCAGCCGTATTTAGAGAGGTTCCACTTAGTTTAGAAGCAATATTTTTTAAAGGTAAGCCAGAGCAACTTTTTAAGAAATTACAAAGTAAATCTTTAGTCAAAACTTAGAAATATTACAGTCAACGTAAAACTAACACTGTCATGGATAAAATCTAAGTACCATGCTACTTCTAGGCAGTAGTGTGCTAGTAAGTGGGTCTCTTGATTGTTTTTATGTTGGTGTAAATAATATTCTTAGTAAATTTAGCCAGTTGGTGTGCAAATCAATATCAACAGCTCTGAGATCTTGAGATCTTGTGAATTCTCTTCATTTTGAGGTATAATAAAATGACCCATTTTAACATCATGTTTGTTACTAAGTAAACAACAATAACAAAAGACAGTTCTCTAATGCTTTTCCTGTGCCAAGCACATTACATATACTTATTTATTCCTCACAACTCTTTGAGATATGTTCTATTATTATCCCCAGTTTTACAGTGAAGGAACTGAGGGACACGGGGGTTAAGTAACTTGCCCAACGACACATAGCTAGTAAGCAGCAAATTGGAACTTGAACGAGGCAGTCTGATTGCTCTTAGCCACTATGTTATATTGACAAGAACAAGAGCTTTTTGTTCTATCAAAAAGAATTGAGAATCAAAATTATATTCTGAGACCATGTTTGAGTACTGCGGAGCTCTCGCTCCCTCCCCCACTTCTGGTTGTTTGAAAATCTTTTCCAAATCTAGCAACACGTATCACCTGCTGAGACGATTATTTTGTCTTCCTCGTTATCAGCGCAACTCCACCGTTACTGTTATGAAAACAGAAACTGCTCGTGCTTTTTGGACAATAGAGCAATTATATTTATTGAGGAATACATTTTATTGCAAGTCACATTACTACAACCTCTAAAAATAGCACCAGTTTAAAAACTCTCCTTTTTTTATGGGTTTCTCTAGCTGGAGCCAAAATAAATAAATAAATAAACACACCTCAGTTATGATGTTTCTCAGACATGTGTTGACCGAATGCCCAGAGACAGAAGAAGACTTGCCAAGGGCAGGTTTGTTTTTTTTGTTGTTGTTGTTTTTTTTAAGGATTTTGTTTGGAAATAACTTTAAACTTGCAGGGAAGTTGCAAGAGTCAAACTATTGCAAAGAAAACACGTGTAGCTTTTAGTCAGGTTAAGTTTTACCCTGTGTGCTTTATCAATTGCTCTCTTCATGGGTGTATGTACTAAATGTGTGCACACACACAAATACACATACTTTTCCTCTGAGTTTTTTTTTAAAGTACATTGCATATATAATGGCCTATTACCCCCAAATACTTCAGCGTGTATTTCCCAAGAATAAGGATATTTTCTTACATAAACACAGCACACTTCAAACCTAACTTACCATTTGTATTTCAATTGACCAACTAACCTAATATTGTCCTTTGGAGCATTTGTTTTACCTCTAGTACAGGATCTAGTCTAGAATCACTTACTGTCTTCAGTCATAACATATTCTGAATGTAACTTAATCTAGAACATTCCACAGAGCCTTTCTTTGTCTTCTATGACAATGATGTTTTTGAAGAATTCAACCAACACCACCCTCCTCTTTTTTTGAGAATGTTCCTCATTTGGAATTTGTCTGATCTTTCCCAGTGATTAGATCCAGATAAGGATTCCAGGCTGAAATACTACATAAATGATGTTCCTTCTCAGGGTATCAATTTTGAAGGCACATGTTCTTCTGCCCCTCATTGGTAATGTTAGGGGTGATTACCCAGTCAAGGAGTTATCCAATTTTTCCACTGCAAAGTTAAACTTTTTTCCCCTCATAACTAATCATCAATCTGTGAAGAGATACTTTCTTAAGATAGTTTCTTACCAAATGAATATCCTTCTCCTAATCAAAATCTCCCTCTGGATTTAGCATTCATTGGCAATTCTTGCCTGAGCCAATATTTACAGTGATGGTTGAATAATGATGACTTTCCATTTCTAACACTCCTTTCATATTTACCAGTCAGCCAATGGCATTCTGATGTAAGGGACACTCTTCTCTTTCTCCCTATTATCATTATGGATTCATAGATCCTTATTTTTCCTTCAATGATTTATAAGTTATTATTTTTCTCAATTATTTTTCAAATTGTTCCAGTTTTTACCAAGGGGAGCACCTCCAAGCTGGCTTCCATGTTTTGGTGGCTTGCCTCTATTATTTTTTTTAAACACTTCCTTACTTTCTGGTATAACAAAATATTTCAGGCTCATCTTGTACCTACCCTGACATCCCATTAGAATTAGTTGTTTCTCCAAGGAATCCTCATTCCTTTTAGTAGGAAATGATATTGGTCACCAAGGTCTGGGCACTAAGTGGGCTCATTCCTACTGAGGTGTCATTGCTTCTAAGCTCTTTGGGCAGATTGAGCTAGGAAATATATGGGTGTATATACACATACACATAAATATGTGTATATACACACACATAAATGCATGCAGGTATGCATGTACAATTAATACACATATGCACAAATATACGCATGCCTTAGAAACCATAAATTTACATCTGTTCCAATCCATTCTCACATGATTCTCTCTTGCCTGCCCCACTCATTCGTTATGTTCCTCTTCCACAGTGAAATCCTGGCCCCTAACAACATCAACACACTTCTCATTTGCTCAGTCATACAATACATCTGAAATAGTTTCATTATTACTTGGGCACAGCAGTCACACTTCCTGCCTGTGAAAAATCAAATGGACCCAGTAATTCTATGCCCAGCTATTTATACAAGGAAGGAACTCAGAGGTCCACCAATAGCCTTGTACCAGAATGTTTATAGTAGCTTTATTCATCATGGCCAAAAACTGGATATAGGCCAGTTATCTTAAGAGAAGAATGGATAAGCAAACTGTGGTATGTTCATGAAATAGAATACTACTTAGCAATAAAAAGAGCAAACTACTAATGCATGCAACATTTGATGGATTTCAAAAGCATTATGCTGAGTTTTCAAAGGCAAACAGAAAGAACACATAATGTATGATTCCATTTATATGAAATCCAAGAACAGGCAAAAATAATCTCTAATGGCACACCTTTAGAGATACTACAAGAAACAGACATGTTTCTAATAGAGAGGTGTTGCCAAGGAGGCAAAATAAAGGTTTAGCAACTGGCCTCTCGTCAGACAGAGGCAAATCCTGTCTCTATCACTTTGTGATTTTGCACAAGTTACTCTACACTAGTTTCCTCTTTCATAAAGTGGGAATAATAATAGGACCTACCTACTAGGGTTGTTGTGTGAAGTTATATTAAATATGGCAACATGACATGTAAATCATCTGATAGAGAGTAAATGAACTTGGCACACAGTACACATATAACATTTGGTAGCTGTTATTATTAGCCTAGGACGTGTGTTCATACATTGTCCTATATGTGTGTACTGCTGGTTACATTGTCGCTCATCAGTGACAATGCTCAGGAAAGCAATGCAGAAATATTTACTAAGAACCCATCAGGTTTTCTATATTCTTTGATTTAGTGATCCCTCTCCTAGAAAAAGTAGTCGGCACAGTCAGATATATACATGAAGGCAATTTTTGCAAAATAATCTGTAATAACTCCAAACTGGGCATAACATAAAAATAGAACAGTTGTATTATAGAACCATAATAAATTATGGCATATCATTAGTTGAAATGTGGAAGAATCCTTGTGAAAGTTACAAAAAGCAGAATGCAAAAAAAGTATGAGCACTGTGGTTACAGATGAGTACTATTATGCCCACATGCACAAAGTGATAGCTCATACTGCGTAGAATGGAAGCAGTTGTTATCCTCTTTTTAAGATTTTTAAGGAGCACCAGGGTGGCACAGTCAGTTAAGCATCAGACATTGGCTCAGGTCATGATCTCTCCGTTCGAGGGTTCAAGTCTCCTTGTGTTGGGCTCTGTGCTGACAGCCCAGAGCCTGGAGCCTGCTTCGGATTCTGTCTCTCTGCCCCTCCCCTGCTCACACTCTCTCTCTCTCTCTCTCTCAAAAATAAATAAACATTAGAAAAAAAATAAGAAAAAAAGATTTTAAGAATTTTCCTGGTTACCTTTTCATTTAAAAAATATATACTTTTTTGGATTAAAAATAATATTCTTTGTATAAAAACCCAAACATGAAAGAAAAGTATAATGTCGAAACCAAATGATAGAAACCAAATCGCTACTTGCTTTCGGTGGAAATGGGACAGGGCAGGACAGTGATTGGGAAGAGGCATGAGCAAACCCTCTGGGATTAAGGAAAGGCACCACTATCTTGATCAGGATGTGAGTTATACGGGTGCGTGCGTTTGTCACAATGGCTTGAATTCTACCCTAAATATCTGTGCATTTCATTGTCCATAAATTACCCCTCAATTTTCAAACAATTGGCTTGAGTAGAGGCTGCCCTTTCCGCTGGGATAGAACTCTGACTTAAACCCTGTCCTTGCAGTTTGTCTCGCTTCTGATCCTCTTCCCATTATGCTCCTGCTACCCCGATCAATACATTTACTTCCTTTTACTATCCAGTTACTTGCTTTTCTTGCACTTCGATGCACAAAGTACAACATAAGTTAGAATTTCACAGATCACTAAATGACGTTATCAAGTATTTAGGTGTGGCCAGTCTACATACTTTAATACAGTGAGGAAATGCATGCGAATTGAAGATGTTTCAACAACACTGAATTTTAGATTAATCCTCGGTTTAGACCTTTACCTATCTGATCTATTAAGACAAAAGCAAAAACAAACAAATTGCAGTGTAGTCGGGCCTTGCCAACGAAGACCGTTGATTTCCAACATCAAATGATCAAATGCCACTTCAATGAGGAAATGATTTTCTCAGACCTTCTCGTAAATTCGGGTGCAGACCACGCCCTTCATTTTACATTCCTTAAGAAAAGAGAGAGATTCATTGAGTATCTCAAACTCAAACTAGAAAACGGCAAATTTGCAAATAGCAACAGAAAATAAAAACGAGCTCAGAATATTAAACTTGGAAAGAAATAGAACATCAATGTGTCAGTCTCCAGCAATTCAGAATTATAATAATTGAAATAGGAGAAACAGTCTTGAAGTCAATCTATGTTACTATAGAAGAATTTTCTTAAAGTGGCAGGCTTTTATGCATAATTTGCATGCATTTGACTCTACTATAAGTGGATTTCAAAACTGTATGCATATCTGCATCATTTGAGGAACATTTAAAAATACTGATGGCTCCTTCTTCCCCTCCCAGAGATTTGCCTTTAATTGATCTGCGTTGGGGCCATATATTGGTATTCGCTCCCCATCTAAATCTATGTTGTAGGTAGGGATAAGAATCTCTAAACTACAGGGAAAAAAAACATTTAAAATTACATGAATTTATATTCACTGTATGTATTAGTAAGCACAGAAGCAAAAACTTAAATCATTAAAGGCCATCCCATGCAACCCTGGTCATCATTCTTTTCTGCTGACTAAAGGGTTTCCTATGAGCTGAGCTTAAATTATTGACCTGGTTTAGTTCAAGTTCTTTGGATTCTTGAAAGCAACACACTTAGCTACAGATATTTTATAATTGAGCTGTTCAGGAATACTTTGCTTTTAAAACTTAGATTTGTTTTTCTCTTTGTGAATCCAAACTGGTGATATTTATACATACTTTTTTGACTTTACTATTATTTTAGGTGTTATTTCTAAAATAATGAATGGGCTTTGTTATTTCTAAAACCTTGGACCTATACTTGAAGTACTTATCGCTGAGTCTTCATGGTTAAAATATCACCTAATCATTAACTCTGACTTTATTCTTAGCCATTCTTATCTATTTGTATTGCAAAGGGAAAAAAAAAAGAATATTTCGAAAAAAATATATAACCAGTTTCTCTATTTAAATAGCATTATTTTTGTATTTAGAAGTGAAAATATTCTTACCACTACCATTTTACCATCCACCAACTTTCTTTTTATTGTTGTCTCTTTGTCATCCCATTTCTGCACTTGATTCAATGAGCCTCTTGACAAGGTTACAGTGCTCTGCAAAGACAAGTTCCCATAATCGAGTTGCTTGGACTTTGGTTGACTAAAGAAGCCGTTCATTCACTATTGAATTGTTTTCATAATAGATGTCTCATGACATTTTTCTATTTTTACCTTATTTTATTTTTTTTTAAGTAGGCTCCACTCCCAACGTGGGGCTCAAACTCACAATCAAGAGCCTTGTGACTGAGCCAGCCAGGTGCCCCCAAGTCACATTCATTTTCAGTGGAATGAAGTAGGTCTACCCTTTTGAACACTAATAGGAATAATCCTCTTGAGCCACAGACTGATCCAACTTTGAAGAGAAACATTAAAATTTACCTTTGTTTTCCTGTTGTCAGCTGTGGTTTCTTCAAACTCTTGGCCTAACTTGAAGGAGATCTCTGTATTTTTAAATGTACTTTCAGTTCTTATAGTTATAATATCCCCTTTCTTGCTGATGATCACTCGGGGTTTGGCCAAGTTTCCCAGTTTTCTGGTGGCTAACCCCACACCTGAAAATCAAGATAGTGTTAGAATTATGTTGACCAAGAGATATACCTAGAGAGACTATGAATGGCCACCTTCTTTTATTTTTAAGTTTATTTTTTTTTTATTTTGAGGGAGAGAGAGAGAGCACGCGCATGAGTGGGGAGGGGTAGAGAGAGAGTGAAAGAGAGAATCACAAGCAGACTCCTCACTGTCAATGCAAAGCCCAGTGTGGGCTCTAACTCATAAACTGTGAGATCATGACTGAGCCCAAATCAAGAGTTGGATGCTTAACTGACAGAGTAACCCAGGGACCCCTGAATGGCCACCTTTTACGCTCAGTTGTGTCTCAGGTGTGGAGATGGCAGGTACTGTCACTCACTACCAAGGACCTCCTCCCACGTTTAACCACCTCGTGGAAATACATGTCCATAGACTTAAATATCTGAGGTTTTATTATTACAAAAGTAACGTCTCCAGATTTTAAGTAAGAGCGTTCAGCCTAAATGGTGCAATTTATCCACTTTTACCACATCCAATCCCACAGACTTTGAAAATCACTAATATTTTCTGTGGATCATTCTATACATTTTGGTTTTACTAATAAATAGTATAGGTATATTTTAAGTGAGACTGTGACAGATATACAGTGTTCTATGATTTTTTCCCCTCAGTAATATTGTGGATATAGAAAAGCCCCCACATCCTTAATAGAATCTCATTTCTGAATTTTTTTTTTTTTCTGGCCCTTAAGTTTAGCTGGTAAGAAAAAACTTTCCATTTTTCTTCAAGATCTGTACCATTACAAATGATCATAGGTAACTGATTTTTTTTTTTAATTTTCTGTATCTGAAAAAGAAAAACTAGATTCCTGTTTTATTACTATTACTACTAAGGCTATAGAAATACATGGAAAAGAAATGTCAAATGAGAGAATACATGAAGGAAAAACTAGTTTTGCTTATATGTGTATATATAAATTGTTATGTTTCATAATAGATGTCGATGTCTATGTCTATACATATATATATATATATATATATATATATATATATATATATATATGATCTCTGCAGTAGAGTCTGAGAATCTATACTTTACCAAACCCCTAGGTGATCTTATGCATTCTAAATTTGATTTTTTTTTCAATGTTTATTTATTTTTGGGACAGAGAGAGACAGAACATGAACGGGGGAGGGTCAGAGAGAGAGGGAGACACAGAATCGGAAACAGGCTCCAGGCTCTGAGCCATCAGCCCAGAGCCCGACGCGGGGCTCGAACTCACGGACCGCGAGATCGTGACCTGGCTGAAGTCGGACGCTTAACCGACTGCGCCACCCAGGCACCCCATTATGCATTCTAAATTTGAAAATGACATACTTAGGGAGTCCTTCATTGAGACTCTTGTATTTTGCTTCTTCCTCAGATATTAAGTCACGTCCATAAATCTAACCAACCTCGTAGTATGGATCTATCCCGATGGGTTCTCATAGTTTTCTAGGCAACATAACATGATTTTGCTCATTTTACCTAAAAATAGAATCTTTCTCATAAGCTTTCTGAACAGTTAAGTAAAGCTACAGACGCTTTGACAAACATGGCAACCTGGGTCATTTGACATCAGTTTCTATTATATTTACACAGCTCTGGAAATTTCCAAAGACTCTTCAAACTTATTGTGCTCATATGGAACATTCTCTTTTTTTTTTTAAGTTTATTATTTATTTCTGAGAGAGAGAGAGAGAGGGAGGGAGAAAGAGAGAGAGTAGGGGAGGGGCAGAGAGAGAGAGAGAGAGAGAGAGAGAGAGAAGAGAATCCAAAGTGGGCTCTGGGCTGATAGCAGAGAGCCCAATGTGGGGCTCAAACTCACAAACTGCAAGATCATGACCTACGCCAAAGTTGGAAGCTTAACTGACTGAGCCATGCAGGTGCCTCAAACATTCCCTAGAATTAGTATAAAATAAAGCTGATACAACAAATGACTGGATTTTCCATCTTCATCCACTGCTCCAATTCCAGGAAAGTCTGAAATTAGTGTAAATTTCTGGTTTACCTAAACACTAAAATTTTAGATTGAGGTTTTCTATTCACTTTAGTATATTCAACTGCTGTTTTATGAGCACTTCAGTTGTTATAAAACTAACCTTCAGAAAAGCCAGAGGATGGGTTGACTAAGCCTCTAAGATTTCTTTCCTCTAGGTCTGAAAGCAAAGCCCTACTGATATGAAACTACTCTTGAAATCAGTGGAAGTTCCATATATTTAAGCAGCTCTTATTTAGGTTAAAATCTATTAAAATATCCACAAGCAAAATGCAAATAAATTATTTGAATTCCACAATAGAAGACTAATTCCAGAAAAGGATTGTACTTTCCCAGAGTCCTGGAAAAGGAATTAAAAGGAAATAGTCATGAAGCTTTCTCAAAAATGATCTTCTCAACCAGAAAAACAAAAACATTTCTTACCCAGAGCTTTCATGTAATCATCAAAGTTCTCACTGGAGACGAGTTTCCAGGTGCCCAGGAATCTGTTGCTCATTGCGATGGATGAGAATTCAACACAGTTCTAGATGAGATTCAGGAGATTCAAATAAGATGCTGAAGCCTCAGAAGATTCTTTTCAAAGATGTCCAAAGCATGTGACTCTCACAGAGGCCCAATGGGGAAAAGCAGTGTCAGGACTCAGCAATGAATCGTCCATTAGGACAAAAGAAAGCCCCACATAATGTTTCCTTTAGTCTCCAAAAAATTTTATAAAGATCAATGAGAGTACTATTTGAACCTTCAAAAAATTTTTTTTGGTCAATCTTACATTTTTAAGAAGTGCTTAGTCCTTAATGCTTTGGAAAAGACTCCATGAATTGAATCTTATACCAAATTGAATTATATGAGCATGAATGAGTGTGTGTGTGTGTGTGTGTGTGTGTGTGTGTGTGTGTGTGTGTTTAGGCATCTTGGTCACTCTCAATCCTGAGTCTGCAAAATTAAGAATTCTTATTGAAAGAGAAGAAAGGGAGGAAAATGTCCATGAGTATTGTGATATCCGCCTCAAATATGTAGTGGGAGAGAAATGCAGAGGACCAGTGTGAGGAAGTATTCATAGGTAAGGGAGGCTTGGCATAGTTCACATATCCCAGGCGGGTTGAGTGGGAAGACAATACGGTCAGTCTATTACAACAGAGCACAGAAATTGTATTCATGGATGCACAAGAAGGAGCACCAGAACACGCTCTTAGACCGCAGCAAAGATTTTCATCTAAAAAAACCTTTCAGTCTAAATTAAGCAGGTTCTTAGTTAATATCACAACTTTGAATGTAAAGCCTTTAAAATAAATCTTCAGTTTTATAAAGAGAAGGATTTTCTAGATAAATAATACTAATGTATATTGAGAGTTTGTTACAGGCCACTGTGCTAACTGCTTGTTAGGGATTATTTCACCGAATTCCCTCAACACCTCCCAGAATTGGGTACTATTATTACATCTATTCTACCAATGAGAAAACTGAAGCTTGGGGAGGTTAGGTAACTTGAAGGTTTGAACTTGCATTGTTCCCCAGCCTGGACTCTGGACCGTTATCTGACACTGCTCCCTTTATACCACATATGCACCGAGGCCTTGGCCAAAGGTCAGATCATACTGACATCCCCAGGACTAGATAGAGACATTCATTCTCACCCCCCAAATCAGTAGAGGACACAGTCAAGAGATGAGGCATCCAGGCTACTATGGTACATCAGAGCCTCAGTCTTTGACCAGGGGGAGCAGATATAAAACCACTTCAAATATAAATGTTGCTCTTGGGAATACCTTTTGGCTGTCATGCCTCTTCCTAGTGCTTTTCTACATTGGCATTAATCCTGATTGTAAGACAACGGGCATTACTAGGTTTTATATATTTGTACACAGGTTGGCACTATTCACACCAGTGGGAAATTCATCATGGGAAATATCCCACGATCAGTTTGCTCATAACAGGTAGAATTGCTGGCCTCTAGGGTTTAGGTTACAAATGTTATAGCTGTGCCATAACCATTGCACTTATGTGGTTAGAGTCCAGGCTGGGTCAAAAATATGGAATCTTATACAGTGATTCCAAGCCTCACCTTACATTACTCGTGCGTGGATAACTCAAAGTGGAAATGAAATAGTGACTAGAAAAATTCCTGAGCTAATCAGCTAACCCAATCCTAGACCCAAGAGAATATAACTGGAGGAAGGATATTGTACTGGAATAGAAGAAACAGCTATGAAAAAAAGGGCTTTTGATTAGCAAATGTGTTATGTTCTTAACCAAAACACTTAATAAAAATGAATGATGGTATCACTTGTGCCTTCAAAAAAATTTTCGTTACCCTACTTAATTGAGCAGTGAAGCTAAACATTCAACATTTAGGTGTTCTCCCTAAATCTGTGAGACTCTCAAACCATCCCACTTGAGCTGAGCCTTTGTATTCAGAGTGACTGATATAGGAGAGCTATATGAATTTTCAGCAGTTCCTGTGTTGCTTATAGGAATAGCTGTGGATTGAAAATATAAGCATCGAGCTATATATTAGCGAGGCTTATAAATTTGAAGCAATTTTAAACAAAGAAAAGAATTTTCTATTTTAGCTTATCAGCAATATACTGACTGCTAGAATTAACCAGATATATTCATACCAAAATAAAATTCTGAGACTCATATGTGAACCAAAGGCACAGATCAAAGCAATAAGAGAAGATCCAAACTAAACCAGGATTAAGATATTAAGTCACTCTTACCTAAGAAAGCTATCAATATCCTAGTGACAAAGAGTGGATAATAAACACCAGAGCCACATTATAACTAGATACATATATTTATACTTGAACTAAATGTAGTCTGTTTACAGCATGGATTCACCTTTCATAGATTTATTGCCTATGTAAATTCTCAAGAAAAGGGGAGCTACTTGAATCATTCACTGAAGAGAATGTCCAGAGGTCCAAACAAAATAGATAAAGAAAGTTTGCTCTAGATAATATGTTAGGTAAATATCTCTCACATATTGTCTTCAAGCTGTATCCCATTATATATTTGGGAAAGTGATAACCAATCATCCTATGGTAAATGAACAAAGAATTCATGATCACCCATTTGAGTGCCAAAAATCTGACTCCATTCCTTTCATTCATTTAATTGCAAAAAATATTGAGAGCCCACTAAGTGTTAGGCACTGTTCAAGGTTAAACATCATTGAATAAAATTCCATGCCCTTGTGGAACTTACTTTCTATATTAAAATTAGTATATAGTCTGAAGTTATTTGCAAAATAGCAATACTGGGATCATAGCTGGTGGCAAGAAAAATATGTCAAACAATGGGTCACTATAAATAATGGTCATTTTTTAAATGTTCATGTTTTTAATAACTGAGAAAACAAAAAAGGACCTTAGAATTTTCACATCCTCATAATAGGTGAGGAAATTAAACTAACTTTACAACTATGACATCTTAGAAAAGATGGATGATTTTTTTAAAAATTCTTCACGGCATCAAAACTACACAAAGGCAGAGAAAAATTAAGGGTCCAGGATTTGGGTGAAAAAGGAAAGCCCAGAGGAACAGTCCCAATATTTGGGGCAGATCCCTGCCTTTCTACGATCTCTGAATTCTGCAAAAGGCAAGTGAGAGGCACAAGTCTGAAGAATGTTTATAACTGTGTTACAGAGTTAGGGGAACAATGAGGGAGAGTCCTGGTTTGTCATCATGCTTTGGTTTGGGACATTGAAAGGTTGCAGCATAGGGGAGAAGGTGAATTAAACAGGCCTGTGCTAGCATCAATTCCATTCTCAAAATTAGTTTAGTATGATCTGGACAGCCAGTGAACCTCGCTACCAGCCAGAAGCAAAGGAAGATAATGTCACCGTAAGTCTAAATTATTTCTACAATTTTTTCACATACGTTGTCAATCAAAAATAAATAGAACAGAGAGACAGGAAAATATGCTCAAAAAGCAAAAGAAACAAGAGTCAATAGAGCTAGATGATTGACAAAGCGGATAAAAATAAAAACAAACATGTTATAGAAAATATCATCAAGACCAAATTTTTTTCGAAGCGCTTTTCCATTTATTTGTTTGATAATTATTTATTTGTTTGTTTTTCTCTTTTTAAATTTTTTAAATTTATTTTTTAATTTACAAGCAAGTTAGTTAGCATATAGTACTATAGTGGTATCAGGAGTAGATTCCAGTGATTCGTCCCCTATGTACAACACCCAGCATTTACCCCAACAAGTGTCCTCCCTTATGCCCCTTACCCATTTAGCCCATTCCCCCCCACAACCCCTCCAGCAACCCTCAGTTTGTTCTCTGCATTTAAGAGTCTCTCATGTTTTGTCCCCCTCCCTGTTTTTATATTATTTTTGCTTTCCTTCCTTTACGTTCATCTGTTTTGTATCTTAAATTCCTCATATGAGTGAAGTCGTATGATATTTGTCTTTCTCTGCCTGGTTAACTTCGCTTAACATAATACCCTCTAGTTCCATCCAAGTAGTTGCAAATGGCAAGATTTCATTCTTTTTAATTGGCGAGTAATACTCCAGTGTGTGTGTGTGTGTGTGTGTGTGTGTGTGTGTGTGTGTGTGTGTGGTGTGGTGTGTATACACCACATCTTCTTTAGCCATTCATCCATCAATGGACATATTAACTCTTTCCATACTTTGGCTATTGTTGATAGTGCTGCTATAAACATGGGGGTGCATGTGCCCCTTCGAAACAGCACACCTGTATCCCTTGGGTAAATACCTAGTAGTGCAATGGCTTGGTCTAGGGTAGTTCTATTTTTAGAATAGAATCTTCATACGGTTTTCCAGAGTGGCTGCACCAGCTTGCATTCCCACCAGCAATGCAAAAGAGATCCTCTTTCTCCGCATCCTCACCAACATCTGTTGTTGCCTGAGTTGTTAATGTGAGCCATTCTCACAGGGGTGAGGTGGTGTCCCATTGTGGTTTTGATTTGTATTTCCCTGATGATGAGTGATGTTGAGCATTTTTTCACGTAAGACCAAAAATTTTTAAGACTGATAAAAATTGGCAAACTTTTAGCAAGATGGACTTAAAAAGAGAGAGGGTAAAAGTTATTAATTGCAGGAATAAAAAAGGATATATCAGTATATCCTATAGTTATTAAAAATTATGGTTATATAACACAGTAATTTAAAAGATCATAAGAAAATAATAGGAGCTACTTCATGCCAATAAACTTTAAGATTTAAAAGAGACTTACAGGGGCGCCTGAGTGGCTCAGATGGTTAAGCGTCCGACTTCTGCTCAGGTTATGATCTCGCGGTCAGTGAGTTCAAGCCCCGTGTCGGGCTCTGTGCGGACACCTCAGAGCCTGGAGCCTGTTTCAGATTCTGTGTCTCCCTCTTTCTCTCTCCTCCCCTGCTCATGCTCTGTCTCTCTCTTCTCAAAAATAAATAAACATTAAAAAAATTTTAAGAGATTTATAAACTCCTTAGAAAACACAATTTACCAAAAATAATACAAGAAGTAAAAAATGTGAATACTCCCAAATCCATTATTATCACTATGGTTAAAATTGCTCTCACAAAGATACTCTGGGCCTGTGACCTTCACCAATGAGTTCTTACAAATATTTCCAAAAAAAATAGCACCAATCTTACACAAAATCTTCCAGAGAATAGGAAAGAAAGTATTAATTTCCAACTTGCTTCCACCAGGTGTTCGTATGTACTCTTCTCCTGGAATGTTTAACCACTCCCATGTGTTTAATCCTTAAATCTCAGCTCAATCATATTTTCCTATCCTTGGGTTGACATCCTTTAGATTTCAATTCAATCATCTTTCTTAACTTCTTCTTGTATAACATCATTTAACAGTTACTGCAATGGCAAGTTTTATTAATTTTGGATGTTATTTGATTAATATGTATATCACCCACTGAAGTCTTGATTCCGTACAAGTGGGGAAAACATGTGATTTCACTCGTGTAGTATCCCAAGTACGTGACACTCAATAAATATTTGTTGACCGACTGAATGAAGAAAATACAAAATTTTCTACTTATAGGGGTTATTATTTGCATTAAATCAGATAATAAATAACATAAAAGCATCTAAAATTGGTGCTTATGATCAATAATATTGTTCTGCTAAACTTCCTTCTCTCCTCTCCCTCCCCCGCCTTTTTTTTCTTGCCTTTTTCACACACACTGGAAGCATGGAGAAAGCAAAGGCGGTGGGGCACGTCTAAGCGTCTAAGTGTGAAACTTAATGGCAGCACTCATTCCCTCACTGGTCACTCTTTTAGTGGCGCTTTTTTCCGTGTCCAGGATGACAAGACCATAGCACACCACTAGGAAAGTGCACATAAGTTGATTCCAAGACTCATTGTACATATTCTCACCTGCATGCATGTGGACAATAACTCGACACAAATTTATTGAACTGAGGTAGCACTGGAGAGAACGTGGTGAGTGAAACAGCAACAGTTCCTGCCCATATGGGCCTTATATCCTAGTTAGGAAGACAGACATTAAACAAACGGTCAGAGACATATTAGAATATCCAATTATTATTTTCCTTTTTCCCAATTATTATTTTTTATCATTTGCAGATGGAGGTAGTGAGGATATCACTAAAGAGCCAATGAACCATTATTATGTAGGAAGATCCCTTATGACATTGTTTAGACACCAGATGCCTTGAGACTGATGATCTCATTTATCTTTAGAACTCAGCCACTAAGGCATCTGGTGCCCCCACCCGAGACAGCTATTTGACAGAAGGTGACAATGGCACTTCAGGCTTGATATCTTCCTATCACATGTTTCAGATGAGTGTTTTTCTCTACGTTTAACAATATTGAGATTATAGTTGCTGTCTTAATGCAAATCATTTCTTGTAAGCTCCTTAGTCACCAGTGGATATTCTATCTTTTGGTTGCTATGGTGACAGTTGCTGTGACATTTACACTGCTCAAAGGTGGTTAATAGCTTGTCTTTTGTTGAATGGCAATAAAGAGAGGGAAGTAGTTTCTGATTCCTCCAAACAATGCATTAAGCTTGGTTTTTACTAGACTGTAACGTACATGGCCTCTTGCAAAATCTAGTCTAAGATTTCAAGTCATTATTCCTAATAGAACACCTGAGAATTAAAGTTACTCATTCACTGGGGAGGAAATAGAAGATAATTTCTGCATCTCAGCTTCTTTTGTTAGTCATTACAGCATATACTAAGCTGGCCACAGTTTTTTATTCAATTTGCATTTTTTCCTCTTAGTGAGAAAGTGACGTTCACAGCATTAAAGTAGGCTGTACTTTTCAGGCATTAGCATAAAGAGCCATAGGAAATACTTTTTAGGACTTAGCCCATCTGCTCCCTTACAGCTGATGGGAGAAAGGAATCCCTGAAAAATAATTCACTTGCAAAGGATAGTGAGAAGCGTTAGCATGTCTAGCTTTATTTCATAAGGAACAAATATAAACTCATAACAGTTAAGGTGATTTTCTAATCATGTATTACACAGATAGCCTACCTTTTTTCCTACTTTATTTCCTTAATTATGCCTTACAAATGTTTTCAATAATTGAGATGGTATAAAGGCCTTGAGAGAAAGTATTATTTACACACACACACACACAGGTAGACATACATGCATACACACACTGTATTTTCCCTAAATGTTCAATTTAGAAATCTTAAGAACCTGTAGGTTTGGGATTAGGTTGTTTCCTGATATTTCACCCTAATTTTCCAAGTACACAACTCTGTAAAGCAAATAGACTCCATTTTGCAAAGGAGAAAACCAAAGTGGTTAAACAGCTCACGCTTGCTCACATAGGTGTCCACGACAGAAGCAGGATTCAATTGGCTCTCACTGCTTCTCCAACCTCATTCACTTCACTTCACTGCAGTGTATCTCTGGGGTAACAGACAAGTCTGATTCTAGCATGGGGCTGGTGTCTAGATGGTTCCTTCCCAGCCTTGTCCGTCTCCAAAACTTACACAGGATCTAGATATCAGACTTTAAAATAGGCAAACCAGGGGTGCCTGGGTGGCTCAGCTGGGTAAGCGTCTGACTTTGGCTGGGGTCATGATCTCCTAGTTCATGGGTTCGAGGCCCCTATTGGGCTCTATGCTGGCATCTCAGAGCCTGGGCCTGCTTTGGATTCTGAGTCTCCCTCCCTCTCTCTCTGCCCATCCCCCACTCACACTCTCTCTCTGTCAAAAATAAATAAACGTTAAAATTTTTTTTAAAAAATGGGCAAACTATATTTTCCCTAAACGTTCAATTTAGAAATCTTAACCTGTAACTTCAGGATTAGGTTATTTCCTGATATTTCATCCTAATTTTTCCATCTAGATTACTATCTTTGGCATAGTTAGTTATTTTTAAGGCCAGTGAAGAAAAGCATGGACTTTTATGTTTTTTGCATTTTTGTGCAAAAATTTATGAAAATTAAAACACTAAGAAGGTTCAAAACAAATTATTTTGTCAGTGTTATTTTCCTTCGTGGCTTATAAAAACTACTATTATTTCCTTCATTTCAAACCCTTTTGGAAAGTGAACAAATAATGGCTTTTCATTGCTCAACTCACTGTAATGAAAAGCTCCATTATTTCCAACACAAGTTAACAAATATGACACACTATTATTTACTTACAGATAGATAATGATAAATCCTGTACAACTTGACAGATACGTTATCATTTACTTACAGATATATGATAACTTTTGAAGGCAAGTCAGATATACCGAGTGACTGATCATGTGAAAGTCCTTAAGAAAGACTAATAATGATTCTTAGTATAAGCATCAGTGACTTTTTTTCTACAGAAATTTTGACGTGTGTTGACTGAGAATAAAAGTAAAAGCAGTAGGGTTTCAAGATGCCGGCCTATTTATAACATCAAAAGTTGTGAGCTCTGTGCCTAACATGTTGCTGTTTTCCAGCACCTAATTTGGTTTTGAACAGTTGTCAGAGTAAGAATTTGTTGAGTCAATGATTTCCTCAGGAGTAGTATGTTTTATTCTACCTACTAAAGACACAACACGAGGCTTTTGTTTCATTTAAGTTCTTTGTACTTTGAGCTGTGGCATAAAGAGGAGAGAAATGAGTCTTGAAAATTGAGACCTGTAGTATTCTTTTCTTAATTATGCCTCCGTAAATCCACAGATCTAAATGAGTAAGTGCCTAGTGCTTTTTAGAGTAGTATCTTCTTCCTAACGGTTGTGGGAAACCCTAATGGTTGTGCTCTGAGGTGTTGCTAAAGTGGTCTGTCGTTTGCACGCCCCTTGCAATCAGACTGTGTCCTGATTAAAGAAGGATTGGCCCATGTCCCTCTTTGTGCAAGGACACACTGGGGGTTGAGAGTCCCTTTGACCTCTGGGGAGCAAGCGTGGTCACAGTTTGTACACACTTGAGTCCTTTAGGTAGGACAGGCCCAAGTCCTGTGGGAATGCGTGTCATCGCCCACATCCAGCAGCTGTGTGGCCACCACCAAGCCCATCACTTCAGGTGCACAGCTGTGTGCTTAGGCATCTTCAGGGTTTAATATGACAATCCTAGATCCTCTCCTTGGCCTAATTACTTTCCTTGATTTGGTTCCCATGCTTATTCGTTTTATAGATTACCTTTCAATTTCATCCCTACAAAGGCAGCCATACCCCGCAGTTTGCCTAGGGCAGTCCCCATTTTTGCCTGTTGTCCAAGTGTAATTATTGATACAGTCCCTTTCCACTATAGACAACAAATTACATGGACATTCTACTTTAGCCCATATTAAACCTAACTCTCACGACTTATTTTTGACTGACTGCTATCAGTTTGGAATTTAAGGTACAACATGGTATTTACATAATTCTTCCTCTTTTCTCTAAACCCTGAGAGTACTTCCTAGTAACAGTAGTTAATGAAATTATTAAGGGACTTTGTGTAGCTCTAGATATTATATTCTTACCAGGAACTTAGAAATTCAGTACTGGCATTTAATATAAGGTCATTCTGCAAAGACTAAGTTGTAAACAGTGGTGACAGATATACTGTCCTCATTATTTTAAATGGGCTTATGGACGAGTGAGACAATAATTGTTTCAAATGTTCTTCTACAATAATTCAACCACAGTGCCACAGTGTATAATGTCCAGGCTGTATTTTGTGCTCTATCCATCTATATAAGCAGGGCCAGCCTTCTGCAAAAACAGAAAGTCAGCATGTTGGTTTCCAGCATCTGTACTGCCCAAAGTAGTTCCTAGTGGTTGTATCTGCAGTGTATTATACCCTCTTTGAGGTCACAGGAATTTCAACAGAGCACTCTTTGACAGAATGCCTTAACTTAAATGGAATGGGTCCACTGGAGGGAACCTAAGGACTATAGAAGTCAGGTAGACAGAGGGTAGGGGAACTTTGGTGCTCTCATAATCATATAATAAGCAAGTCGCTTCTTACCTCACCAATTAATCAGCTTGTCCCCAACCCTCACTATCACACAGCTCCAAAACTGCACTTAATTTGATGGTTTTATTGAGCAAATTTATGTTGAACAATTTTTTTTAAATCAATGGCCCTGAGGCATATCTTCTTCAAGTCCCAGTTTCTTGTTAGTGAACAAGTTTCCACTGATGTAGAAATTTCCTTCATACCTTTTCATAAACGCGAGTGCTGACAGTTTTATTCATGGTATATTCCTAAAAGCAAAGAGGGATCTATTAGAGTTGGTGCATGAAGGTTAAATTTGCTCTATCCCTCCTTCTCCAGACTCTCACATCAGGATGCAAAACAATTGAGTAACTTGAGAAGCATGCCTCAAATAGGAGTATCGGAAAACTTCAATTTACAGAAAACTCACCACTACCATGTTTCCATCTACAATTTGTCTTTTGATTGTTGTCTCCTTGCCAAGCCATTTTTGGACGTGAATCATTGAACCATTGCTTAATGTTACGATGCTCTATAAATGCATAAAGGAATCAGTTAGAAATAGCAATTCACAACATTTTCACCTACAGAAGACTTTTCATCTACTTTTTAATGTCTGTTTTGACATTTTTTTCACCCAAATTCTCCCCTCAATTCTTGTCATAATTTATTATCATCAAACTAGAGAGGTATCAAGTGAGTATTCAGTTAATGCTCTCCTTCCCCGAACAATACCTAAACTATTTGTGAATAATTGTTCTCTTGTATATGCTCTTTTATACAAAGAGACCAGAAAAAAATAAAAACACATCAAATTTTTTGGCCTGTGAATTTAGAGATATGCAATAGTAATGAACAAAACAAGCCCAAAGTGACTTGGTAATTAATCAAATTAGATATGAATGAACCATGCTCAAGTGCTTCCTAGTTTTTTCTGGATTGTGGAACACCAGGAAGACTTATTTAGTTCTTACCTTCACTTTCCGACTGTCTGCTGTGATTTCATCAAATTCTTCCCCCAGTTTGAAGGAGATCTCAGTGTTCTTGAGGGAATTTTCTATTTTGATGTTCACTTGATCCCCGTTGGCACTAATACTGATTATCGGCTTTGCTAACCCCGCCAGGTTCCGGGCTGCTGCGCTCATTCCTGTAAAGTGGAGAAAGCAATATGCCTTCCTAAGACATTTAGGAAGAAGTGCTAACAACCATGTTGGAAAGCAATTTAAAAAGAATACATACTTCCTCCGTTCAGGTTTTGGGTAATGCGCTATAATTTCTTCAATGCTCACTGTAATAGCTAGGTTGAGCCAAGCAAACTCATTGAGAAAATGTGTCAGTAATTACACTTGACATTTTGAAAAGCTAAATTCACTTTTTGAGGCTATTGTGCCTCATCGAAAATCTTGGAGACTCATGCTTCCTCGAAAATGTATAGCTGCATGGTGCCTTTTAGTGAATCAGAACTCATGCTTTACCTTGTGGAGTGTTACAACAGCTATGAGGGGGGTATTACTATCTGCATTTTAGAGATGAGTACACAGCATCCTAGAGAGAGAGAGAGAGAGAGAGAGAGAGAGAGAGGCTTATTCTAAGTGAGGTGTCTGGTAAGTAGCAGAGCTGAGATTTAAACACAGGTTTTCTAACTGAGAATTTTAGCACGCTTAGAAAAAAAAAAGCAAAACAAGAAATACAATTTTCAAAATATCTAAACTCCTCGAAAAGATTATGACTTAGGAAGCCCAAGCCCCTCTTTTATTTGCAGATTACATTCAGATCTGGCCAAGAAAAGAGGAAGTAGACAAATGACAGTTTGGCTTAGAGCCTGGCCCTGTTCAGGTTGGGAATGTCCATGGTCAAACTTGATTCCTGTAATAGGCGGGCAGAAGTGGGGCGCCTGGGTGGCGTAGTCGGTTAAGCGTCCGACTTCAGCCAGGTCACGATCTTGCGGTCCGTGAGTTCGAGCCCCGCGTCGGGCTCTGGGCTGATGGCTCAGAGCCTGAAGCCTGTTTCCGATTCTGTGTCTCCCTCTCTCTCTGCCCCTCCCCCGTTCATGCTCTGTCTCTCTCTATCCCAAAAATAAATAAACGTTGAAAAAAAAAATTAAAAAAAAAAAAAAAAAGAAGAAGAGCTGAATCTTCTCTCCCTGTACCAATAGCAAATTCGATTTTGCATTCAGACTGTGAAACTGACAAGACACACCTGACTGTGGAGAAGCAGTGTTAGCTGTGGATGACAAAAGAGAGAAGAGCGAGGTGGTTATAACCTGGGCTTGGCCACTTGTGAGCTCAGGCATGTTATTTCCCTTCTCTAACCTTCAGCTTTCTCAATAGCAAAACGTGGACAACGTATAGTGCTTGCCTCCTAGCTGTGCTAGGAGATTAAGTGAAAGCACTTTGCATGGCAGTGGCACATAGTAGGTGCTCAGCTGTTATTCCCACTTGTCCTCTGCCTCAGTCCACTCTCAGTCAATCAAGGGCTACTCTTGCCATAAGCCCAAAGTTTCTTAGATGCCCCCAAATTTAAACTCAAAACAGGTGGGTCTATGAATCCATGAAGAAATAGAGAGGTATGTTTCTCCTATCTCCCTAAGAAAGTTAATACTAAGCATGAAAAAGGGACAAATGTTACATTATGAACACACTGACTTATTATGCATTGATCACCTCAACCCAATTTAAAGAAGAAAATAAGGTTAAAAAATTCTTGGCTTTATATGCAGTTTATTATTGCAAGGAAGACTTCTCTTAATTAACTATTAAAAATTAATTATTAAATAATTACTGTTCTTCTAGCATTAGTGAAGAATAGTTGAGTTGCTATAGACCTGAGCCATTATAATTGATGTTTATGAACTTGACTATAGAGCTAAAGAATGGATAGGGTTGGGGCGCCTGGGTGGCGCAGTCGGTTGGGCGTCCGACTTCAGCCAGGTCACGATCTCGCGGTCTGTGAGTTCGAGCCCCGCGTCAGGCTCTGGGCTGATGGCTCAGAGCCTGGAGCCTGTTTCCGATTCTGTGTCTCCCTCTCTCTCTGCCCCTCCCCCATTCATATTCTGTCTCTCTCTGTCCCAAAAATAAATAAACGTTGAAAAAAAAATTTAAAAAAAAAAAAAAAGAATGGGTAGGGTTTAGACTTCTGAGAAATAGCCAATGGAGAGACATTCAATGAGTAAAAATGTTCCATTTCTCCAATAAAAAATTTGAAATTCTTCAAAATAATGTTTTTTAAGTATCTCTCATATATATGAAGACTCTAAAACATTAACCAAGTAGAAATTTCATTTGTTGCTTTTGTTCTTTTGAAGTTATAACTTAAAGCAAAGCTTGAAACAAATTTAGCTGATAAATTTAATTATAGAAATTATTATCTGTAAATTTGAAGCTAAGAAATGCTATTAAATGAAATGATGAAGCTGGGGAGAAACTCTATCCAGGGGATAGGATGAATATTTTCAAAAAGGATAAATGGACTTAAATATAAAGATAATGACAAGGAAGTATATGTGAGCTTAGTATTCCAAAATGAGACAATTATTACTAGTTATTTAAAAAAACAGGGCACCTGGGTGGCTCAGTTGGTTAGGCATCCACCTGTGGCCCAGGTCATGACCTCATAGTTCATGAGACACACAGAGCTTGCTTGAGATTCCCTCTTTCCCCTCTCTTTCTCTCTCTCTCTCTCTCTCTCTCTCTGTCTCTCTCTGTCTCTTTCTCTCTCTCTCTCTCTGTCCTTGTCCTGCTCATTCTCTCTTTCTCTCTCAAAATATATATACTTTTTAAAATCAAAAGTAGATACATAAACTTTGTTAATCTTACATGACTATTTCCTAAGATCACAAAAAAGAGAATTATAGGAAAATTTATTGTGAAATGCAAAGCTGACCATATAACAAAATGTGTTGCCAGTTTCTAAATCTTGTAATGGTATTTCTCACCTAGTTGTTTCATGTATTCCTCAAAGTTTTCACTGGAGATCAGCTTCCAGGTTCCCAAGAAGGGCTCAATCATGATGGAAAGCTTGTTGAGAAGAGGCACTCACAACCAAAAGCCAAAGAAACTCAGGGAATACAGTGCTGCCAGTATCTTAATTTAAAAGGCATCTTCATCACGTGACTTCTGAAATAACCAATGAGCAGCAGCAAGACCAAACATTCTAGGCACCAGCATGACTCATTTTATTCACCCCCAAATTAAGAAATGGAAAATCAACATGTAAAGCTGAATTTAAGTCAATGATTATAGCTTCTAGGAAAGAGACTTACACCCCCAAGTCACTTGATAAGTATTATTTCTGGAATGGAGATAATTTTCAATAGCCCTTTGAAATTTGAGTGCTGAGTCAACTCTTTAGGAATATCCCAACAAATGTCCAATAAACACCTGACTAAGGTGGTTTCCCCATCTGAGAGGAGAAGCACACCCTTGCTTGATCCACCTCAGCTGTTTTTTGTTTGGACACATTATGGTTCCAGAGTACACTCTTCATTAAAATAATAGTCTCTCCTCCCTTCCTTGCAGGGTTGATGAATTGATATCAGTTAATGTAACTGAGATGTCTTCAGTTTCTTGGAGGCATAGAGTGTTATTAATATTATCACTGTTGTTCACCAAGAGTGATTGCCCACTGAAAGGAAGGTAACAATTACCATTGAATGGTGTTTTGTGACTTAAGCCCTAAAAAGGAGGTGGAGCTAATGCTTGGAAAATTCATCTTTTAGGCTTACCAAGTAATCTTGATATTAAAAGATACCACTTGGAAAAAAAAATAAAAGATACCACTTGAAATTGTGAAGAGAAGTTTTAGAGAGAAAAATGGCATTTTGATATCTGCATTCGAAAAGAGAAAGGCAGTAGATTATTTAAATCTCTGTACAGTTATTTCTGTAACCTAAGTAATATGGACTTGGCAATTTTGCCTTTACGAAAAAGGATTAGATTCAGAAGCTCTAGATTTATATCACAACTATTAATTCCAGTTGTTTTGAACAAGACCAGAAAATTAGGCACCAGAAGAAGAATATTCACACTATTATCTGCCTGTGTCAAATAATTCTTCAAAGAAATGTTTATTTAAATCATCTGTTTGTGGAAAAAAACAAATTTTTAAAAAGGTAGAAGTTTTGGCACCATAATGTTAACACTTAAGTGGAATAAAGAATTTCTTTTGGGGCGCCTGGGTGGCGCAGTCGGTTAAGCGTCCGACTTCAGCCAGGTCACGATCTCGCGGTCCGTGAGTTCGAGCCCCGCGTCGGGCTCTGGGCTGATGGCTCAGAGCCTGGAGCCTGTTTCCGATTCTGTGTCTCCCTCTCTCTCTGCCCCTCCCCCGTTCATGCTCTGTCTCTCTCTGTCCCAAAAATAAAATAAATGTTGAAAAAAAAAAAAAAGAGTTTCTTTTGATGACAACATATAAAGAAGAAATTTACAATACAGTCTTTTTATAGATATAACAGTCATTGAAATATTTGGAGGACAAAACAGGGGAAGCAAAAACGCTAGACTCGCTTTCAGGAAACCAAGACCTGTCCCCAAAATAAGTGCCTTAACAGTTGAAAATGTACTCAGAGATGATATTCAAATAAAGAACACGTGGTCAAATCTTGCTTTACTGGTTCTACATGTGTGCTTACATTCTCTGCTTGAAAGATAGTAAGAAAACATGGCGATGCATGTTGGCCCATGGGGCAGTGTGACATTAGTGTCATCATTCTTGTTCCAATTTCCCTACCACTGATGGATTCAGGAATCAATCCTGTGGCCCATATAGAACTCAGTTGTCCCATGAGACCAAAGGAAAAGTAAAATTTTTGGCTTCCATAAAATTCCCTTACCCCTAAGGGAAAGAGCCAGAGAGATGGTTTCTCTTCTCCTCTGCACATTTTGCTTTTTTGTAAATGTGGGACTGCTGCATCCATTGTGTTACCAACTCAGAGATGCAGCCAAAACTGAAGATGACAGAGTGCAAAGTGGGGAGGAACTAAGGCCATTTAATTTCTGGAATTTTACATATGTGAATTAATAAATTTCATCATTATTTGAACAATCGTGTGTCTGAGTTTTTGTTACTCGCAACTTAAGCCTTCGTAATTGATATGCCTCAGTAAATAGCTTTACCTAAATGATTCGTTTCAAATCTCAAAACAACCAATTGCATGTGTCATCTGATGTTGGCCTTGTGTACAGCAACTATCATCTCTCCAGGTCCAATTCAAACATCTCCTTTTCTGTGAAACTGACTCAGAGCTAGTTGATTCCTATTATGTAATACAATTGTACTTTACCAGAAGTATATCAGAAAACATTTCTCATGGTATTACAACTAGTTATCTTCCAGCCGTCCCCTGAGTTATTTCATAAGCACCTCAAGCAAAGAAAATATTTCTTACTCACCTCAATATCCCTAAGACAGTGGCTGGTATACCGTAGGTGCTCAATAAATGTTTTATAAATGAATGACAAAAGGAATAAGCAGTGTTTATTTCTTTTAAACTGGCAATTCCCCTCATTACTGATCTGAATCTCTCTAACAGTGACTGTAAGCAAGCTTGTAATATACGTTGTTCTCTCCAGTCCGGCCGACCGATATGACAGGTCTTTCATTACAGTCATCAGATGATAGAGGGATTCCCAGACTCCCTTGGTCTTTGCTCCGTGTCTCATTATTACCATGTGAGTCTCTCTTCTCAACCGAGAATGTGCTCTGCTAGTCCTGCTGCCACCACCACTTGCCTTTGGCTTTTGTGTTTGATTTTAAAAGCAAACCCCACCCCCGAAAAACACCATTCCCTCAAGTAAAAAAACGTTCAAGTGAGGCGGTTCATAATTGTTAATTCTAGTAAAGGAATCAGGATAGAGCAATGTGTTTTCGAACATTTACACATCTTGTTTTCATGATAGCTTCAATGCTCATTTCTTCACTATCTCATTTCTGTATGTTTCCCCAATATCTCATTTTCCAGAGTAACTTTTTTCTTGCGACATTTTAGAGGTAAAGGAGTCTTTAATAAATTTTAATTTTGAGATGCTGCATTCCCTATTGGTGAGGAACAGTGGTAAAAATAAAAATATACTGGAAGCTATGAAAGTATTCAGGAATATGTCTGGTAATTTACTGCTATATATAATATATATATATATATATATATATATATATATATATATATATATATATAAAAAATACTTTAGCTGGAGCCACAGTAGATTTATTTTCCAAATTTTTATTGTGGTAAAATACATGTGTCATAAAATTAACTATCTTGACCATTTTAAGTGTACAATTCAGTGGCATTAAGTACATATTATTGCGCTACCTCACCACCATCTACTTCCAGAACTCTTTTCATCTTGCAAAACTGAAGCTCCATACCTACTAAACAAGAACCCGATTTTCCCAGTCTCTTAGCCATTGGCAACCACTATTCTACTTTCTGTCTGTACAATTTCAACCAATCTAAATAACTCACATAAGTAGAATCCTACAGTATTTGTTTTTATGGTGACTGGTGTATTTCACTTACCATGCACTTCTTAAGTTTCTTCCGTGTTGTACCATGTGTCAGAATTTCCTTCCTTTTTAATGCTTAATAATATTCCATTGTATGTAAATACTACATGTTGCTTATCTATATGCCAACGCACCTTAAGTTGCTTCTCCATTTTAATTATTGTGAATAATGCTGCTATGAATATGGGTGCACAAATATCTCTTTAAGACCCTGTTTTCAGTTTGTGGCGGTCGGGAGGTGGTGGTGGAGGTGGAGTATACACTTAGGAGCAGAATTGCTGTATCCCATGATAATTACATTTTTAATTTTTTGAGGACCTGTCATCCTGTTTTCTACAGCAGCTGTATCATTTACATACCTATCAACGGTGCACAGCATTCCAATTTCTTGACATTTTCACCAACATGTTATTTGGTTTGTTTTTTTGATAGTAGCCATCTTAATGGATGTGATGTGGAATCTCATTGTAATTTTGATTTACATATCACTAATGATTAGTAGTGTTAAACATCTTTTCATGTAGTGGACATTTGTATATCTTCTTTGGAAAAATGTCTTTTCAAGTCCTTTGCCCATGTTTGAATCAGGTTGTTTGTTTTATTTGTTATTGAGTTTTAAGAGCTCTCTATATATTGTGGATATTAATTCCTTATGAGAAATATGATTTGCTAATATTTTCTCACATTCTGTAAGTTGTCTTTTTACTCTATTGATAGTATATATCAACACAAAAGATACACACAGATTTTTTTAAAACATTTATTTTTGAGAGAGAGGGAGACCGTGTGAGTGGGGGAGGGGCAGAGAGAGAGGGAGACAGAATCTGAAGCAGGCTCCATCCAGGCTTCAAGCTGTCAGCACAGAGCCTGATGTGGGACTCCAACCCATGAACCGTGAGATCGTGACCTGAGCCACCCAGGTGCCCCCATACAGATTTTTAATTTTCATGAAGTCCAATTTTTCTATTCTTTTGTTTCCTGTGCCATTGTTTTCATGTTTCAGAAATCATGGTCGAATCCAATGTCATGGAACCTTTTCCCTATGTTTTTTTCTAAGAATTTTATACTTCTGGGGCGCTTGGGTGGCTCAGTCAGTTAAGTGTCCGATTTGGCTCAGGTCATGATCTCCCAGTTTGTGAGTTTGGGCCCCGGTCAGGTTCGGTGCTGATAGCTCAGAGTCTGAAGCCTGCTTTGGATTCTGTGTCTCCCTCTCTCTCTGCCCCTCTCTCACTTGTGCTCTGCCTCTCTCTCTCTCTCTCTTTCAAAAATAAATTTTAAAATGTAAAAAAAAAATTTTTTTTAAAAGACTTGTATTTAGGTCATGGATTCATTTGAGTTCATTTTTGCAGATGGTGTTAGGTAAGGGTCCAACTTTATCCTTTTGCCCATAATACCCAATTTTTCCAGCACCATTTTCTGAAGACTGTCCTTTACCCATTGAATGACCTTGGTACATTAATTGAAAATTATTTGACCCTTTATGTGAGGGTTTATTTCTGGACTCTATTCTGTTCCATTGGTTTATATGTCTGTCTCTACTAGCAAGTTTTGATTATAATAGCTTTGTAGTGAATTTTGAAATCAGGAAGCATGAGTAATCCAATTTTATTCTTCTTTTTCAGAATTGTTTTGGCTTTTTGTGGTCCCTTTAGATTCCATATGAATTTCAGAATGGGTTTTCTATTTCTCCAAAAAATGTCATTGGGATTTTGATTGAGAGTCCATCAAATCTGTAGATAACTCTGGGTAGTATGACATCCTAACTATATTAAGTCTTCCAATCTGTGAATATGGGATGTCTTTCCATTTATTTATGTCTACTAAAAATTTCTTTTATAAATGTTTGCAATTTTAATTGTATGAAACTTTTACCAAAAGCTGATTCCTTTAATTAAGTTAATTAATTAAGTTAATTTATAAGTATTTTATTCTTTTTGCTGCTATTGTAAATGGAAATGTTTTCTTAATTTACTTCTCAGGTTGTTCATCGTTAGTATATAGAAACACAACTGTTTTTTGTGAATTGATGATATATCCTGCCGCTTTGCTGAATTCATTTATTCTAATAGTTTTTTTTTTTTTCAGGTGAGTGGAATCTTTAGGGTTTTCTTCATATAAGATTATACCATCTGTGACCAGAAATAATTTTTCTTCTTCCTTTTTTAGTTTGGATGGCTTTTTTTTTCTTGACTAACTACTCTGATTAGTACTTCCGGTAACATATTCAATACAAATGGCAGAAGCTGACATCTCTATCTTGTTCCTGATTATAAAGGAAAAACTTTCATGTGTCACTATTAAGTGTTATGTCCTCTATGGAGTTTTCACACAGGGTTTTTGTTACACTGAAGTAATTTCCTACTATTCCTAGTTTGTGGAATGTTTTTACATGAAGGAGTTTTGAATTTTCTCAAATTCTTTCTCTGTATTAATTGAGATGACCATATGTTTTTTCCCCATTCATTGTGATAATATGGTAGATTATATTGACCAATTTTTGCATGTTGACTCATCCTTGCATTCCCCAATAAATTCCAATTGGTCATGGTATATAATCCTTCTAATATGCTGCTGAATTCTGCTTGCTAGCATTTTGTTGAGGATTTTACATCACGATTCACATGGGATATTGCTCTGTAATTTTTTTCAAGTATCTTTGTCTGAGTTTGATATTAATGATATCATATGCATAAAATGAATTAGAGAGTCTTTTTTCTTTAATTTTTTTGGAAGAGTTTGAGAAGGATTGGCATTAATTCTTCTTCAATTTGAAGTGAAACCATTAAGCCCAGGACTTTTTTTTTTTTTTAATCAGATATTTGGTTCCTGGTTACTCCTTACTAGTTACAGGTCTGTTCAGATTTGCTATTTCTTCATGCTTTAGTCTTAGCAGGAATTTGTTCATTTCATCTAGGTTACCGTATTTGTTGGTGCACAGCTGCTCAGAGTATTCTCTTGTAATCCTTTCTATTTCTGTAGAGTCAGTAGTAATGTCCTAGTTTCATTACTGATTTTAGTAATTTGAGTTTTCTCTCTTTTTTTCTTAGTGAGTCTACCTAAAGCTTGTCAATTTTGTTAATCTTTTGAAGAACCAACTTTTCATTTTGTTGATTTTCTTTTTCATTTTTCTATCTTCTATTTCATTCATCTCTGCTCTGATCTTTATTATTTCCTTCTGCTAGCTTTGGGTTCAGTTTTTTCTTGTTTTTCAAGTTTCCTGAGTTGTAAAGTTAGATTGTGGATTTGAGAACTTCTCTTTTCTTCTTCTTTTAATATAAGCATTTTTAACTATAAATTTCCCACTTACCACTACTTTCACTGTGTCCCGTAAGTTTTGGTATGTTGTGTTTCAGCTTTCATTCATCACTAAGTGTTTTCTAATTTCTCTTGTTATTTCTTTTTTGATCCATTGGTTGTTGTTTAATTTCCAAAAATTTGTGAATTTTCCCGTTTTCCTTCTGTTATTGATTTCTTACTTCATCCCATTATGTTTGAATAAGGCATTTTGCATATATCGTTTTAAATTTACTGAGACTTAATTTTATCCTGAAGAAAGTTCATATACACGTGAGAAAAATATGTATTCTGTGGTTTTTGATTGTTCTATACATGTCTGTTACATCCAGTTGATTTATTGTGTTTTCTAAGTCTACTATTTCCTTACGTATGTTCTGTCTGGTTGTTCCATCCTTTATTGAGAGTGAAATTTTGAATTATCCAACTATTATTGTAGAACTGTCTATTTCTCTCTTTAATTCTGTCACATTTTTTTATTGAGATATAAAAATTCTGTCATTTTTTGCCTTATGTATTTTGATTGTCATTTACTAGGTATATAAATGTTTATAATTATATGTTCTTGCTGTATTGAAACTTTCATTTAAATATGTAATAAGTCTATTTTGTCTTTTGTTGGTATAGCCACCTCTGCTCTCTTGGTTACTATTTGTATGGAATATCTTCTGCTATCCTTTGATTTTCAACCTATTTGTATATTTGGATCTAAAGTTAGTCTCTTGTAGATAGCATATAGTTAGACTTTTTTATTCTTTCTCTTTATTCAATTTGTCTTTCGACTAGAGTGTTTAATCAATTTATATTTAAAATTACTAGTGATAAGGAGGGATTTACTTCTGTCATTTTGCTATTTGTTTTTCATGTGTTTTGTAGCTTTTTTTGTCCCACATTTCCTGATTTACTATTTTCTTTTTTGTTTAGCCAATTTTTTGTAATGAAACATTAAAATTCCTTTCTCATTTCCTTATATATATTTTCTATAGCTGCTTTCTTTTTGGTTACCATGGGGATTACATTCAAGACCCTAATGTTATAACTAATTCTAATGTGAATTTATGCAAGCTTAACTTCAAAAACATACAAAAATCTGCTTGGTATTTGCCAAGTTGTTCAACTGTAAAACTAATTAATAAGCAATTAATTACAATTATCTTCCAAGGCCTAACTCAAATACATCTTCTTTGTTGAAAATTTGACTACTCCAGGGCATGTTGGTCCTGCTTGCCATTGGCTCCCTTCAGTCCATAGCCTATACCACATAATTTAGTATATAATGAATTTCTTCCCCTATATTGTGTCTTTATTCATTCTGTTAAAATTTATTGAGGGATTACCATGTTTCAGGCACTGTGCTAGATTCTAGGTATCCATGTAAGTGACCTGCTCTAGAGGCAGTGACAACCTAGTGAACAGGAATGAGAAATGAGAGTGTGGTAATATCTTGTTATAGTAGGAACACATACATTTTTCTGTGGTCATGGGGAGGAAAGTTTTAATCCTTTCTAGATTTGAGGGGTAAGGGTAAAGGAAAGAGAAGGAACTATTAGGACAGTTTTCCCAGGTAATGTGATGGTATTCATGCTATTTCTCTACTACATTAAGGACATGCATATGAGATTGTCATTCTTTCTGTTCCATACACCACATTTAGCACAAAGAAGACAGCATACCTATTCATTCAAGAATCATTTATTAAGCTCTGACTCTCCTCTTCACTGTACCAGGGTCTGGGAACCTAGCTACAAGTTTGACATCATCCTTGCCTTTGAGATGCTCTCGATAAGTGATTTTTTTGTGTGTGTTGCCTAACATTTTCTGTTTGTTTGACTACATGTAAATCCTTTTAATGTATTCTGCATTGGGATAGGGCTGGTGTGTGAATTAATGGATGGATCCATAATTGGTTGTAAGGTCAATATTGTGTTTTTCACTAACTAGAGAGATGTTCACCGATAAGCTATGCAAGGGCTGTGCCTTACTCCTTCACGCAGCCATTTCCTGTACTCATACAGCCTGGCTAGGAGTGCTATAAACACACTGCTTAAAAGCTGAACCCTAAAGATAAAAAAAAAAAAATCACCACCGGACAACCATCTTGGAGGCTTACATGTTCCAACTCAAGGACTTTACAATCTATTTTTCTTCTTAGCAGCAATGCACTTGTAAGAATTTTTTCAAGTCCTTCAGAAAACCTCAAGTAAGTCTCATATACAAGTGATAATCCCTTTCTCTCCTTCTGCAAATAAGAGAACAAGTTTGTGAAAAACCATATTTTATATGATAATATTAAATTCAAGTAATTTCCTTGAAAAATAAAATAATTCATAAATTTTTGTACTTTGTTATTGGTAGTAACATACTTTGGCATACCACACAGTGGTCAAGTCACAATAATAACTTGGGTGAAAACCACTATTCTAAACAAGAGGCTAGGTCACCTGCTCAAAATTGATGCATAACTTTCAAAAAATTTTAAAAATTTAAGTCAGTAAAAATTTAAAAGTAAAATTTAAAGTAAAAATTTAAGCCAATAATGCTATGGGATTTGGAAGAAGTATTTATAAGCCAGAAATTGTAATTCAATGATAGCAGTGACAGGAATTAAAGAAAAGAAAGGATATGCTGGCCTATTGTGTCATCCGATTCTCAGTTTCTAAAGACTGAGTGAATGGCTTTTTGAACTATTCATATCTTCTTCAAGATATAGATGGACTCTATACCCATGCATCTGTTTTTCTGAGAAGTATCTGCTTGGCCCTATCTCTCTTCCTTTAAGAGTAGAACCTTCTTCTTTTATTTATTTTTTATTTTTTTTAAATGTTTATTTATTTTTGAGAGAGAGACAGAGTGTGAGCGGGGGAGGGTCAGAGAGAGGGAGACAGAATCAGAAACAGGCTCCAGGCTCCAAGCTGTCAGCACAGAGACCAATGCAGGGCTCAAACTCATGGACCACGAGATCATGACCTGAGCTGAAGTCGGACACCCAACCGACTGAGCCACCCAGGCACCCCTAAGAGTAGAACCTTCTCTATGTTTCTGTATATGTGTTGGTAGAAGTAATGTTAGACAATGGAAAATTATGTGACCTTCAAAGAAGTCCCAGGCAAGATAAATTGGAGAACTGATACTCAAAGATATCTTTTGTATTGTGACCTTAGTTTTATGAAAATATAGAAGGAAGAAACCAGCTTATCTAGCAAATATACATTGGACTGTTTTTTCTTACTCTATGCTTCCATACTGTCTGAAAAATGAGAATTAAACTTGAAAGTACATTTTGAAAATAACTAGATCCACAAATACTCATACCTAATGAAGTGGTACCTAATGCAACTTTGTAAAGAATTAGCACAGAGGAACCATTAAGGGATGAGGAATGTTCAGGACAAAGGAAGGGAAAGTTCTAGACAGAAAGAAGCAGGATACACACACACACACACACACACACACACACACAACCAGAGGCAAAACAGAGTATGAAAATTGCTTGTGATGATTGAAGCAATAGCAAGAAGTATAAGACAACAAGAGCAAGATAAAACTAAACAGATGAGAAAAGACAAGCATAAGACAAAATATACATTCCACGCTATGGAGATTGGACCTTCTCTGGATGCAATGGGAGCCATTTGCAAATGTTTTAATCAGTGAGTGTCCAGGTCAGGTTTCCATTGTGCAAATACCATTTGTTAAATCTACAGGGCTTGGAAAACAGAAGAGAGAATTGACAGTAAAAGAGGGAGATTTATTAGGAGAACTCTGAAGCAATTAAAGAAAAAAATGTTTGGAGGTATTGGTAATGGGAATGAGAAAAGCAAACATTAAAGAAATTTTAAGTTAGTAGAATTAACATGATTTTCAAAAAGTAAAATAGATACTGTGGAGGGAGGAAGAAGACATATTCAAGGATGATTTAAGATTTATGGAAAAAGTAATTAGACAAAACATGCTGATACTCACTGAGCTTTGGAAAATAGGATGAAGAACAAGTTGTAGGTAGTGAGTGGAAGGGGGCAACAATGATAAATTTAGCACAGAACATGTTGACTTGAAGTGCCTGGGACATCCACTTGACTACCTTCAAGTCTTTCTTTTTTTCCAGTTCTCCCTTATTATTGGATTGTCTCATCACCATTTGTGAATTAAGTTACCACTAGGATACTGATAGCTTCTAGACCTATATCCCATCCTGGGTTGCTCTCTTGAATTTCAGATACTATGTCTATTCCCTATTTAACTTTGTAGACTTACACTCTAAACCTAAGTTTCCTCATCTATGAACAGGAATACTAAAATCTTCTTATAGGATTATTTTGAGCATGCAAAGTGCCTGGCACCAAAGTAAGTGCTTAATCAATATTGGTTTCTCAAGAATTTTCCTAATCAGTCTGTACAAGTCTTCTCCTTTTGAGGTCTTCAATCCTCCAGTGAGCCCAAAGTAAGAGTCTGACTCTGTTTTTGCAAAGAAAGTAAATTCTTATGATCAGGAACTTACTTTACCTCTTCTGGCCCCTTCGTATCTCAGTGTTGAGCATAAAATAAGTACTCAACAAATAATGGAGTTATTCTTTTTTTTTTTTTTTAATTTTTTTTTTCAACGTTTATTTATTTTTGGGACAGAGAGAAACAGAGCATGAACGGGGGAGGGGCAGAGAGAGAGGGAGACACAGAATCGGAAACAGGCTCCAGGCTCTGAGCCATCAGCCCAGAGCCCGACGCGGGGCTCAAACACAGACCGCGAGATCGTGACCTGGCTGAAGTCGGACGCTTAACCGACTGCGCCACCCAGGCGCCAATAATGGAGTTATTCTTAAAGAAAACATCACAAACAGAATTATATCAATTGCAGCACATTAATAGACTTCGGCTGACTAGAAAATATAAGTATATAGTATGGAAATTGTAATCTACGTGAAACTCCAATAATATCTCGAACAGCTGCAAAATTTCCACAAAAGGCAGAAGAAACCTCCTCCCTCCCTCCCTCCCTCTTTCTCTCTCTCCCTCCCTCTCTCTCCCCAACACACACACACACACACACCCCTCTATCTGGGAAACCTCATTATCATTTTTGTCTATTTGGCGGGGGGGGGGGGGGGGGGGAGGGAGTGGGAATTCCATGGAGATTTTATCTGAATAAAAAGTTCCAGAACATATTCAATACTTCATTTAATAAAAAAGTTCCACTAGGAGGAAAAAGAAAGATTTGGAAACCACTATAAGAACATTTGCATCATTACTCATTACAACTCATTACAAAGTTGTCATGTCTTTTATGGAAAGAACATCATGAGATTATTTGCACTTAATCTTTGAGAGATTCCAGAGATATCTTGGTTTACCAATAATTTTTCAGATTAAAAATTATATTCTAGAAATAGTGTCTGCAACATGCATTGATGGTCTTTCTCTCAATGCTCCAGGATAGGTAGGTGTGAAATGGCAGGACTTGGCCCAGCTGTCTGTGGGCCACTTCACTACATTCAAAACTACCTTAGGTCTTTCTGAGGTAGTTACTTGACTGTAGGCATGCTACAGAAGGACTGCATATTCAATAAAAGCAAATTTATCATCCACCTAAGAAAATGGAAAACTCATGAATATTTTTTACCTTGGATTATTATGAAAAATCATATTATACCAGCAATAAAGCAAAAATACAATTTTCTCTTTCCTTCATTGGGTTATGAGTAAAAAATTATCCCACACAAAGAATAAATCATTACATCACCTTCCAAATCTAAGAAGTTTTATTTAATGAACATACCCACATTGAATAAAATCAGTTTGGGGGAAAATTAGTTGCTTGCTAATTAGTAGAAAATAACAATATATGTTTGGACAATATATCCAACAGACTGTCATAGAGTTCGATGCAAACTTCAGCTCAATGTCCCTTGGTTTATGCTCTCTCATAAATTCTGGTAGAGGTGACGCCTTTCATGATACATTCCTAGACACACACAAAAAAACTCTTGGTCAATCATGGGACTAAACTATGGGTTTATTTATTTTGCCTGTAATATTGGGAAGGAAACAGTATTTATTTGAAAACATTTATTCTGGGCTCCTATATATACCTGATAATGTAATAAGTTAGAAGATAAAAAGACCAAGAAAACACAAGTCTTCCCCTCAGGGAACTTTACAATCTACATAGCGTGTGAGCAATACAAGCAGAAATGCATAATACAATATGGTGTGTGCTGAGAGCAGTCAGAGAATGCTTCTTGAGGGACAGCATGCCTCGACTGAACTTAAAAGCACGAAGGACAATTGCCAGAATGAAACCATAATGCCAATGGAACCACTTTTTTTCTACATAAGTCAGCATGATTGGGTAGAATGGTGAGTATAAGATGACCAAGCAGCAGAGCCTAGAATTAAGCAACTTGAGGATACTCACCACCACCAGTTTATCATCCACTCGTTTTCTCTTTATGGTGGTTGATTTTCCATCCCACTTCTGCACCTGTACCAGGGCACCCCCATCTAAGGTTATGATGCTCTGTGAGCATAATAAAAAATGATCACCATTTGTGTAAGGTAGAGGAAAATAAAATAAAAAATACATCACCTTTGAATGAAGGAATATTTTGAGGTCACTAGTAATTCCAAATTGTAAGAATATATTAAAACGAAAAAAATGAGTGGTAAAAACAACAGCATATAAATGATACATTATGATCAGAATATTATACAAACACATATTGGAAATGATACTGTGAGAAAATATAGGTAATAAATTTATGTTGAGATGATACTCATAGGTGATCTTTTCTTCTTCCACTCTTTCATAAACATTCTCTGAAATGTTATTTTTCTTTCACTTCAAATACTCTATATATTGTGTGACAAATAAAATTTATTAATCACTTTTTTGAAGAATAAATACAACTTTATAGAAAGGAGAAGATTCACCAAATACATATCTAAGAGAACATGGCTTAGGTCTAGGAAGTCAGGGATCTTTGACCTGTGATAGAATAGTTTCCCTCCTTTTACACAAAATGACTTCTTCTTGGCAGCAGTCTTTTATTTGTTGATTTTTTTAATTTATGTTTGAGAGAGCACAAGAGGCAGGGAGAGAGGGAGACACAGAATCTGAAACAGGCTCTAGTCTCTGAGCTATCAGCACAGAGCCCAATGCGAGGCTTGAACTCATGAACCATTGAGATCATGACCTGAGCTGAAGCTGGATGCTTAACTGACTGAGCCACCCAGGCACCCTGGCAACACTCTTTTAGAAACCAGGCTTTTTATTCTGCGCCAATTCCTTCTTTCTCACCTTGACTTTTCTGTCATCTGCAGTAACTTCATCAAATTCTTCACCCAGTCTGAAGGAAATCTCAGTATTTTTAAAGGTACTTTCTGATTTAATGGTGATCACATCCCCATTCACACTGATGACCATGTTGGGTTTGGCCATGCCAGCCACTTTCCTAGTGGCAAAGCCCACTCCTACAGTTGGGAAAAGAAAAAAAAAATGTCAAGTTTACAATGTTCTTTTGCATCTTTAACTAAGTTAGAGCTGTACTGTGTGTGTGTGTGTGTGTGTGTGTGTGTGTGTGTGTGTATGGGTGTAGGTGGGTGGGTGGGTGTGGATAAAAGGAAAACAAGAACACCAGTGAATTTTTCAAAAGCCTCATTTAAATAGCTGCTGCAGATAAGTTAAGCAGACTAATATTTAAAGGAACACATGTCATGATTAAGTGTAAGTCTATTTTAATTTCTTCTGGGTTTCGGACTCCACAGGAGACATACTGTTAATTTTCAAAAAGATTAAATCTTCTGGAATACATACATACACACACACACATATTCTCTCTCCCTCTGCCCCTCTCCCCCACTAGTGCTTGCTCTCTTCTCTCTTTCCAAAAAAAAATAATAATAACCTGTTTGGGTGTACAAAAGTCACCCAAACATTTCGTAGCATTTGCTGCCAAGTCCTATTTTCTTGGCTTTCCCAAATTACTCTAGTATGAAATTAAGATTCTGGTTAATTTATCCAAAAGGCAAAATGTTTCCTACATTTATACCATCTAAGAATGGTGATATTATTCCCAGTAAATTGTAGGAACTGTTAAAGAGGGTCTAGTCAATTTTGAAAATGTCAAAATTTAAGAAATTAGTATTTTATTAAGTTTAGAAATCAATACTTTTACTCTCAATCGCCTCAGGTACAAACCCCTCTTTTAAAAAAGGAACTTCTTTTCTTGTGTCAGGTAAGGGATGAACAATTTGCAACTTCATGTAGACAGTGGGAACTTGCTGTCACTGCATATGTTACACAGAATTTATGACAGCCATAGATGTGTTGAATTTTTTAACACATGTACATAAGCCTAAGCTGCTGCTTTGATGAAAGGCTACTTATACATTTGAAAGGTTAGAAAGAGTGGGTAAGAAGGAGAGAAATATTGTCCAAAACAAGTGATGCTGAGGCTCTTATCTAGCGCCCTGTCTGAAAAGTGGCCACAGGTGGAAAGATATTGCTTCATCAAGTCCTGGCCCTGTTACAAAATATACCTTTAAATACATGGAGTGAGTCAGTATAATGAAAGGATGCAACATCAAGTATAATTCCAGAATGGCTGACCTTGGGAAAAATCACATTCTCCACTTGCTTTATTCAGTCCTTCTTTGACTGATGAAAGTAATACCTGCTTGCTGATCATCAGTTAGAGCAATTAATTTCAGGAGTACCTTATTGTCTTTCATTATCATCAGTACTTTATAATTTTAAAACACAGTGGTATAAGAACTTAAATGTAAGTATTAAAAGTGCAAAATGTTTCTAAAACTCAATAGCAAAATAGCCTCAAATCCTGACATTTCTGTATCAGCACTAATCAGCATTCTGATTAGTTTATTGAATCACAACTAGTTGATATTCTAGAAAGTTAGATCTCACTTATGCTAAAGTCCCTAATTTCCCTCCTGTCTTTAAACAAAGAAAATAGTAGTAGTTACAGACAAGCAAAAACTCTACCGTATGATTTGGGAAAAAGATAAAGTCTTAAGATACAGAGATTAAATCTTAACCCCTGTAAAAACCCCTCCTCAAATTGCTATACCTGGGTATGACTTTATCATGCACAGGGGTATGAGGAGAGGGGCTCTCAAGGTAGAAGCTGTCTGAGTGAGAACCAGCCTCCGTACCCCAATGCTTCACCACCATAATCATCTAGGGAATATTCACACAACACTGGCAATATTAGTAGAATCCACAAGCTTAAAAGCCTCCATTATCAAGGAGGGGTACATTATACACATAACATTGTCCTTTTGACTTACTTGATGATCCTATGGCATCCCGTGTAATTCCTAATCAAAGAAATATTTAACCCCTCAAAGGAACATATTGTCTGAAATTAAGATTTTGGTTCTCATAAAAACAAAAACACAATTTAACAAATTGACAGTGAGAAAATAAAATAATTAGTTAACACATGTTTGCTTAAAAATCACATTAAATAGAGAAATACAGTGCTTTTGGTTTCAAATAAAAATTATTGAATGCTAGGAAATAAATATAGTCTTATTTATTTCATATGCAAGAAAGAATGACAGAAAAACAGGCAAAGAGCCAAGTAACACAAAGACAACCCAGTTCAGCAGTCAAATAAAGTCTTGTCATTTCTATAGACTGTAAAAATTCCAGCTAGATCCTTTGTCGTATTGGTTCACCTTTAGGAAGCATGCACTGTGACTTTGGTCTAGAATGTTCCTACAAACAAATGATTCTGGCTTGCTACTTGGATAGCCTCTATGTAGAAAGCAGCATTTCCTATCTAACCCATACTCCCAGGGTGAAAATCATGCATTAACCCCATCTCCCCAGAGAAAAAGTTATAAATCCAGTCATCCTACAACATATTTTCTTACCCACTTCTTTCATGTAATCATCAAAGTTTTCACTGGAGCTAAGTTTCCAGGTACCCACAAATGCATCACACATTTTATGAGCTTCCTAGGGTTATCTTCAAGATGAGAAAAAAGCTGCAGCTGTCAGGAAGGTGCTATGACCTTCTTGAGTCCAGATAAATTCCTTTTAAAGATGCCCAGATCATGTGATTTCAGGAATAACCAATTGGGGATTGATATCAGATCATTTCCTTTATTACCAGCCTCTGCCTTTTTCCCTCTGAGTCATGTTTTAAATAAAAGTTTCTCAACTCTGGTTCTCCCTGGCAAATGGACATTTGACTTAGAGTACAAATTTTTTTAAGCACTGACAAAATATTTTCAACAGGCAACTTTCCTGTTTTGACAGCTTAATGTTCACTGCATTGAATTTGCCGCTATTATTTCCATACATACTTATCCTAGTGTAGAGCAGGTTAATTATCTTGAGATGAACTTTGACCCCCTGGTCTGGAGTTTCTATTAAAATTACAACTATGTGGTTCTTTTGAATTGAGGAACGTAAGAATGACCTTATGGATTCTTTTTTATTTTTTTAATTAAAAAAAATTTTTAACGTTCTTTATTTTTGAGAGAGACACAAAGTGCGAGTGGGGGAGGGTCAGAAAGAGAGGGAGACACAGAATCTGAAGTGGGCTCCAGGCTCTGAGCTGTCGGCACAGAGCCCGATAGGGGGCTCAAACTCATGAATGGTGAAATCAGACCTGAGCCGAGGTTGGACGCTTAACCAACTGAACCGCCCAGGTGCCCCTGACCTCACAGATTCTTAAGTAATTGCACAGGCTCTTTGAAACCCTACTGTCTCGGGGCGCCTGGGTGGCTCAGTCGGTTAAGCGTCCAACTTCAACTCAGGTCACCATCTCGCGGTCCGTGAGTTCGAGCCCCGCGTCAGGCTCTGGGCTGATGGCTCAGAGCCTGGAGCCTGCTTCTGATTCTGTCTTCCTCTCTCTCTGCCCCTCCCCCGTTCATGCTCTGTCTCTCTCTGTCCCAAAAATAAATAAACGTTAAAAAAAAATTAAAAAAAAAAAAAAAGAAACCCTACTGTCTCGGGAATTACTTGTCAATTAAAATAAAATAAGTAACAGCATCTTAAAGTACGTCAGATTTCTCGTTTCAAGTGTTTTGCATGAATGAAAAAGAAATTATCCATCAAGAATCTGTTGATTTAATTAGTAATGATTTAACCTCACTCCTTCCATCCCCTAAATGAGAGCATAGTGTTTATTTCCATAGAATTGGGGCTTAAAAAATAGGCCCCATTCCAAAATATGCTCCCCATACTGAGAAAATTCATCCAGTTCCTGAACGATGTTATTACAAGCTCTAAATTTATCCAGATCTAAATGGCGTTGCTTTGCTTGAAAATGATCAGAAGTGGTGTTGATGTCACACTATCAAAATTTTATTTCCTTCTTTTACGTAGTAAGTAATTCATGAGATTTCTTTTCTAGAGTAATTCTGTCTTTCAGTCTCCTCTTAACCCATACCAGAATGGTGAAAGATGTTTGTATGTGCAACAAACACCCATGAACATACCCAGATTTTAGAAAAGAAAAAAAATAAAATATTGCATCAGGATGAATCGCTACTCTGTGTGCCCTACAGAGCATATGATTGATTCACAACCCATGTAAGTACCCTGAGGGCTTCCCAGAAATGTCTGAGAGAGAGGATTCTATGAAGGACAGGATTTTCTGTAGTCAAGCAGGTTGCTATGAAAGCCTGATAAAGCCAAGTTACAATAGTAATTTTTAATTGTTGCATGTGTTAATGGCACAGTAATAATGTTCATCCACTCTGGACTATTGCACAGATACAGGGACTGTGGGTGATGTACCATTCCGGGCAGACTTCCTATTATAAATTAATCTGTTTCCCACTGAATAAGTAAATAAAAACGATCAGTCTTGATACAGTGATAACTTGACAATGTTCTAAATTAATAACAGTTGGCTTTTTTGTTTTGTTTTGGCTTTGGTTTGTCTTTATAAAGATTTTCTTAGGTATACAACAAAATTGAGAGAAAGGTACAGAGATTTCCCATGTACCCACTGCCCCTACACTTTCATAGCCTCTGCTATGATCAACATCACTCACACTTTTACCAACGATGAACCTACATTGACACACCACAATCACCCAAAGTCTATAGTTCACTTTAGGATTCACTTTTGATGTTGTACATTTTGTGTGTTTGAACAAAGTATAATGACATGTATCCATCATTATATCATACAGAGTATTTTCATAGCCCTAAAAATTCTCTGTGCCCTGCCTATTCATCTCTTTCCCACATCCCTTAGTTCCCAACCTGTGTAATCACTGTTATTTTTACTGTCTCCACAGTTCTGCCTTTTCCAGTGTGTGGCCTTAGCAGATTGGTTTCTTCTATTTGTAATATGCATTTAACTTTCCTCCATGTCTTTTCATGGCTTAGTAGCTCATTTTTTGTTAATGCTGAAAAATATTCCTTTGTCTGGACATACTGTAGTTTACTTATTGACTCACCTACTAAAGGACATCTTGGTTGTTTCCAAGTTTGGCAGTTATGAATAAAGCTGCAATATACATCCACATGCAGGTTCTTGTAGAGACCTACGCTTTAGACTCCTTTAGGTAAACACCAAGGAGCATGATACAGTAAGAGCATGTTTTGTTTTATAAGGAACTGCCAAATTTTCAAAGTAGCTGTACCATTTTGCATTCCCAATAGCAATGAATGAGAATTCTGTTGTTCCATATGCTCACTAGTATTTGGTGACGTCAGTGAGTCTAGATTTTAGCCATTCTAATTAGGTGTGGAGTGGCATCTCATTGCTGTTTTAGTTTGCATTCTCCTGATGATGTATGATGTGGAGCATCTTTTCACATGCTTATTTGCCATCTGAATTTCTTATTTGGTGAGCTGTCTGTTAAGGTGTTTGGCTCATTTTTTTAATCGGGTTGTTTGCTCTCTTATTGTTGAGTTTTAAGGGTTCTTTGTATATTTTGGATAAAAGTCCTTTATCAGACATATCTTTTGCAAATATTTTCTCCAGTCTTTGAATAATGGTTTACTTTTCAAAATATGTGTTAATGCTTTACTTTTAGTAACAAATTGCTTTAGACAGATTTTGAAATGATTATTACATTTGAATATATATCTCGTGTACTTTAACACTGCAATTTAAACATTTTTTTAGAGATGGACTGCCCAATACTAGAGTCTTTAGTCACACACAGTTCTTGAATACTTGAAATGTGTTCACTATGATACAGAAACTGAATTTTTAATTTTACTTAACTTTAATTAAAATTTAAGAAATGATCCTCATACAGTTATGGGGAAACTTTTAAATATGTGTGGAAGGAACTGAGTATGTGAATCTCCTTTTTCAATTATAGAAATGTCTACATTTTATGAAATCTAAGTGTCAATCAAGCATTTCAAAAGAAAATTTAGAATCTGAAGTGAGAGGTACCAATATCTCATTAAAAACTTTTACACTGATTATGTAAACTATGAAATGTTGAAATTATGGCATTTTAGATATATTGAGTTAAATATACATTACTAAATTTAATTAATTTAATGTTTCTTTTTTATTCTTAACCTGGCTACTAGAAAATTTTAGATTACATATGTGGCTAACATTATGTTTCTATCGAGTAGCACTATTTTAGAGTAACATAGTGACGCCAAGGTTTATTTTTTTATTCAGCACGTGTTTCAGGCACTTAGCTAGCTACTGGGGATTCAGTATGGACAGCCTTACCAGGCAACTGCTTGCTCAGATAGAGCTTACATTCTAGTACTGAGGAAGATAATAGCCAAGGAGATCAATAAACCAACATCAGGTAATGCTGTTTCAGAGAAAACAGAACAAAGTAATCTGACGCAATGACCGCTATGTGGGTTGGCAACACTAGGTGGGGCGGTTCAGGGAGGTCAGCCAAAGGAAGTGGACCATCGAGCTGATGCCTAAAGGATGAGAAGAAAGCAGCCATGGAAAAATGTGACGATAGATGTTCCAGACACAGGAAATAGCAGGAGTTTTCTGGCTCCATTCTCACTAATGACAATTTCACCTAAATATGACCACCAAACACCAAACTGTGACAAACATATAGATATATGTTCCTATAAACCAAGACAAAAGTATAGATATATGGTCCTGATGAGCAGAGTCTAAGCTCCGTTAAGGCAGAAACTTTTATCGTGATTATTTACTGGCGCATATCAAATAATCAAGTATTCCACAAAATGCTTGAAGGAAATCCCACTTAAGTAAGTTAGTGAGAGTAGAGCAACACTCCTGTAAAATTACCTCAGGAAGATTTCTATGGGCCAGTAGTCTCATGTTCCTATGTTAACATGTTTACAGTCTGATCATTACTGGAGAAATGGCATAGTTGAAATTTTCTAGAAACAAAAACAGACTCCTTTACTGATTCATATAAACAAAAATAGTAGTCTATAGTAAAGGAACTTGGTAACTTAAAGAGCCATGAAAAAATTAACATATAAGAAGATGTTGGGTCTACATGAAAAAATTTCATGCTCTCAGTTGTGTAGAGCAACAAAATAAGTTTGCCAGAGTTACATGAAGGAATGTTGTCTTTAAAAGCAGCTCAGTTTTGGGGCGCCTGGGTGGCGCAGTCAGTTAAGCGTCCGACTTCAGCCAGGTCACGATCTCGCGGTCCGTGAGTTCGAGCCCCGCGTCGGGCTCTGGGCTGATGGCTCAGAGCCTGGAGCCTGTTTCCGATTCTGTGTCTCCCTCTCTCTCTGCCCCTCCCCCGTTCATGCTCTGTCTCTCTCTGTCCCAAAAATAAATAAACGTTGAAAAAAAAAAAATAAAAAAAAAATAAAAGCAGCTCAGTTTTAAATAAATGAATAAATGAATGAATGAATGAATGAATAAATAAATAAATAAATAAATGCATACATGCAGCTTAGTTTATGTTCCAACCACATGGATCATCCTGTGGAATGCTAATATTCTATGAACAAGTCCACTAAGTTATGTAGCATATAAGACACAGATGTCCTTCAAACAGGAAGCTCTCCAGAAATTATTTCTAAGATTTTTAATTCCAGTATAGTTAACATACTGTGTTGTATTAGTTTCAGGTGCACAATATAGAGATTCAACAATTCTATACATTACTCAGTGCTCACCACGAGAAGTTTAATCTTTAAACCCCATCACCTGTTTCACCCATCCACCTCCACCCACCTCCCTTCTGGTAACCATCAGGTTGTTCTCTACAATTAAGAGTCAGTTTCTTCGTCTGTCTCTCTTACTCTTTTTTTCCCTTTGTTCATTTGTTTTGTTTCATGAACTCCACAAAAGAGTAAAATCATGTAATATTTGTTTTGCTCTGACTGACTTATTTCGCTTAGCATTAAACTCCATCCACGTTGTTGCAAATTGCAAGATTTCATTCTTTGTTATGGCTGAGTAATAAATAGTCCATTGTATATATTACTACTTCTTTATCCAATCTTCTATCGATGGACACTTGGACTGCTTCCATAATTTGGCTATTGTAAATAATGCTGCAATAAACAAAGGGTTGCATATATCTTTTCAAATTAGTGTTTTTGTAATTTTTTGGTAAATACCCAGAGTTGTGATTTACTGGTTCATAGCATAATTCTATGTTTTCATTTTTTGAGCAACCTCCATACTGTTTTCCACAGTGGCTGCACCAGTTTGCATTCCCATCAACAGCGTGCCAGAGTTCCTTTATCTTCACATTCTCACCACTTCTTTCTTGTGTTTTTGATTTTAGCTATTCTAACAGGTGTGTGGTGATATCTCATTATAGTGTTGGTTTGCATTTCCCTGATGATGAGTGGTGTTGAGCATCTTTTCATGTGTCTGTTGGCCATCTGGAGGTCTTCTTTGGAGAAATGTCTGTTCATGTCTTCTGCTCTTTTTTAATTGCCTTATTTGTTTTTTGGGTGTGGAATTGTGTCAGTTCTTTCTGTATTTTGGATGTTAACCCCTTTTCAAATATGTCATTAGCAAATATCTTCTCCCATTCAGTAGGTTGTCTTTTGTTTTCTTGTCTCCTTTGCTGTGCAGAAGCTTTTTATTTTGATGTAGTCCCAATAGTTTATTTTGCTTTTATTTTCCTTGTCTCCAGAGACATACCTAGAAAAATGTTGCTACAGCCAATGTCAGAGACATTGCTGCCTGTGCTCTCGCCTAGAATTTTTATGGTATCAGGTTTCACATTTAGACCTTTAATCCATTTTGAGTTTATTTTTGTGTATAGTTTAAGAAAGTGGTACAGTTTCATTTTTTTGCATGTAGCTATCCAGTTTTCCCAACAGCATTTGTTGAAGAGACTGTTTTATCCCATTGCATATTCTTGCTTATTTTGTCAAAGATTACTTGACCATATAAGAGTGGGTTTATTCTGGGCTTTCTATCCTGTTCTATTGATCTATGTGTCTAATTCTGTGTCAGTATCATACTGTTTTGACTATTATAGCTTTGTAGTATAACTTGAAATCTGGAATTGTGGTACCTTCAGCTTTTCCTTTTTCAAGATTGTTTTGGCTAATCTGGGTCTTTTGTGGTTCTGTACAAATTTTAGGGTTATTCTAGTTCTCTGGAAAATGCTGTTGGTATTTTGATAGGGATTGCATTAAATCTATAGATTTCCATTTGTTTGTTTCATCTTCAATTTCTTTCATCAGTGTTTTATACTTTACAGAGTACAAGTCTTTCACCTCTTTGACTAACTTTATTCCTAGGTATTTTATTACTTTTGGTGCAATTATAAATAGGATTGTGTTCTTAATTTCTCTTTCTATTGCTTCACTATTGGTGTATAGAAATGCAGCTGATTTATGTACACTGATTTTGTATCCTGAAACTTTACTGAATTTATTTATCAGTTCTAGTAGTCTGTTGGTAGAGTCTTTGGGTTTTTTATATATGGTATCCTGTAATCTGCAAATAGTGAAAGTCTTACTTCTTCCTTAGCAATTTGGATGCCTTTCCTTTCTTTTTTTGTCTGATTACTGTGGCTAGGATTTCTAGTACTTTGTTGAATAAAAGTAGTGAGAGTAGACATCCTTATCCTGTAGGAGGGAAGCTCTCAGTTTTTCCACATTGAACATAACGTTAGCTGTGGGTTTTTCATAGATGACCTTCATTATGTTGAGGTATATTCCTTCCAAATATAGTTTGTTGAGGCTTTTTAATCATAAATGGATGTTGTACTTTGTCAAATGCTTTTTCTTCATCAGTTGAAATTATCATATGTTTTTTATCCTTTCTTTTATTGATGTGATGTATAACATTAATTGATTTTCAAATATTGGACCACCCATGCATCCCTGGAATAAATTCCACTCGATTGTGGTGAATGATTTTTTTAATGTATTGTTGGATTTGGTTTGCTAATGTTTTGTTGACAATTTTTACATCTGTGTTCATCAAACATATTGACCTGTAATCCTCTTGTTTTTCTATTATCTTTATCTACTTTGGTATCAGCATCATTCAGCCTTCATTGAATGAATTTGGAAGTTTTCCTTCCTCTTCTATTTTTTGGAATAGTTTGAGAAGAATAGGTATTAGCTTTCTTTAAATGTTTGGTAGAATTCACCTGTGAAGCCATCTGGTCCTGGACTTGCTTTTGTTAGAAGTTTTTGATTATTAATTCAATTTCATTGCTGGTAATCAGACTGTTCAAATTTTCTATTTCTTCCTGATTCAATTTTGGGAGGTTTTATGTTTCTAGAAATTTATCCATTTTTTGTAGGTTGTCCAATTTGTTGGCTTATGATTTTTCATAATCTCTTATAATCCTTTTTATTTCTGTGGTATTGGTTGTTAACTTACCCTCTTTCATTTCTGATTTTGTTTGCAACGTCTCTTTTTTTATGAGTCTGGCTAAAGTTTTGTCAATTTACTTGATTTTTTTTAAGTTTATTTATAGTGAAAGAGAGCATGCACTAGCAGGGGAGGGGCAGAGAGAGAAGGAGAAAGAGAATCCCAAGCAGGCTCCATGCAGTCAACACAGAGCCTGATGCAGGGCTCAATCCCACCAACTGTGAGATCATGACCTGAGCCGAAATCAGGAGTTGGACACTTAACCGACAAAGCCCCTTTTTTGATCTTTTCAAAGAACCATATGCTGTCCAGAATTTAATCCAAAGACCCATACCTCATATTTTATGCATCTACTCTGCAGTGTAACTTGGAATATAAGTAACTGCCTAGTTCTTCCATAAATTACCTTCATCTTAGTTCCTAAGACTTAATCTTGCTGCCTGAGTAAGACGATGGAATGTTCCCTCATCAAATAACCAGTATCTTTCACCACAGTGTCAATAGATTTCTATATGAATAGATTGTATATAATAAGGGGGCTAACACTAAAAAGCAATTCAACATTGTAAGACTTGGGGTTCAACATTCTTTGAAGAATGTCTTCCCTGTGTAATGAAGAAAATTCCGATTAACAAAACATTTACTGGTCATTCTTTCTTGAAAAGTAGTAGAAATTATACTACTTACATTTTCAAATATTGTTTCATTGTTAAACGATCACACTGGCAAAAGTTTTTCACAAAAGCTTTCTTTGGCAAACCTACTATGTCCGCGGCACTGTGGTAGGTGTGGTGAGGGAATATAATAATAAAGAAGATGTGATTTCTGCTTATCCTTAATGATCTAACTCCATATTCTAGTTGCCAAACTGAGGCCAAAGAAAAATACAAAGCATTTTTAGATGTTTATTTTGACAATCATCTTAATGTAGCTTTTTTTTTTGTACAAGAGGCATCTGTTGCTCTCCCAAGTTTTTTTTTTCAGTTTTAGCATCTTTCACTAGCATATAATGTAAACAAGAAAAGTGGTATCTTCATCCCATCCCCAGTCTCTCCTCATTCCTGATCTCCCTCCACCATCCTGAACTTTATTCCATCCATGACTTAAAGTTCCTTGTACTTCACTCGTTCACCAGATATTTGCTGAATTAATGCATTAATAATAAAAGGAATGAGGTTTGGGTTTAGGCTATGTAATCATGCTTAATGGTTGTGTATGAGTTTTAAATGAACAAAACCATAGGCTCAAATCTGTGTTTTACAAATATGTAGTGGTACTAGGAAGGGTATATTATAAAGGATAAAGTAAGCAGATGTAATTTCCCCTCACAAGGCGCGAGTTATGGGATGATAGGGAGCTGAGCAAGGGTAACAGCAGAGAGATGATGGAAAAGCAGTGGAAGAAAGGGAGAAATGACATAGGAAAGATATAGGAAACTCCATTTGGAGGAGGAGCCTGGTCCCCATAAACAAGGTACATGGTAGAAAATGTACCTTTGATTATAAAAGGAATTCCCACAGGAATGACTATGCTTTTATTCACAAATATTCAAATAACACCACTAAAATGCACATACTAGATCATACTCTTTCCCCACAACCATGGAAAAGGGGTCTTCAGTGACTAAAACCTTGCTTTGCTTTGGAAATGTGGAGACTAGGAACATGGCCCCAGACCCTCAGGGTTGACTGGGGACAGGCCCTCTCTGGTTGAGGCTGATTGCTTTGCACTTTGCTCTACTATGGACAGCTTCCATGGAATGCTTCCCTCTGAACTTTGCCTTTGTTTATTTCTTTTGGAGGAAATGAAGGTATTTTTTCTGACAATTTTTAAGTTGAAGAGGAAATGTAGCCAATCTCAGGATAATAAGGCATAGAGACCAAAGTCATCAGGAGGGGGAGTGTTTTCACAGAATGTGTGTGATAGGTTAGGAAAGGGTTCATGCCAAGCTTCTCCTTTTATTAAAGCAAAGTTCCTATATTAATGTAATATTAATACCAATGTTTGGGGATTTTGTTAAGAGTTTAAATATAAAATTTTGGCAGGAAATTAAGGCATATATTATTTGGTTCTCTCCCCCACAGATTATTGGGAAATTTAATATGAGAATTGCTTTATATTTCCTATCCTAGGTTTAATAGGCCAAGTAAAGGTTACCTACCCTATTTAGTTTGTGTATCATCCATTGAGTATATATTCACAGTGACTGATCATTGACACTTTGACTTCAAATAGTGTTGGTTTTAGAAACCGTGAGTAAGCCAGTAGACTATGTGCATCAGTTAAAAAGGTGGTGGCTAATTATAGACTTGTGTTGTGGCTTCACAAGTGTTGTGTAACTTCTTCATTTGCCCTCTTATTCATGAAAGGGGCTATTCGTTCATAGAATAGTAGGTACAAGTAGGAACCAACTAAAGAGCTGGCAAAGCACTTTCTGAATGGAGAATGTGTCCTACTTTGTCTTTATTTAATAAAGCAAGCATCATTATGAAGGACTGACTATAGGCAAGTGAAAAAGTGAACCTAGAAAACTAGAAAAGTATGTACAAATGAACAGTTGTGATATTAGAAGATATCCCTAAGGCGCCCGAGTGGCTCAGTTGAGCCACGGAATCTGGATTTTGGCTCAGGTCATGATCTCACAGTTCATGAGTTCAAGCCCCTCGCTGGGCTCTGTGCTGACAGCATGGGGCCTGCTTGGAATTCTCTCTCTCCCTATATCTCTGCCCCTCCTCTGCTCACACACATTCTCTCTCTCTCTCTCTCTCTCTCTTTCTCTCCCCCTTACTCCCCCTCTCTCAAAATAAATAAATACACTTTAAAAAAAAAAGAAAGGGTGCCTGGGTGGCTCAGTCGGTTAAGCGTCTGACTTCGGCTCAGGTCATGATCTCACAGCTTGTGTGTTCAAGCCCCACGTCGGGCTCTGTGCTGACAGCTCAGAGCCTGGAGCCTGCTTCGGATTCTGTGTCTCCCTTTCTCTCTCTGCCCCTCCTCCGCTCACACTCTGTCTCTCTCTCTCTCTCTCAAAAAATAAATAAACATTAAAAAAAACTTTTTAAATAAAAAAAAAGAAGACATCACTAATAAAATGTCCAGGAGGACAGACAGAAACACTTGCATGCATGTGCGTGCACACAGACACACACACACACATACACATACACCAAGCGTGTTCTCTTCTTCATGTTCACTTAACATTAAGTTATTCCCCTTTTAATTCCTGGCTATAAGCTACTTAGGGGTGATATATCATCTGTTCTTGGATACCTGAGGATTACCATTCTGTATGTTGTGGAAGTTCTGTATTGTACTGTATTGTTGAATTGAGAGGCAATAAACCAGATTCATTTAAATAACAGATAATATTGTAATATTACTAGAAGTATTTGCATTTGTTAAAAAATAGATATTGATTAACCCCTTGAAATTATTTTTGACCGAGTCAAGGGTAAATCTTCAGATGTAGGAAATATACAGTAGAACAAAAGAACCCATCTGTGCTCCTCAAGTTGTATTAGTATATAAAGTGCTACTGTGCTTATAAGAACTCTTTTCAACCCACAAGGACTGAGCACATCCTGTCTCTTCCAAACTTCTGTTCATGACCTTACTTTTACCAGTCTCACCCCACTTACATTTTATATGCTTTTAAAAATTGCACACGTATTGTGTGACTTCAATTACGTAAATTGAATTCAACGCAAAGAAGATATTCAGCTACATGTTCGTTACATGTCTAATAAGTGCCAGCCACTGTGGTGGATGCCGTGGTATAAAAGTGAGTAAGACAAGCAGGGCAGACACATAAGAACCGTGAACTTTTTGGAGAAGAGACACCGTGCAGTCAGAGTGGCTCTGGCGGACAGTAGGCACAGTTGCTGCTTTAGTAAGCCCTTAAGAAATAATGTTTAAAAGAGAGAAGGAAGAGGTCAGGGAGAAGGAGGGAGGAGAAAAAGAATAAAGCAAAGAGAGAGTATGGAAGAGGGAAAAAAGAAAAGAGAAACAGGATGCTCAGGATGAACACTTGGGCCCGCCAGCGTTGTAGACAAAACGAAAACCATGGGGTAGAATGAAAACACCAGGCCCTGGCAGACGCCACAATAGGCATGAACTGTGACTTGATGCTGCCAGAGAGACAGAACAGGAGCAGCTCAGCCAGAAACAAGTTTGATTACAGGAAGCACTGAGTATTCTTTCTGGGAGGCACTTTTGCTGTGGGACTTCTCCCCAGTGAACTCTGATCGAGTGAGAAAGTACAAATGTCAGGCATCTGTGAACTATATTTGCCATCTGGGTGTGAACTTCCCTCTTGACGAAAATCCTCTCTCACTGGGTGAAATGTGCATTCCTGCACTCGTTCAGTGGCTTGCCAAGATTCTCCAAATCTAGAGATTATTACCCCTGCTACAGGATTCTTGATAACGATTTTATGCTTTAAAGATACTATCATTCCTTATAATTCTGTCACTATTTTTAAATATTTATTCAGTGAACACCAACATACCTATGACATCTTCATGGCTGCCACGTAAGCAGTATTATATAATGAAAAGGTCCACAGGTTCTGAATTTAAGACACACTGAAATTCTGTTTCCACTGTTCACTGGCTTGTGGACTTTGGCAATCTAATTAATTTCTGTAGCACTCAGCTTTCTCATGTGTAAAATTGGAAAGCTATATTTTATGGTATTGTTTCAATTTGCAGTCTTGACGTCAAGTGTTTTCCATGTTGCCTAGCATTTCTTTGAATATGTTGCCTAACATGTACCTCACTCAATATGTGGCAGCGAGTAATGGTGGTGGTGGGTGTGATATTAGTAGCAGTAGTGATATAGTATCCCGGATACTTGGGGGATACACACTTGGGGATAGTGAGTCTGGGCTGGAAAGAACTGGTAAATTTTCTCTAATGCAGAATAGCCTTATTCACAGTTATCTTCGATTTTAGAACTCTCAAAAGGTTGCGTTTTCTCCAGCAACGATTTTGAAATGCAAGTTTAGTCTTGAGACCGTAGAAATTCATGAAATTCAAAATAAGTTTTCTCGATATTCGTGATTCAGAACAAGAATGTTTTTCTCAAGAGATGATACTATGTGAATGCTCTTCCTCTCACGGTGGAAAATTTTCTTCCACAAATGGAAATATTTTTAATGTTCTTTAAAAATGAATGTATGCTTGGGGCACCTGGGTAGTCAGTTAATGGTCTGACTTCAGCTTAGGTCATGATCTCATGGTTCACGAGTTCAAGCCCCACATTGAACTCTGTGCTGATAGTTCAGAGTCTGTAGCCTGCTTCCAGTTCTGTGTCTTCCTCTCTCTCTGCCCCTCCCCTGCTCTCATTCTCTCTCTGTCTCTCTCTCTTTCTCTCTCAAAAATAAATAAACATTTTTAAAAAACGAATGTATGGTTGGAGTGCCTGGATGGCTCAGCTGATTAAGCATCTGACTCTCAATGTCAGCTCAGGTCATGATCTCGCGGTTGTGAGATCAAACCCCACGTCGGGCTCCATGCTGAGTGTGGAGCTTGCTTGGGATTCTCTCTCTCCCTCTCTCTCTGCCCCTTCTCCACTTGTGTGCTCTCTCTCAAAATAAATAAACATTTGTTTTAAATGAACTTACGCTTGATACAAAAATACAAATAATATGGATATAAAGGAGAAAATAATTGTCCTGTCTGGATCATCACTTTTAATGATTTCATGAGTATCTGTTCAGTATTTTTTCTAGGTACATGTAAGCAAACATATGGAATATGAATATGAATTTTTATGAAAGACATTGGATAATATCCATAACTTTCATCTCCACTTAGTAATCTATCACAGTCATCTTTTCATGTCAATGAATAAAAATACATCTCATTTTTTAAAACTGCTGCCAAGTATTCCATTTGTATGTGTGCTATATTTTAACTAATAACTTCATTAGTTTAACATTTCATTAACATTTTCTTTGTTAAAAATTTTTTAGTAAACATTCTTGTACATATTAATCTTTGTCTATTTGTGTTGATATTTCTGTAGAGTAAATGCCCAGAGGTAGAGTTGAAGGGCCGGTGGGTATACACATTCTAAATGCTGATACACATTATTGAATTACCCCATAAAGAGCATAAGCTTTTTTAAACTCCCACCAGTAGTGAATGAGATCACCTATTTCCTTTCAGTGGAACTAGTTTAAAGTGAAGCTTTGCTTTCAGTCAGGCTTATCATTTGAAATTGTCAACATGGGCACGAGGTAAATAGATAATAGAACACAAACTTGACTACTAGAACCCAGAGCCAGAATGCTATCCAGGGCCTGATTTATGGTGGTCAGTAGTCGCTCAACGTGTATTTGGTGACAGAATGAGCCTGTCTGTCTAACCAAGATTATTAAGGGCCTGGTTTAGGAAAGACGAGTAGATGGAATGAAGAAAAAGTAACATTATATACAAACATTAGTGTTCACAGTCTTCTGCTAAAAAAATAAAAATGTATGAGTGAACAGTTTGAAGCAACTTCACTTGACAAGGCTTAAGGGAGATGGTTGAAACTTTCCAAATTCCAGTCAGAGAGAAGTGGCATATACATTTTTTAATCACATGTTTTCATATGCTTTCCAAACAGTGAGGCAGGAGAATTATAGTGACTATGCTTTGGTTATAACTACTCTCTCAAGACCAATCAAGAACTTATAAAATATGCATTTCCCCTTTTGTGCCTTTTGGGTGCTTGAGAATTTGCACTTACAGTTCCCAATGGAAGTGATTTTCTTTATTTGTAAGTATAGAAAACAGGTTTGAAGTGTTGTATTTTTTCTGAGATAGAGTTTCTGTGATTCTAATTCTCTTAGAATGCTTATTGTCTTTAGTGTATAAACATTAGGAAGTGTCTTACACGTATTAAAGACTGTTGCATGAATGGGTTTGTCAGTCAGGGAACTGGGTAGCCAAATCAAATGAAGTGCAAATCTGCAATAAATATATGATAATATCAACCCTGTATTTAAATAGCACAGGAGTTCCTCTAATGTGGAAATAGAGCTGGAGAAAAGCTAGCATAAAATCTGATTTAAAATTTAGGAAACTGTGGATTGTTTCCTAACATTATGATTTCCGTGCCTAAGGGTGCCCATTGGGATCGACTGCCCTTTTCATGACCCTCCCATGGTTGCATACACTGTGAAGCTGCCTCCTGATCATTAGTATTGCACAGAGCAAGGATTCCACCAAGAATAATTGTTTTGCCTTCTTAAAGACATAAGTCATTCTTCTAAG